>NC_068993.1:28010694-28032143 GCF_001194135.2 Octopus bimaculoides
ATATATATATATATATATATATACATATATATATATATACTCTTTTACTTGTTTCAGTCATTTGACTGCAGCATGCTGGAGCACCGCCTTTAGTCGAGAAAATCGACCCCAGGACTTATTCTTTGGAAGCCTAGTACTTATTCTTTCGGTCTCTTTTTGCCGAACCGCTAGGTTACGGAGACGTAAACACACCAGCATCAGTTGCCAAGCGATGGTGGGGGGCAAACACAGACACACAAACACATATATATGACGGGCTTCTTTCAGTTTCCGTCTACCAAATCCACTCACAAGGCTTTGGTCGGCCCGAAGCTATAGTAGAAGACACTTGCCCAAGGTGCCAAGCAGTGGGACTGAACCTGGAACCATGTGGTTGGTAAGCAAGCTACTTACCACACAGCCACTCCTATATATATGATCTATATTTGTGATTGTGTATGTATGCATGTGTGTGTGAGTGCATATGTACATGCCCATGTGCATCTATTGTTTATATTGTTTCATTCCATCCTGCAACTGGGTGGTTTGTTAAATAAACATCAATAATATAATTAGTACCAGATTCAAATAAGTGCTAGACTTGATTTGATCACCGAGAATCCATATATATATTATATATATACAATTATAATTAAGGGCATAGAAAACAATTCTTGCCTGTATACTGAAAGGAGACGCCAAACTGTCCATCTACAGTATCACCACTATTACTATTAAACACATGTCGAAAAGCAAGGGAGCAAACCAACCGAAATTCGTAAAATTGGGTTATCTCTGAATTGGTCCAATTTCTGGATAAACCCAAAGGTTTTTCCTTCATCAACAGAGAACACCAAGGAAATAAATTAAATACTTATACATAAAAGCAACTCAATGTCATGAATGCACATAAGTACCCCAAATATATCCATATCTATATATTTGGGGTACTTATGTGCATTCATGACATGCATCTGCTTTTCTACAGGTATGTATAAGCATTTCATTTATTTCCTTGGTGTTCTCTGCTGATGAAGAAAAAAACATTTGGGTTAATCCAGAAATTGGTCAGATCCAAAGATAATTCAATTTTATGAATTTCCATTAGCTTGTTCCCTCGCTTTTTGACATGTGTGCAATAATAATAGTGATGATATTTAATATGGTTCGACGATTTAGTGTCTCTTTTCAGCATATAGACAAGAATTTTTTTCTTTGCCCTTAATTATAATTGTATTTATGATTTCATCTTAATAGGTTTGTTTTTATATATGCTGGCCACTGATAAAATGTTTAACATTTTTATCCTTTTATATTATAATTTCATATATATATATATATATATATATATATATATATATATATACATTTATCCATCCATCTATCCATATATCATATCCAGAAAGTTTGCTGCAAGCATTTTTGCTACACAAAAAAATATTGTCGAATGAATGAAGAAATCTTAAATGAGTTAAGAAATTACTTTACTCCTTCTTATTGGTTGAAACAATTATATACCAAGTGGAGCAATTCATCTTTTGTCTTGCAGCAAACCTTCTTATGGCCAAAAATCCTGAGGTGAATTTTCCTACAGGAAACTTTCCTAGAACTGCCTGAGTAGTGGAGGCTAATCAGCACCAAGAAACAGAGACCATTTCTGTAGCAACAGAAAAGATAGAGAGAAGGACCAGAGGTCAGAATGTACCTAGTAGTGTAACTATTTGAATGGCCTTTTTTAGGATGTAATCCAGGATATTTGTGTGCATAACAGCAGTAGTCCAATGTGGGCTTCACTTCAGCCTGTAGAGTATCAGTGGCTACCAAGGGCTGAAATATTTCCTAACCTTGAAAAGAAAGGTTAGTTTTGGAGAGATAGTCCTAGCTGTATCCACTGTATATAAGTTTACCATTTACCAAAGCTTTGTAATGACAACAAAGTAATATTAAGGATGAAAGTTAGAAATAAACACCAGTTTCACAAAGTATTTTATAAATTTATTAAATTCATTTATCTTTTAAAAATCAAAAATCTCACTTTATCATTTTGATAAATTGGAGAAAAATATCACAAGAGATTGTCGCACTTATGTAACATTTCTAGCATATTTTTGTGTAAAATTACCTCCAGGACATCAGAAGATGGTACAGTATTGTCTCTATAGTAGATTAACAATTTTCCCTTAAAATATATTCTCTGTTCAGTTCTCATGTTGTTGTTGCTGATAAGCTCAAGAGCAGCCCTAACCAAACACCTAGCATTCCAGCCAAGACCATCCCATCTTTTTGTATATCTTAGACTACATTGTTCATTATGGTAGAGTTTGATTTAAGGAGGATTTAGTTGTTATTTCTAGTACAACAAGTGACTACACAGAGGCTCCCTTGCTAGTTCATTAGAGCAAAAATATCCCTTCCAGAACATAAAAGTAGTTTAATTCTATGTGGTTGTTCAACCTGCTAGAAATAGCAGGTAAATCTCCTTCAAACCATATCCTACTATCTTAAAAAATGGATACATAGAATCATGTAGTCCAGGGTACACAATATCAGGGGTAAAATGAGAGAGTCATGTTAGAAATGCCTGTGATTATCATTTGTTGGATCAATGCTGATTTAAGACCAAACAAAAATATAACTCAATTTGATGTGACTACTTTCATTCCCTCCAACAATCATACACAAAAGCACCCTTCAAATGTCGGGTAATATGCTGTACTTGTGAAGAACCAAGTGAAATCGTAGTCATGGCCGATGCCAGTGTCACCTAAAAAGCACCTTTTATGCTCTCAGAGTAGTTGGTGTTAGGAAGGGCATCCAGCTGTAGAAACCTTGCCAAATCAGATTGGAGCCTGGTGCAGCCTCCCAGCTTGCCAGTCGTCAGTCAAACCATCCAACCCATGCCAGCAGTGAAAGCGGATGTTCAACGACGATGATGATGATTTTCCCATCAAAATGATTTATTATTATTTTGTTCAATAATTATATATTTATGACATGTTTGCTACATATTTCACAATCACTTCAGTGTGATCCATTTTTGAAATTACGCACCACAAATTTCTCAATGGGAGTCTTTTTCTCCAGCATGTTTAGAACTATGTTTGCTCCAAAGAGAACATTTCAAGAGAATGTTTTTTACAAACTTAACCATGCTATGGATTTTCTATTTCATGTTGGTCCATTGCTGATAAAATATCAAATATCCTATGTTTCACTTCTACACACATTTCAAGATATACTTTTCAGTACAAACTAGTTGAATTAGAATTCCAAACTTTACTATAGATCTATGGCTGTACACATGTATCAACTGTTAGAGCCTCCACCTGGTTGCACAACTGCTTGAAATTGCAGCCAAATTTCCCTCAAATTAAACTCCACCATCATAAATATAGGACACATTATATATAATGTAGTCCAAGATAACTCTAAAAAGATGAGGTGGGTATGATTGGAATATTTTTGATAATACATTTACTAAATCAAAGGTTGATTAGGAACTAAAGAACACCATTAAGTCTACTAGATAACCCCAAACCTTATCATGTCATATTTTCTCTAACGTATGAATGATTTAAGAAACCCTTCTATCACTACTGTGTGACAATGTTCAAACATAGGTTCATAACAAGGATTTCTGTTTAGTATGAATCAGTTTGTGTTTTGTCACCAGACCTTTATTTGAAAATGCTTTCCCACAGATATCACAGTCGAATGGTTTCTCCCCTGTGTGAACAACTTTATGGATCCTTACAGTGTTCTTCCGAGCAAAGGCTTTCCCACAAATATCACACTGGAAAGGTCTCTCTCCACTGTGAGTGACTTTATGACTAATTACTTCACTCTTTCTAGCAAATGTCTTATCACAGATATCACAGTCAAATGGTTTCTCTCCGGTATGAATCACTTTATGCAAACGTAAATAACCACTCTGTGAGAATGATTTACCACAAATCGCACAGTGGTATGGTTTCTCTCCTGTGTGAACCACTTTATGTTTCGTTAGATGACCATTACTCGCAAATGTTTTACCACAAATATCACAGTGGTATGGTTTCTCTCCTGTGTGAACCATTTGGTGTTTTCTTAAATTACCTTTACATGAGAATGTTTTACCACATGTTTCACAGTGATATGGCTTTTCTCCAGTGTGAACCATTTCATGTCTAGTGACATCATTTTTTCTAGAGAATGTTTTACCACAAACATCACAGTGAAATTGACTCTCTTCTGTATGAATTATTTTATGGATGGCTAAACTACTATTGGATGAAAACCTCTTATTACAAATAATACATTGGTAAGGTTTGTCTCCTGTGTGAACCACTTTATGCCGGGTTATTTGACCCCTTCTGGGGAATGCTTTACCACAGATTTCACAGTTGAACGGACGTTCCCCTGTATGGACCATTCTATGAATACGTAAGTTACTATTAGATATAAATGCTTTTCCACAAACTTCACAAGTGAATGGCTTTTCCCCAGTATGAATCATTTTATGTTTCTTTAAGTTGGTATTAGACATAAATGTATTATCACAAATTTCACAACGGTATGGTTTCTGTCTCATATGTGCAACTTTATGTGCATTCAATTGCCAATTACGTAAGAATTTTTTACTACAAATCTCACACTGGAATGGTCTTTCTCCTGTGTGAACAACTTTATGCCTGGATACATCACCTTTGTTTGTGAATACTTTACCACATATTTCACAGCTGAATGGCTTTTCTCCAGTATGAATCATTTTATGCTTTCGCAAGTTGCAATTAAATGTGAATGACTTGCCACACACTCCACAGTGGTGTGGTTTTGCATCAGTGTGGGATTGCTTGTGCTTATTCAAGTGCCAAGAGCTTAGAAAGTTTTTACTACAAATTTCACAGTGGTGGATTGGTTCTTCTGTAAGAATCATTTTGCCTTCCATCAAGCTACTATTTTCCCACTTTGAAGACCTAAATTAAGTAGGATAATTATTGTTGGTGAATATATCTTCCAGAAAGAAAAAGAATCTCTTTCACAGCTCCCTTGAAGGATTTTTTAGAATTCTCAAGGGAGCTCTTTTTAGTTTTAAATCAGGAAATGACATCTTTGCATAGAAATCCTCTTTTCATGATGCAAACATTTTTCTGAAATACAAATAGAAACCAACCTTAATATAGGGTTTATGATAAGTAAAATAACATTAAAAATTAATAGCAAGGATATCATTTTAAATCTTGACTCTTTGCAACATATATGAAACATAAAGACAAACAAACTTCAGTGGATTATCACACTTTAAAATGACAATGATGATAATGTTCTCAACTTCTGATCAGATCATCAGCCATTATATTTTGACAGTAAACAAAGTTAAGCTATGAATATATAAACACCAATATTATACCCAGTACATAGGGTGGTAAGTGGACAGAATTATAAGCATGCTGGGCTTAGTGACGTTTTGCCTGTCTTTATGTTCCGAGTTCAAATCCTGCCAAGGTTGATTTGCCTTCCATCCCTTCAGAGTTGATAAAATACCAGTTGAGTGCTGGGGTTGGTGTAAATGACTTACCCCAAACTTGCTGGCTTTGTGCTAAAATTTGAAACCAATGCCCAGTACAAATTCCTAAAAACAGTCTCCTGATCCAAGTATAGAACAATGGATGTCAATCAATGTGTATGTATACATATATTTTGTTAGTTTTTTTTACCATTGTTCCTCCATGCTAGTATGAGTTACAGAAGCATTATTTTAGTCTTCCTGTCACTAACTCTCTACACATCCCACCACCATGTAGTACTGCTGTTTGTATACAAGCATTGTACAATTTAACACACACATTTAAAGATACAAACAAGAGGAAAGGGTACCCAATATGTACAATAAGAGTCAAGAAAATGACAGCATGAATTAATTAAAGAAATTTCGGAAATACAACAACAAACCCTCCACTAAAAGTAGTGATAGCCAGCAGTCTGAAGTTGGCAAAAATATAATTTTTTGCTTTCTTCTAAGCAAAGCCTTACATTTTGGTGGGAGAGTGCTAGTCAATTACACTGACCCCAGTGCTCAACTGGTACTTGTTTTATCGACTGAAAAGGCGAAGTGAAACTGGGCAGAATTTGGACCAGAGCGTAAAGACAGACGAAACGAGGCTAAACATTTTGTCTGATGAGCTAACAATTCTGCCAGCTCGCTTAAGACAACAGCTTGATGAGACTTGCTTTTAAGGAAAGTTATTAGCACACTGGACGAAGAAATGTTTAAACTTGTATACAGTACTAGTGATGCAGCATCTGTAACATGCAGAGAGTTAGTTGGTGACCTGATATTAAAATGGTACCAATACAAAGTGAAATAATAGAAAATGTACAATAGACCTCAAAACTTTTCCCAATACTCAGAGAACTCACATATGAGAAACCTAAGAAGCTGTCTTTACTCAACGTTTTATTCATTTATTTGTTTTTAAGATGATGAATGGACCCTACGACAAAGAAGTTAGTGAAGATATATTTGTGAATAGGGAAGAAACGACACTGAGTGGCTATGGTAAAATTTACAAGCAACAAGTGCGACTGAACATAGAAAACAAATCGTGATGAGTATTCGAAACAGCCTTCAGGAAGGTGCGGTAAATCAATGGAAGAAGATTGGAGCATATCTAGAAAAACAAAGCAAAAATTTAACCAGAAGACAGATACAGTCAAATAAACCACCAACAAATGTAGATCTTGTGTCGTTAGCGTAAAGCAAGTCTACAACCGAAATCGCCGATGAAGTACTCTCGATTGGAGCTGACCTGGGACTAAATAACAATATCCTACATTTGTCAGTTATTGGTAGGAACATTTAATTTGTATCGTTTCTAACCATTCATTTTCATATTACCATATTTTAAACAAGTTCTTTATTGAGATTTCGTTTTACTTTTAATCTTATAATTAATCAACAGAGTTTGAGGGAGATTTGGCTGATATTTCTCGCAGTTCGAGTGAACACAGAGAAACTAGCTCGATAGTTACGTATATAATTATAACACTAAAATATATATATATTTACGACCACTTATTATTGATGACAATAATGAGCCTTAAATATATTTATATTTATATATATAGTTACGTATATAATTATAACACTAAAATATATATACGTATATAACACAAAAATCTTTAAAAAAACACACCTTCAATAAACCTTGGCTACTGTAAAAAAACACCTTTACATAAATCATGAAACAGATGTCAACAATAAAACACTTGTTAAACCACAGCAACAGATTACAAGACACTCGAAGTTAACTTACCTCAACAAACCGCTCTTCTCTGTCTTATCTTCTTCCTTTCTCTTCTCCTTAAACACTCTACATAGTTAAACAACAACATATCCTTTGTGCTCCAACTTCATGAATCGTCACTGCCGACGCTACACAGTATTTACATGTGTACACTGGATGCACCACACGAAATCAACAGAAATTTGAACGGCATGTTATGGCTGACCGGAAGTATAGAATATACTAATCGATATTAACGCTTTCAGCAAGTGGCACTGTGTAAGTCTCTTGATCTGCAGGAAATAACAACCAAATTTCCCTAAGAACAATAATAATAAATGGAAAGGTGGAAAGACATACAGAAAAAATGAGATCGTCATTGTTATAATGTCCGCGTTAGTAGATTTTCTCAATCGGGAGACACGTTCACCCTCACACACACGCTCTCTCTCTCTCTCACACACACATACCACTTTCAGTTTCACGAACTGTAAGTTTGTACGTTATTCATTTACTATCGGTTTGTTTCTCTGTCGTGTGTTCTGTTCCTTCCATTTATCTTATTTTTATTTTTATTGATTTTATTCATTTTTATCTTAACACTTCTCCAGTTCTTCATCTCCCCCGCTTCCTCTTATATAAGCCAGGGTTGACAGGACTTTAGTCAGTTTTTAAATACAGTGGATTACCTAAAACTACCCATAATATGGTGGGTAAGAGGTCGTTCATTGACGAGAATGACCATACAATTACATATGCGCTTCCGTACATTTTCTATATTAAACAGTTAACGGCAAGAGAATATGGAAGTTTATATTAACATGTACAAAATGTATTTATTCTTTTATACGTTTCAGCCCTAAGGCTGTGGCCATGCTGGAGCACCGCCAGTGTAATCACCTTTTCAATGGCCAATTTTATATGATTGGCTTTTGGTGAAGGAGGTAGTTTGACACTGCTGCCCTTTTTTGAGTTTCCTGCCTTCATCTGAGGCTTTGGATAGTAGGAGGTCGAATTGTTTCATGAAAACATTTACTCCTACCCCATGAAGATCCCTCAGATGTTTTGGCGAGGCGTAAATAGCTGTTGGCCCTTGGTCCTCACTCTAGACGGGGTAGTTGGGACCTTTGAAACAGTGTCGTGACGTCCTGTTCGAGGGCTGGTATAGCTCTCGATACCAAATTTATATTATGCCATAGAACATTTCTGTTAGGTTATATGTAGTTCTTAAAGGTTTACAATATAGAAGATATTCCTTTCTACTCTATGCACAAGGCCCGAAATTTTGGGGGAGGGGGACAGTCGATTAGATCGATCCCCAATACGCAACTGGTACTTAATTTATCGACCCCGAAAGGACGAAAGGCAAAGTCGACCTCGGCGGAATTTGAACTCAGAACGTAAAGACAGACGAAATACCGCTAAGCATTTCGTCCGACGTGTTAACGCTTCTGCCAGCTCGCCGCCTTACAATATAGAAGATATTGAATATGTTCTAGTTAAATTGGTTATGTGTATGTATCTAGTGATCTGGAAATAAAAGCAAGTAGATCAAACAATTAGATGGATGGATAAACGTATGTTGACATATAAACACGAACATATATTTATGGAGCATATTATGTAAGGACAAGTAAAAGGAGACAAGGGCACATCTCTTGGAACAAGGTGACAAACGTCAGTATGGAATTTAGGTTGGCTCAGGTTCGGAGTTCAAATCGTCGATTCTTATAATCTTGGGTAAGATTTTCAAGAAACTTTGAATTACAATTTAGCGAGAAGCTTTGATAATCCTACTTTGATGTTAATCGTTGTAAGTTGTTTCACGCCAATTGATGCTGATTGGCTAGTAAACATTTACGTGGCTGACTGTTACATTCTCTCAAGAAACCGGCCATGCCTTTCATTGCAATATGGTTAGGCTGTGACTCCTAGCTGGAAATCCATGCGAGGTGATACGAATTGATGCGGAGATCAGCTACAGGTTGATATTAAGCTGATGTCTCCACATCTAGCTTTATTGAACTCATAGAGCATTACTTAGTGTCACCTGCACCAGCACAACAGTTCGGTACGTCAACACCACTTGAAAAACACCGCTGCCTTTTCAAAGCACATTAGAGATTGAGAGGCAAAGGAGATACTATTAGCGTTCATCGTAAGTTTTAGATAACTTTAAAGTCCTACGACTTTTACCTCACAGAAAAGCTAAACAATATCCGCACTCCTACAAAATCTTCAATGAAAAACACGATTTAACTTCAAAACTTCTAACCAGCAAAATACTTCCTTGAGAATTTCAAAGAAAGCCTTCCTTTGATGAATTGCAAACTACAATCAATAGTCTTTGCGATTCGGAGTCATCTTTTTCTTTCCAACAGAATGTAGATACTAAACAAGTGTATGAGACCATATACGTTTATAATATATATATACACAGACAAATGCCCATTATGTATGTATGTATGTATGTATGTATGTAGTACGTATGTATTATGTGCGCATGCATGCATGAGGGTGTGTTCACATATACGACGGTCAAAATATGTGTATGTTTGCACAGACCGGTCATACATTGCCATCTATTTGTCGTTACCATTTCAAACGAAGTTAGGTATACTCGTACTTATCCATCTTTTTTACAATGCAGTCTCTACGTTATTCTTAAAGTGTACTTGGGTGCTCTATCTGAACATGAGATGCAATAATCATAGATGGGACACTTTGGTCATATTTTACCTAGGCTTACACAATAACAATTACTCTTATGCAAGTGTGTGTGTGTAAGAGGGAGAGAGATTTTGTCGGCATCGTTTGTGAATTAGTTATTTGGGATCTATTTTAAAACGGGGGCACCAGTATTTTCTTAACGAAACACTTTGAAACTTGGGACACTGGTAGAATGTGTCATATAAAACATCTTTTACTTAGTCTTCTTAACAAAAAAATGTACATGAAACGTAAATGAAAACTGGTGCCCCCGTTCTAAAATAGATCCGTTATGTGCATTGATTGTAGGGTTCGGGGTGCTCTCCTTGTATTTGCATAAGACTCTTTCAATGTCTTCTCGTAACCTCCACTGCTGATAAATATCTTCGTTTTTTTTTTGTTTTTTTTTTTACAAGGTTAAACTTTATGTATTTTTTTTCTGTTTCTGTTTTCAAGTTTTGAACTGTTCTAATTCTTTGACAGACTCTGCTAAGAAAATTAGGTAGTTGTGAATTTTCCTTGAGCAACTGAATAGTTCTGAATTTCTACGGAACTAGCAGAATTCCTGGCACTGTCCAGGCCAATTTCTTGAACGAAAGAACCATGACAATTCTATATAAATGTATTATTTGAAACACAGCGATTCTTTTTTCTTTTTTGTAAAAAAATTATTTCTGATAAAACATTATAGAGTGAAGGACTTCTTAGTTTTTAGTTTTCAAAATGAAACATAACAAACAGTAAAATGGAAAATAGTGTTTATTTTTGTATACTTCCACATTATTCATATTTGAAAAATTTTCTACTTTATTTTAATTGCAAAGTCTGATCAAATCCTCAAAATTAATCTTATGTAACACATCCACTTCTATACTTAGCAAAGATAAGGCATCCCGAATATCATTTTAGGAAGTTTAAAGAGATTTCTTTTGTGTCGTAAACTATTTACCATTTTTGTGGTGCATCCCAATTCCCTTGATGCCATAAGCATGTGCTTATTTTGCTAATGGTTAATCCAGCGCTGCTATTTACACATTGTTGCCTAAGTTTCTTCTGGACGCGCATCACGAAGTTTTGGTATTTCACAGTCGTCACTTCCGGTTTCTGTTGCAATATACTTTCATTTTTAAAGACAATTTACTTTCATTATTTTACAACGGTAAATTTCATGTAAACTCTAGTATGCACCCCATCCGACTTTGTTTCCTGATAACTTTTCGAAAAATAGGTATTTTTTAATGAAATTTTCTTCAAATAGCCTTCAGATGGTGTACATTACGATTATATCGGAATTTAATGTGAGAGAAAAAAAAAACGTGGGTGCGCATACATTCATACTCACACACATCACAATTTTTTTCATTTTGTTGGGATATATGTAATGTATTTGCGCCCACCACATTTCTTTTTCACATTAGATTCCAATATGATCAGAATTTACACCATCTGAAAGGTATTTTTAGAGAATTTCATTTAAAAAATCCATTTTTCTGAAAGATATGAGGAAACAAAATCAGTGGGGCACACTTGTGTAGGTATGCCAACTATACAGTACCCCATTGTTTTTTAAAGACGATAAATTCTATTGAAGAAACTTTGGTTGCTATGTCTAGCATTATGAGAGACGACGTCGAGGCTCCTTCGTTAGCTAAGATGATTTTTTTCAGTTTTAGCACGAGTTTGACAGTTAAAAATAAACATGTGTCTTAATGGGTGTGTCCTGTCTTACATGTGGTTAGTTTAGCCTGTACTTCCGGTGAACAGCAACATGCTGTATTTCAGATTGCCTCTGATTTGGTTAGTTTGAGCCCAAGACTTGCGTCAACAGATTGAGGACATATAAGGAGGGATATGAAAAGGATATGTTGTTGTTGTTGTTGTTTAATGAGACAAGAAATACAGAAGTTAAGACAGAGA
Source organism: Octopus bimaculoides (assembly GCF_001194135.2). Classification (NCBI taxonomy): domain Eukaryota; kingdom Metazoa; phylum Mollusca; class Cephalopoda; order Octopoda; family Octopodidae; genus Octopus; species Octopus bimaculoides. The sequence goes on from NC_068993.1 coordinate 28,022,565, forward strand.
AGATCGGTATGTAGAAGATAGCTTCTATGCAGTACGATTGAGTTAGATAGTTGCTGAAAGTTGCTGTTTAGCCCCAGGTCAGTGTTTTCCTGCAGACCTATGATCAATAACTGTGACAGTTATATCTTTTATATTGAGGGCCACAGTATCTGGCAGAATTTTTGGAAAAGCTGTCACTGCCACATAGGAGAGGAAAAAAAAGCAAAGAATTGGGAGGGGTAGGAAATGTTTAAAATTTTCGAAATAAAAAAATCTTTCAGAAACGTAATTCCTGTTACACAAAACAAAAATCCACCGACCTCCCTACCCTTTTTCTTCCCTTTGGTGTAGTGATAGCTATTCCAAAACTCCACCGTTATCGACTGCGCTTGTCCTCTGGGGTGCTAAAAGAGAGAGATACGGTTGATATTTCTAGCAGGTCCACGTAGAGGCTCCTTCGTTGATCCTTGTTAAGCTCCAGGTTAACCGTGATTAAAAGTTTTCCAGTTATGACCGTAGCCTTCCTTTTTAAATATTGAAGTGTGTGATTTGGAGGAGATTTGGCTGGTATTTTTAACAAATATTTGTAATTACAGACGTATTTAATTGACACTTCGGTTACATTTTTAACGAGAGCTTCAACACTGCAAAACTTTTCTAAATCACATTCTATGATACTATCTTTAAAAAAAAATGGACACATTGAAGCATTTGGCCTTAGATTATGTCTGAATAAAAGACGAGATGTGGTGACGGCTAGAATGATTTTGATTATTTTGGTTTGCTCAATCCAGACTGACCTAGGGCTAAACAACAGCGGTCATATGTTTTAGTAGTGTGTTATGTGTAGAAAGACATTGTTTGGTGTTTAGTTAATTTACTGAGACATTGTTTATTATTAGTTGTTACCTGAAATAGAACAACAATGCAAATTAACAATTTTGTATGAGAGACTGTCTGGATGTACAGTTCTATTTCTTACGACGTCGAGGGTTTCAGTTGATCCGATCAACGGAACAGCCTGCTCGTGAAATTAACGTGCAAGTGGCTGAGCACTCCACAGACACGTAGTTCTAGGGGATATTCAGTGTGACAAGGCTGACCCTTTTGCATTACAGGCACAACAGAAACAGGAAGAAAGATTGAGAGAAAGTTGTGGTGAAAGAGTACAGCAGGGTTCGCCACCATCCCCTGCCGGAGCCTCGTGGAGCTTTAGGTGTTTTCGCTCAATAAATACTCACAATGCCCGGTCTGGGAATCGAAACCGCGATCCTATGACCGCGAGTCCGCTGCCCTAACCACTGGGCCATTGCGCCTCCACCGTTTTGGAACTACAGCTCTCATATATTACAGAGTTACAGCCATCATAGACAGAGACACAACAATCATGTATTTAAATTAAAACCTTATATTGGTTCTATTATACAAAATTTCTTATTTAAAAATACCTTTATTTTTAATTAAACCTTTTATAATAATTCTATGTAAGAAATTTTTGTTATGTTCCCAAACATAAGCTTAATAATGAAAACAATTTTCCTAAATTCCTCGAAACTCTTGATTATTTTCAAAATTAACTGAAGCACAAAAACTATGTTATAAATCAGAAGTTTTGTGTTTTCAGACAACAATACCTTATTTAATTTGAAAGTTTGAATGCTAACCACTGGTCAATGTTTGTTTTCTTCTTGTATTTCAGGTCATCTTACTGTGTTGATGAAATATATCTTGTGCTTCTGAAATACTCTCTCATAATGAGTGTTTTTAAATGCGGAACCTGTGGTTCATATTGAACACCTGAAATTGTGGTATATCCCTTTACAAACATCCTTGTTAAGCATAAACCACACACACACACACGCACACACACACACACGCACGCACACGCACACACACACACACTAGGTTATTCTATATTATTATGAGGAGAAATGTTCCTACTTATAAAACAAGCTTGGCAACAGGAATAGCACCTGGCTGTAAAAATCCTGTTTTAAATACTTCCTCTATCTAAGTCATGCTAGCATGGAAAAACAGTTATTAAGTGAACAAACAAATGATTATGAAGAGAAATTATTTATTGTAAATAGCAGCTTAATTAATAGCAAAATGGTTAAATCAATAGCAAGACCTTATCAATGTGACATTTGTGGCAAAGCATTTACCAAAAATAGTCATTTGACAGATCATAGACGTACCCACACAGGTGATAAACCATTCCATTGTGAATTTTGTGCCAAGTCTTTCCCTGTGCAAAGCAGTTTAATTAAGCATATATTGGTTCATACTGGAGAGAAGCAATACCATTGTGAAATTTGTGGCAAAGCATTCTCACAAAACAGTAACTTAAATAAGCATAAACTTATTCATACTGGTGAAAAACCCTATCAATGTGGAGTTTGTGGCAAATCATTTGCTGTTGAAAATTACTTAATTCAACACAAATTTATTCATACAAAAGAGAAACCATATCACTGTGGAATTTGTGGGAAATTATTTTCTCGTAAGAATTATTTATTAGTTCACAAGCTTGTTCACAAAGTTGTAAAACCTTTCCAGTGTCAAACTTGTGGAGAGAGCTTTTCTAAAGAAAAAGGTTTAATTCAACATGGAGTGATACACACTGGTGAGAAACCATTTCTGTGTGACATTTGTGGAAAGGCATTTTCTCAAAACAACTACCTATTAATTCATAAACGAATTCACCAGCCAGGGAAACCTTACTGTTGTGAATTTTGTGGAAAAGCCTTCACTGTCAATAAAAATCTAATCCAGCATAAAGTTGTTCATAGTGGAAATAAACCTTACCACTGTGAAATTTGTGGAAAAATATTTTCCCGAAAGAATGAGTTAACTGTTCACAAACGAGTTCATACTGGGGAAAAACCATACCATTGTGAAATTTGTGGAGAAGCTTTTGCTGAGATTGGTACTTTAATAAGACATAAACTGGTTCACACTGGAGAGAAATCATACTGCTGTGTCATTTGTGGTAAAGCATTTTCACTAAGAACTAACTTAAATAAACATAAACTGGTTCATACAGGAGAGAAACCTTTTCATTGTGAATTTTGTGGGAAATTATTTACTCAAAACAGTAACTTAATTATACATAAACGTATTCATACAGGTGAGAAGCCCTACCACTGTGATTTTTGTAGGAAAACCTTCTCTTCAAATGGAAACTTAAAAAGACACAAACTTGTTCACATGGAGAAAGATACAATAGCAAAGAATCTTAGCTAAGTCGCTTTTTGGATAGTTTCTTCATTAGATTGGTTCCTTAATCATTGAGAAATATTTTTGAAGTTTTACTTAATACATAACCAACTAAACAGAATTAGTGAATATTCTTAATGTTGCCTGTATTAATTGGCCATCCACATTCTGTAGCCTTTGAGTAAATAGAATCAATAATTCAGGGTATTGTTAAACTCTCTCGTTGACTGACAATGCTCTGAGATCAAATCTCACCAAGGTCATATCCCTTCAGTATTGATAAAAGATACCAATCTGGAGCAGTTGATTGGTGAAACCATAAGAACTTTAGTATTTGGTCCAGCTCTTTGCATTCTAAGTTCAAATTCAGCTATAGTATACTTGGGTGGTTGACTTAATCCATCACCCAGTTTAACACCAACACTTGGCATTTTGGGTGCTTTTTCACAGAATCTTTTCTGCTGCAAGCATTCAGACTGGGTCTTTTATTTGAGCATACAACGAATTGAAGGAATTCATTGCTATCTTTAGTCACTCTTTCTGGGTTGATAAAATAAAGCATCAGTAAGGTACTGGGTCGATGTAATGGACTAACCCAGTGGTTCTCAACCATTTATTTGCTTATGGACCCTCTTTGGTTCCTATTTTACTCCAGTGGACCCCCTCCGTAGCCATTCGATGTTTGAATAAAATATTATTATATTTTATAACTGAATATTAGGAGAGTCAAGACTATGGAAAAGGTCGCAAGACGCAACGAACATTTTAGGAAAATAAAAATAAGAAATAAGTGGAAATTTTACCGGTGAGTGTGTTAAATTATAAGGCACAAAAAGAAAATGACTCTCCCCAGACTCGACTGAATATTAGGAATTGTGTAAAAAAAGTTGTTGAAATATTTTGTGTATTATGGAAGTATAACCAATTTCATTTCACATGAATTTTAACAACAAAATCTTATATGGACCCCAATATGATCATACGAACTCCAGTTGAGAACCACTGGACGAACCCCTCCCCTAAATTTGCTGGCTTTGTGCCTAAATTTTGAAATATGGTCTAAGGGAAATAACTCTGAATTAGAAAGGACCATGAAACTATGTTAACAGTAGTTTTATTCGTGATATAAGCAGTTGTGGGTTTATATTTCTAAATGCATTTATAACAGTTGTTTCTAACAGGCACGAGGCCTGAAATTTGGGAGAAAGAATTATTCACTATCATAAAATATAAAGTTGAACTCAGAACGTAAAGGATTGAAAGAATATCACAAGCCATTTCTTCTGATACTAATGGTTCTGCCAATTTTCTTCTCATAAATGTATTTATAACACTGATCTTTGAGATGGACACAAAGCGTCATAATTTGTATGGAGGAAACACTCAATTATATTGTCACCAATACTTGACTGGTACTTACTTTATCAACCGTGGAAGAATGAAAAACAAAGTTACCACCAGAAGAATCCAACCTCAGAATATAACCAGCTACCACAAGTCTGTTACCTTGCCAATTCTGCCAATCCACTGCTCTTAAATTCAGTTCTCATAAGGTTTGCTAATACCAGCTCACACATTTTGGGAAAGGGTTTAGTTGATTTAACTGACATCAATACTTTACTGGTATTTATTTTACTGTCCTTAAATGAAATTTTTATAATAAACAAGAAGCAATTTATTACGCATGGATTTTTTTTTTATACTCTTTACTTATTTCAGTCATTTGACTGCGGCCATGCTGGAGCACCGCCTTTAGTCGAGCAAATCGACCCCTGGACTTATTTTTTGTAAGCCTAGTACTTATTCTATTGGTCTCTTTTGCCGAACTGCTAAGTGACGGGGACATGAACACACCAGCATCGGTTATCATGCAATGCTAGAGGGACAAACACAGACACACACATATATATATGTATATATATCTATATATATATATAGATTTATATACATATACACACATACATACGATGGGCTTCTTTCAGTTTCCATCTACCAAATCCACTCACAAGGCTTTGGTTGGCCTGAGGCTATAGTAGAAGACACTTGCCCAAGATGCCACGCAGTAGGACTGAACCCAGAACCGTGTGGTTGGTAAGCAAGCTACTTACCGCACAGCCACTCCTGCGCCTATATGCGTCATCTATGAAAAAACATTTTTTCCTGGTGTGTATTTAGCATCATAAAACCAAATTTGAACTCTATATATAGTTATAATGAACTGTTCGTGAGCTTGAAGACTTTCTTTTCATATGTAAATTGAAATATTTTTACATGCTTTGGAGAAAATGTTGCTATAACCCTTTTACTGTGGAAAACTCAAGAAGACGTTGACAATACAAATATTTCTTTTAAATATTTAAACCTTTTTGTATATGAAAATAAATGGCAAAGTTTTCATTGGTTAGCTTGATCTATACTACTAGTCAGCTGTAATGTTTCACTCAGGTTTTTGTAAATTTGTTGGGGACTAAATGTTTAACTAGATGCCTACAGACACACACACACACATTCGATATTTCAGCGACCGTATCCCCGCGATCTACTGTTCAAAGATGAGAAACACGAAACTGAGTAACAGTTAATGTTTTCAGTAAATATGATAAAAATTTATATCTCGTATTGGATACTTTCTTTTCTTCTCATTCGACTTTTTTTTCTTTTACTGAGATGGGATGCGCAAAATTTAAACACATACACAAACATAGGCACAGGCGTGGCTACATAATAAAAAGCTTGCTTCCCAAATATGTGTTTTTAGGTACAATCTCAATGCCTGGGGCCAACCAAACTTTGTAACAAGATTTGACAGACAGAAACTAAAAGAAGTCCGTCATATGTATGTGTTTGTGTTTCTCCCACATCACCGCTTGACAACCGGTGTTTGTTTGTTTACGTCCCCATAAATTAGCAGTTCTGCAAAAACAGTACCACGTTTAAAATAAATACCGGGATCGATTTGTTTGACTAAACCATTCAACGTAGTGCTCCAGAATGGCTGGAGTCCAATGATAAAAACAAATAAAGATATCATCATATATATATATGTAAGCCTAGTACTTATTCTATCGGTCTTTTTTGCCGAACCGCTAGGTTACGGGGATGTAAACACACTAGCATCGGTTGTCAAGCGATGTTGGGGGGACAAACACAAACATACATATATATATACCTATATACGACGAGTTTCTTTCAGTTTCCGTCTACCAAATCCACTCACAAGGCTTTGGTCGGCCTGAGGCTATAGTAGAAGACACTTGCCCAAGGTGCCACGCAGTGGGACTGGACCCGGAACCATGTGGTTGGTAAGCAAGCTACTTACCACACAGCCACATTGATAGAAAAGACAAGAAAAGAAAGAGACCTCGATATTATGTAAATAGAGGAATTTATCTGTAAATAATATGTGACAATTATTCGGTAGCCATGATAAAACTCTGGATTTCGGATGTCGGGGTGGAAACCCACATTGCCATCTCTTTAGTTATCAGGCTATGAAAATGACTGTTAAACAAAGGGAAATTACTGTGTGATTGACCATTATTACGACAAAAGAGCCATTAGATTGACTGCTAAGTGAGGAGAGAGAGTAAAGATAAAGGAGTAAAAACGTCCATAGTATTCACGTAAGCGCACAAGTCCATACATACACATGCGTGCCCGCACACCCACATTCATGTGCCTATATGTATATATTCATCCACCCTCACTTGAAACACACACATACTCACCTACACATTCGCCAAATAATATATACACACCCGCATACACGCTCGCACACAAAAAAGGTTCATACACATGTCTATATATGCACATGCACAAGAAAAAACGGCTAAAGGCAAAATTCAGAAAAAAGTGTAAAAAAGCAATAAGAGTAAAATATGTCTATATATGCACACACTCGCATGCACGCACACACACACGTCTATATACGCACATACCCGCACACATCCACAAGCACGCACAAAAGGTTCCATATACCTGTCTATATACGTACAGGAAAAAATGCAGGGTGGAAGGTAGAATACAGAAAAAATATGTGTAAAGAATATATGAGCAATAAACCTATAAAACAATATCTCTATAAATATGTAAAAAAATATAAAAAATATATAAGAAATATAAGTAAAAAGTATAGAGAGATAAAAAGCTTGTACGTGGACACAATATAGAAAGCAAGTCCTATCTGTAATCTCGGGGGGACCAAAAATGTAACAAATATTTAGTCACAGTGGACATGGTCCAAAAAGTTCAGTTCTTGAATTTAGACATGTGGCAGGGTCTAAGCTGTGTGTGCGAGTGTGTATGCAGGTATGTATATATTTTTTGGTGAATTTGTGGGCGAGTATGTGTGTTTCAAGTGAGGGTGGATGAGGATATACATATAGGCGCATGTACGTGGGTGTGCGGGCACGCATGTGTATGTATGGACTGGTGCACTTACACGAATACTATGGACATTTTTACTCCCTCCCCTCACTTAGCGGTCATTCTAATAGCTCTTTTGTCTTAATAACGGTCAATCACACAGTTATTTCCCTTTTTTAACGGTCATTTTCATAGCATTTTTCCGATGGCCAGATAACTGAAAAGATGGCGGCATGGGTTTCCGCCCGGACATCCGAAACTTGGATCATGGCTACCGAATAATTGTCACATATTATTTACAGATATATATATATATATATATATATATATATATATTTCGTTTTTGGATTTGGTTTGCAAGATTTTTTATGTGATTTCATGTGTTGAAGCATATTCTGTTGTGTCTGGGGAGAGACATTTTCTTTTCGTGCCTTAAAATTTAACACACTCACTGTTAAAATTTCCACTTATTTTATAAAAATTATAAGTGGAAATTTTAACGGTGTGTTAAATTTTAAGGCACGAAAAGAAAATGACTCTCCCCAGACACAACAGTATATATATATATATATATTCTGTTTTGTATTTGGTTTGTAAGGCACTAAAATAGAATGACTCTCCCCTGACGCAATGCATACATACATATATATATGTACTAGCAAACACCTCCTCCCCCGTCCATTGCACTGTTTGTATAGGTGAAGAGAGTTTACTTGGACGGTGTTAAGTTGTGGAGATGTTTGGTAATTGTATGGAGTTGTTACTTTTGGTTAGGGCATTAAAGATTCCTGAGACATTAAAATTGTTTCTTCTAAATAAGGAAAATTTGATTGATAGTGAATCTTAACAGTGAACCTTTTCAAAATTATCATAAGGCCAATAAAATGAAGGACAGCTGTTCAGCCCACAATATATACAACTTCCAGTGGAATTGGACATCATAATTAACCTTAAACTTTTACACTCAAACACTTTCACATTATGATAAGCACAATGTACTCTTCCATAGTACATACCTCATGTTGACACCTATACGTCAGACAGAATGCTGTTTTATCTTCAAAGTGAATATTCCAAGTGATATTTAAGCTTTTGCATTTGACGACTGTTGCTTTACATATTTTATTTCAATTTTTACTGGTGTAAGAACTACAGGATAAGTAACATTAGTTTCAAATAACAATATAAATGGATGTTTTAATCACCTGATGGACAGGCGAACAGAAACTGCTACTTAATAAAGGAGCAAAAGTGCTTAGGGAAGTCTCTCTTCTCTCAAAAACTGACACAAAAAGAGTTGAAACTCGGGGGTGAAATAACACAATGTGCAATAAAATAACATTAGGCATGTTCTTTGAAAATCAATTTTATCTCAAAAATTGAACAATACTGCTTATTTTTTTAAGAAGGTTTTAGATGTAACCCCAGCCATTTTTTTCATTTTTTTATAAGCAATCAATTAGTCCTTTCTACGTTCAATTGAATTTTGTTGAGAATATCTTCAGAAAATTGAGTAATCACCAGTTATTTAATTGCTTTATTTTCACTTTTTTGCTCACTTAAAGTAACTGCCATTTCCTAGTAGTTTTCCATGTCAGCTGGTTTATTGCAAGGAAAACAGCGGCACAAGTACCAGTAAGGTGATGCTGGTAACGATCATGCTCAGATGGTGTTATTTATGTGCCACTGGCATGGAAGCCAGACAGCTGCTCTGGCAATGATCACGCTCAGACGGTGCTCTTAGCACTCCACTGGCACAGGTCCCAGTCATCGAATTTGGTTCAATCATGATTTTGATTTCACTTGCTCCAACAGGTCTTTGAAAGCCAAGTTTAATGTCCAATATATATATATCTGTATATATATGTATATAAATATGCATATAGTGGTGGCGCAATGGCCCAGTGATTAGGGCAGCGGACTCGCAGTTGTAGGATCGCGGTTTCGATTTCCTGACCAGGCGTTGTGAGTGTTTATTGAGCGAAAACACTTAAAGTTCCATGAGGCTCCGGCAGA
>NC_068993.1:28032287-28035170 GCF_001194135.2 Octopus bimaculoides
TATATGCATATGTGTATATATGCATATCTATATATATATATATATATATGTATATAAATATGCATATAGTGGTGGCGCAATGGCCCAGTGATTAGGGCAGCGGACTCGCAGTTGTAGGATCGCGGTTTCGATTTCCTGACCAGGCGTTGTGAGTGTTTATTGAGCGAAAACACTTAAAGTTCCATGAGGCTCCGGCAGAAAATGGTAGCAAACCCTGCTGTACTCTTTCACCACAATGTTCTTCCTGTTTCTGTTGTACCTCTATTTCAAAGGGCTAGCTTGCCACACTCTGTGTCACGATGAAAACTATGTTATGGGTACATGTGTCTGTGGGGTGCTCAGCCACTTGCACATCAATTTTACGAGCAGGCTGTTCCGTTGATCGGATCAACTGGAACCCTCGTCGTCGTAACCAATGGAGTGCCAACATATTTGCATATATATATATATATATATATATATATATATATGTAGCAAAGACCAAAGTTCTAGTAAGTAGGAAGGTGAACACATCACACACCTCCTCGGGTAGGTGGCCTTGCTCTATGTGTAAAAAGGGTGTAAGTAGAAACTCCATAAGATGTACCCAGTGTAAACTATGGACACGTAAGAGGTGCAGCAACATCAAAGGAAGATTAACCGAGAAGATAGCTTTTGTGTGTGGCAGATGCACAGGGGCAATAGACACCACAGATGCTCAGAAAACAAATTCCATCACACTCCAAGTGGAGAGACTAGAAGTAGTTGATAGCTTCCGCTACCTAGGTGTCCAAGTTAGTAGTGGGGGTGGATGCTCAGAGAGTGTTACCACTAGAATAAGAATAGCCTGGGCAAAGTTTAGAAAGCTTCTACCCCTACTGGTGATAAAGGGCCTCTCGCTCAGAGTGAAAGGTAGACTGTACGATGCATGTGTGCGAACTGCCATGCTTCAGGGCAGTGAAACATGGGCTGTGACTACGGAGGACATGTGTAGGCTCAAAAGAAATGAAGCTAGCATGATCTGCTGGATGTGTAATGTCAGTGTGCACATAAACAGAGTGTAAGCACCCTGAGAGAAATGTTGGACATAAGAAGCATAGGATGTGGCATGCAAGTACTACGGATGGATGAGGAGAGATGTGTGAAGAAGTGCCACTCCCAAACAGTTGAAGGAATCCAGGGTAGAGGTAGACCCAGGAAGACATGGAATGAGGTGGTCAAGTTAAGCATGACCTTCAAATGTTGGGCCTCACAGAAGCAATGACAAAAAACTGAGACCTCTGGAAATATGCTGTGACTGCAAAGACCCGGCAAATAAAGTGAGTTCACAGTTGTATCCTACACCAGTTTCACATAACCAGCCCCAGCCCCAGCCCATTCAAAAGTACCTTGGATCGTAGGGCAACTGGCTGTGCTTGAGGAGACCTATTGAGTCAAGTACATCAACATCAAAATGAAAATCAAATGGAAATTGTAGTCATGATACCTGTGCTGGTGGCACATAAAAAGCACCATCCGAACATGGCCGATGTCAGCGCCGCCTTGACTGGCTTCTGTGCCGGTGGTACGTAAAAAGCACCAACCGATCGTGGCCGTTGCCAGCCTCCTCTGGCCCCTGTGCTGGTGGCACGTAAAAAGCACCCACTACACTCACGGAGTGGTTGGCATTAGGAAGAGCATCCAGCTGAAGAAACACTGCCAGAATAGACTGGGGCCTGGTGCAGCCTCCTGGCTTCCCAGACCCCGGTTGAACTGTCCAACCCATGCTAGCATGGAAAATGGACGTTAAACAATGATGAAGCTGATGATGATATTTTCACACACACACATCAAAACAGTTTGATTCACATCTCTCGGTACTCTGAGTTTCAAGTGTGTGGTTAGTCTTTGGCCATTGGGATCTGAATAAGAGTTTGACTGAAGAGAGTCAATGTTTACTACTGGTTGTTAGCCTGTGATTGGTCAAAAAAGGTCACAACACAGTATAGCAGTCTGATGTTGGTACCCCAGCAACAACAATTACTTGGAAAATACCACATGGTAAACTGGAAATCGATTGCATGGTGAACTAGAAATTGACCGTATGGTGGACAGGAAATCAGTCTTGTGGTTGGGGGGAAGTAGGAATAGGCAGTAGATGTTGGGGGTATATATGTATTTATGTACATGTATATGCCCATATATCTGTATGCATGCATCTGTACTTATACAAGTGTGTATGTGTGCTTAGATATACATTTACACATCCATGCATGAGTACAGTTACACACAGGAAGGCACACACGCACATACACACATCAAAGCACATGCGCACATACATACACACATGCATGCACAGCTTTATCTCCATGTACATATGTGAAAGGACGGCTGGATTGTAAAAATTACAATCCAACCGTCCTTTCACACGTAATTTTGTCTATTTCTAAACCATAATACTAAAGTGACTTTACATATAAAAGAACTGTTATTATGTATATCAGTATATATATATATAAGTGTTGGCCTTTTATGGTTCTAGTAATTGTTCATGTTATATAATATTATGTTATGTTACATTATATTCATGGTATTTCATGTAGTATTGTAATATAAATAAATTATTGGATTGTCAATAGTATATCTCTATATGTAATTTATCTTTATATATATAAATTGAAAGGTATAGTGAATAAGCGAGCTTTATAACATTCCCATATGATAGTATGGGAATGTTATAAAGTTGTTCTGACCAATTAGAGCATTTATTCATTATACCTTTCAATTTATTTTCCCTTTCATTTCAGTGTTACCTGAGCACTTTCATCTGCAGTCCTATTTTTATTCTTTGGTTTAACGAAATTAATTTTCAGTTTAATGAAATTATCCTCATATATATATATATATATATATATATATATATAT
>NC_068993.1:28035180-28042377 GCF_001194135.2 Octopus bimaculoides
CATATATATATATATATATATATATATATATATAATTATTATGTATATGTACTGTATATATATTTGTATATATGTATATACAAAAGATGAAGACAAGTGTATAAACAATTTATGGTTTAGTCATTGTGATTGCTATATTTAGCATGCCGGTACTGCTTGTTAGTACCCTTAATTATTAATTGATAACTTTTTACTGTCATGGGTTTTTTACACATATTAAGCCACTGATATTATCATAAACAACTAGCTGGACCCGTGAAAAATTCATGGAAAATATAAAAAAATGTAAACATCTGTAAACAGTGTACTGGTGTGATGAGAAATGTTTACATATTATGACCGTCTGTCTTTACATTTTGAGTTCAAATTCTGCTGAGGTCGACTTTATCTTTCGTCCTTTCAGGGTCGATAAATTAAGTACCAGTTGTGTATTGGGGTCAATCTAATCAACTGTATCCCCCCAACAAAAATTTCAGGCCTAGAAAAGTATATTGTGACAGTTACAGAATATAGAAAGTAATGTAACACCAATGACTATATAATCCAACCAAAATAACTCAGTTACACAAACACAAATACTATTTAACCTTAAAATACATTGTACATATTCAAAGAACCTTCTCGGTTTGGAGGTATGGAACGTTTTTCTGGTATTCTTTTATTCTTTTACTTGTTTCAGTCATTTGAGGGTGGCCATGCTGTAGCACCACCCTTTAGTTGAAGATATTGACCCCTGGACTTATTCCCTGTAAGCTTGGTGCTTATTCTATCAGTCTCTTCTGCTGAACAGCTAAATTACAGAAATGCAAACGCACCATCATCAGTGGTCAAGCAATGGTGGTGGTGGTGGGACAAACAAATACAGGCACACACATACATACATACATATATATATATATATATACATAGATATATACATACATAGATATATATATATATATGATGGGCTTGGAGGTAGTGGTGATGATGGCTGGTGCGATTTTGTGGTTTGCTGGTATACTGAGAGAGATCCAGTGGGCCTCTAACTGGTTCCCCGATCTTAAAGGTATAATGTGGATGTGTAATGATGGAGCAGCTGGTGTGGTGGTCTTCCTCACAGAACTTCATGGTAGATTATATTTTGTGTGTATGTCACACCATGCTTTTGGCTTTGTCTGTTATTCCAATTGAGTGTCATAACTCTTATTTTGATATTGTTCATAGCTCTTGAAAATGCAACATAATTGGCCATGAGAAAATACCAGTTAAGGTAAATGTATTCCAACTTTTTCAAATGTTTGCCCTAGAGCCTTCTTAATTGTCATTGAATATGAAAGTCGAAGTGGAAACTGAAGTCTGTTTAGTGTGAATGGAATTTTTGCATTACTTGGGCTAAGTTTAATTCTGGGAATTAGAACTGTATGACCTCTGTTGGAGCTTGTTACCAATGATGCTTCTACACAATGTTCATGAAGTTTTTGCACTTTCATGCAAGTTCCATTACATAATCCTTGACTGATTGAAAGATTTCTTAGCAGCATTACAATAGCCCCTACTTTTAAATTGAAGCGATGAGGAGGCATACCGGATGGAGTGAGTAAATTTATGAATTCAAATGGATAGTTCTGAACCTCCTTTTCATTATTGCAGGACACTGAATCTGTGCTTAAGTATGTTTTAAATGCCTTTGGTATAATATCAAGAAGTTTTTCATTTATTGCAAGACAGTCAGAATTTTTAGGAGATAAAATTACTCGTTTTTCTATTTCTTCTGGCATGCAGTTGTTGAAAATTTCTGGGTACAAATGTATAAATTGAAATGCAAAAGAATAAAATAATAAATGGATTTATGAATGAAAGTTTAGTAACTGCATTATTGCAAACATATTTTAACTAACCTATACTATACACACACAAAAATACATTCATATATATATATGTCTCGAGTTGTAGCTGTAATTCAAAGGGGCCAGCCTTGTCGTATTCTGTGTGAGGCTGAATCTCCCTGAGAACTACATTAATGCTATGCATGTCTGTGGAGTACTCAGCCATTTGTGAGTTAATTTTATCCTCATGTGGTAATGAAAAGTGAAATTGACAGCCAATATTTGCTGTGTCTATGTATCTATGAACATTCCTTTGGATTTATCTATCCACTGTCCCTCTCACTTCCTTTGTGTCACTCTTCTCTCCCGCTTTTGATTTAGCAATGTGTATATGTATCTATATATCTACTTCTCTTGTGATGTGATAAACATTTAAAAACACAAAACGAATGCTGTGACCACTCACTGTCTCTTTCACTCTTTCTCTTACGTCCTCTCTGAAATATAAAAAAATTCAAAATGAACGCCATCACCACCCACTGTCACTTTCACTCTCTCTCTCTCACTTTCTCTTACTTTCTCTGTCCTCCTCTCCCTTGCTTTGCCACTTCAAAGAAGTGTGACTCACACAACAGGTATGTACAAAAACAAATCGTGCATTAATATTATAGATAATAACCTCAAATATATTTAAATAATTTTTATTCACTTCGATCACCTTTTTAAATTTGCTCCAGTGCCATGCAGTAGGACAGAACCCGGAACCATGTGGTTGAGAAAAATGCTTCTTATCATACAGTCACAGTAATAATAATAATCCATGGATAGAATTTATAAATATTTTAATGCACCACTATGCGTGTTTCCACAAATCACATATTGCTTATGACCATAGTCCATATTCCTGGGATGATTACAGTACAGTCCAATAGAAAGAACAAATGTTAATACAATCATTGCTTCAACATTAATGCTATATTGCCTGAGGAAATGAATACATGAATTATGATCATCCCAGGAATACGGACTATGAGCATAAGAAATATGTGATTTGTGGACACACAAGTAGCAATGCATTAAAATATTTATAAATTCCATCCATGGATTATTATTGTTATTACTATATTTATCCTACATTATATTGGCACATCTCAGTACAACCCCATAAAACTGCTATTGCAAGTTGGTTTCATTAGCCGGCGTAATAAATTAGGAGCTTTTATATATATGTATGCTCAAAAACATTTTCCATAAATGAATTTAAAGGATATATATATACATACACATATGCATATATACTTATACATACATGTATCAACTGGGTTAATTTAATCATCGCTCTCACTTCTTGCAAAACTGGCCTTAGATTAAGTAAAAAGAAATATTTAACTCTTTGAATTTCATAAAAAAGAGAAAAAATATAGAGGGGAAACTCATCCATTGAAGAAAAATTTATACAGCTGCTGCACCTAGTAAAATAGTTAATACTGACACATTTGACAACCAGTCCATTATTAATAAATGTCAGAGTTCCTACTGAAACATTTAAGTAGAAAAAAAAAAAGGAAATAAGTAAAAGCAGAAAAATTAATAGATTTATTAATGTATTTTCTAAAGTTCTTTTCATATGCTATTTATTTAACATCTGGTCATATTTAATTTGATTAACATATGGTTATAGTTATAACTAGGTTTGAGAAAAATGTATGTGTCTGTTTATTTTCATTCAGCACAGAAAAAGCTGAGGAAGGAGGCAATGATGATGGTGGTGGTGATAGTGATGATGTGAGGATAATAACGATGAAGATGGTAGTGGTGACAGAATTACTGCTCTTGTCCATCACTCGATCAACTGGGCTATGACAAAAACTAGCATATCTCAATAACTATGAAATAATGATGCAAGGTGGTGGTCAGAAAAGTAGTGGTGATGCTGATGGAGTATAATAAAAGTGATGTTGATAGTAGTGATGATATTAGTGGCAGTAGAGGTGATGGTGGTTGTGGTAATGATGATCACCATAGTATGCACACATGTGTATGTGTGTGTGTTTAGTATGTCCTTATTTTTGCAGCACACATTTCAATTAAACAGAAATGTAGACAGCTATTTCTAGATGGTGTGGGGGACATTTCTGTCCCAGCAACCAGTAAGTGGCTAGTTCTGTGTTCTGTCATACCAACAACAACAACACTCAGGTGCACCCACTAATTAAGTAACTAATGACCATTTTAATTAATGTTAAATAACTTGGAATGGCATGGCTGCTTAATGGCACAGTAATTTCTCAAAATACTAGTTAATAGGATTTATTTCACAGATTATTATGACACTACATATAATGTGTGTGTGTGTGTGTGTGTGTGTGTGTGTGAGGGGGTGTGTGTATATTATATATATACTATACTAAACACACACATCACTAATTCCATAAATATGAAGTTTATGCCTTACTGATGAGATTATAATAAGACCCAAACATGACTGAAATAGCCTCCCATATGTGCTGAAAGTATTTAAAATAATAATACAAGTTAATGAACTAATATTGTCTTTCTTCAACATAAAATGTGGTTGGATTTCTGTGTTGTCTTCCAAGAAAGTAGTAACTCTACATAAGAATTTAGACTGTCAGAATCTGTCCAACACATGACAGCATAGAAAGCAGTTGTAAAATAACAATGAGTATGATGATGTAATAGTTTATAGCTCATAGCTACTCTCTCTTTTTCTCTCATCTGTTTATCTATAAATCATTATTACCATCATCATTATCTTAATATCCACTTTTTCGTGTGTTGGACAGAATTTGTTGAGGTGGATTTTCTACAGTCAGCTGCCCTTCCTGTTACCTGTTTTCAAGTAAGATTACATTCCTCCATGCCAAAACAAGTTTTCATGAATTATTAGAAATTATTACAACTACTGCACAAAGTCAAAGCAAGGAGACAATAACATATATGCATTCACAACACAAAGCATGCCTACAAGCATGTGCACATGCACACACATAAACACATACATGTGCACACATACAAACACATGTGCATGCACACACACATGCATACATATGCATGCACTTATGACTTCAGTTAATAGCAATGATTGCTAAGTAACAACAGTCACTTCTGTACAGGTACTAACCTCTCCATGGTCATTCGACTTGAAAGAAATAGCAGGTAAATGTTTATTAAATCACAAATTACAGCTTAAAAAAATAGGAATTGACCTAGGGCCAAACAACAACAGCAGTATATACAGTTGAGGATACATTCAAAGGAAATCATATTGTCTCTTGTTACTTACCTGGAGGACATTTATAAGTTGGTCCAAAGAAAGATTCTCCACTTCTTCGACAACATGAATTTTTTCCAAACTTATTACACCTTTCTTGGTACCCCTTTTCTGTATGTAGAAAGAAAGGAAAATGAATATGAATAAATGACGATTACACTGATCTAATTTATAGACAGTACCTACTGTAGAAACATTAGATAAACATGCTCTAGAACATGTTCATTAATCAATTTTTTGATTTGCTTCAGTTATTTGACTTTGGTCATGCTGGTATACTGCCTTCTATGAAAACATTTGGGGATTCCATAAGATAGGGTGTCTTTAAATCAAATATAAAAAATTTTCTCTCTAAAACAGTTGCTGGTGCACTTGATGTCTGATTAAAATAAGGGCAGTGACGTTTGTCTGTAAAATATAGGTAAGAGTAGTGGAATATAAGGAAACTATAATAAATTCCACACCAAAATAATTAGGGGAACAGCTTTTCTTAACCATCATAGATTACATTGATTCATTTATTCATTCTATGGGTTGATACTAATTTTACCAGCAACACAAGTGTAAAAAGGCAATGGGGATTACCCATGAGTTGAAATCACAATGTAAAGAGATATATAATCAATATACGAGGTGTATTTATTAAAGATTTCCCCTGACCCACTTCTCAAAAATAAACAAAACTTAGCATAATTATTAGTCCTTCTCATCATAGCCACCACCAGTGGTGATACAGTTCTCCCATTGCTTTATGCAGGTATGAAGATCTTGTCTGTAAAAGTAGGTAGGTTGCATCTGATGAACTTATTTACCTCGGAAATAAGTTCATCATCATCTGAAAAGTGCTTCCTCTTAAAAAAAGACTTCAGGGTTGGAAAGAGGTGGAAGTCAGACGGTGTGAGGTTGGGAGAGTTAGGAGGATGAGGAAGGATTTCATAGCTGCAGGAGTGTGATTTCATTTGGGCAACATGCACATTGTGAATGGGGTGTTGTCTTGGAGGAGTCGGACACCTTTGGACAGTATGCTATGCCTCTCTGCTTTGATGGTGTTCTGCAATTTCTGCAGCAGAAAAGCATAATATTCC
The DNA here is from genome assembly GCF_001194135.2 of Octopus bimaculoides. Classification (NCBI taxonomy): domain Eukaryota; kingdom Metazoa; phylum Mollusca; class Cephalopoda; order Octopoda; family Octopodidae; genus Octopus; species Octopus bimaculoides. The sequence goes on from NC_068993.1 coordinate 28,041,366, forward strand.
CCATTAATTGTGGTGCCCTTTGCCAGGAAATCAACCATCACTACTCCGTGCTGGTACCAACTGTGAGCATCACCATTCCTCCTGAGGGTTGGACATGAACCTTCTTTGGAGGTGGTGAGTTATCATACTTCTATTGCTTCAACTGGACTTTAGTTTCAGGATCATAGTGATGGACCCACATTTCATCCTGTGTGACAAGTCTACCCAAAAAAGTCCCCCTTGTTTTCTTGGCACATTGCCAAAAGAGCCTGGGAGAAACTGACTTGTTCCTGCTTCTGAAAAGGTATGAGCATCTGGGGAATCCATTGTTCAGACAACTTCTGCATGTGCAAATGGTCGTGAATGGACCCTACATTTATCTTCACTTTTTGGGCTAGTTGCCAAATAGTTATGCAGTGATCCTCCAAAATTACAGTTTCCACTTTATCAATGGCAGAATGTGGTCATCCAAGAATAGGAGTAATTTCCACCGATGTCCGACCACATTTGAACTGGCAATGCCAGTGCCTGACTACATCGTATGATGGTGCATCATCACCATAAACTTCTTTCATCTCATTGAAAGTCGCTTTTGGTGTATGGACTTTCAAGTATAAGAACTTGATCACTGATCTGCATTCAACTGCCTCCATTATAACACTTTAGTTCACTTCAGTAGCCATAAAAGACAAACAAATACTGGTGGAAAGCTGAAATTTACAATATGACATGTAGAGACATGTATAGTTATACCTGTATAAGCTCTGTTTCCTACAATAACTGGAAGTGAGTCAGGGGAAATCTTTAATGAACACCCCTCATATATATATATATATATATTAATTCTCTAAATTAGGTATTAACAGTAACTGCACGATAAAGTGAAGTATATTGCCACTTAAATGTGGCTGACCCCTAGGGGTGGATGTTACTGTTGCTTTTAGCCCCAGGAGGACATCTCCTCCAGCTGGCTTATCGACACACTTCTGTGTCCTGTTTGTTTTGCCAAGGGAAGTTATCCCTCTCATCGGGT
>NC_068993.1:28042590-28043679 GCF_001194135.2 Octopus bimaculoides
GAGTCAGGGGAAATCTTTAATGAACACCCCTCATATATATATATATATATATTAATTCTCTAAATTAGGTATTAACAGTAACTGCACGATAAAGTGAAGTATATTGCCACTTAAATGTGGCTGACCCCTAGGAGTGGATGTTACTGTTGCTTTTAGCCCCAGGAGGACATCTCCTCCAGCTGGCTTATCGACACACTTCTGTGTCCTGTTTGTTTTGCCAAGGGAAGTTATCCCTCTCATCGGGTTTCAGGGTTATTTCCCTTCGTCAGCGTCCGAAATAACCGAAATAACCCTGAAACCCGGGTCCGTTATTTCCTATTTGCTTACCCTTAGAAGGTATGAAAAATGGCTATTTCCTTCAAAACTTGCTTTTGTTACATTTATTCAAGCAAATCTGTGGTATTGAGCAGAATATTTGCTATGATGATATCTCTGTTTCAACAACTCTACTGAAACTGTTTGAAATGTAATAGAAAATAGATCAGTTTCAAAACATTGATGTCCATGTCACAAAGGCAAAGTTTGAAGGGAACAGTAGTCATTTCCCTTGATTTCTAGATAGAAGCAAATAGGAAATGACACTTACTGACCAAAGATGAAAAAAAATTTTTAATTTTGTTACACAGTGTTGTCAAACAAGTATATCATTCCATTGACCTTTTTATTATCAACCAATCTCAGACCGTCTTGGGTTCTATGTTACAAACTTCAGATTTTGAAGTAACACCTGTTTATAGTGACACCTCCTGCAATCAGCTTGAGAATCTTTTGTTTTCATCTCATCTTAATATATAAAGCTGAAGTTGTGTGTGTGTGAAGCCTTTTTAAAAGTGTATAGAAATCCACATTTTCCACTTTTGCGTAAAAATTTTTACATCAATGGAATTTTCTCGATGTGAACTTTCCAGTGCAGTAATTAGATTTTTAAAATTCCGTTTACTTTGTGTGATTTAAGGGAGATTTGGCTGTTGTTTCTAGCAAGTTTTATATTTCTTCCCTTCTACTTGGAACGCCGTTCTTACACACGCGCTCAACATATAATATAGAGAGTAAGAGTAAAAGAGGGAGAGAGAGAGAGAGAGAGAGAGA
>NC_068993.1:28044117-28048275 GCF_001194135.2 Octopus bimaculoides
TTATGTGCTTATGTGCATCCGTAGATTGCTAATGAAGTAATAGGCAGTAAAGAGAAGCCGTCATAAGAAAACTTTTAACTACCTCTATTCCTTTCTCCCCCTCTCTCTACCGCTTCCTCTCTCGCTCTCTCAAACGCATACACATGCAAGTACACAATCATTCAGTAAAATATAACTCATGTTCGTCAATGTTTTGTAAATATACCACGATTTTCACTAGGGTGTTAGGGTTAGGGTTTTAGGGTCAGGGTTTAGGGTTACGGTTACAGTTAGGGTTAGGATTAGTGTTACGGTTACGGCTTTAGGGTTAGAGTTAGAGTTTATGGTTAGTGTTAGGGTTAGGATTAGGGTTAGGTTTAGGGTTTTAGGGTTAGGGTTGGGTAATCGTGTGGGTGTTAATCTGAAAAAATACAGAAATGTGAAAACTACCAACCCTGCCATCTATTATATCTTTTGTTGTTCTGTTTAATATATACATAGATTATGCCTCCAAAGAAGAGAGTTTGCTGGGGAAAGAAAGCAACCGGTTTAAAATGACAGCAACAGACTGCAGCAATTCACCACATTCCAGAACCTACTTTGAACATAATGCAAAATGGTGCATCAACATCTACCGTCCAATCTGTTAGAATTCTGGCAGAACTGTGTAGCAACAGATTGCCAGCAATTGCTTCATCAGAAATTGCCGTCCTAGCTCCTGCTAAAAGGGCAGCGCAAAAATTTGTTTTGCACAAGCATTTCTATAGCCAATTAGACAGATGAAATTTACGTACTCTTAATAATGTCACGCAAAACAGTCTTCAGACTTTCCCTATTAATTTCATCGTCTTTTGAATTATGACCATATTTACATCATAAGGGTTTTTTTCGTTGTAATGCTTTCTTATTTAGTTGATTTTCACCTAGCAAGACTTATTGTAGATAGCGTAATAAGTCACACCCGGACAATGTCGGGTTATACTGCTAGTATAAAATATTACTCTTTTACTTGTTTCAGTCATTTGACTGCAGCCATGCTGGAGCACCGCCTTTAGTCAAGCAAATCGACCCCAGGACTTATTGTTTGTAAGCCTAGTACTTATTCTATCGGTCTCTTCTGCCGAACTGCTAAGTTACAGGGACGTAAACACACCAGCAACGGTTGTCAAGTGATGTTGGTGGGGACAAACACAGACACACAAACACACGTATATATATATACATATATACGATGGGCTTCTTTCAATTTTCGTCTACCAAATCCACTCACAAGGCTTTGGTCGGCCCGAGGGTATAGTAGAAGACACTTGCCCAAGGTGCCACGCAGTGGGGCTGAACCCAGAACCATGTGGTTGGTAAACAAGCTACTTACCACACAGCCACTCCTGCACCTAATAATATACCAATAATTAAAAATTAATAAATGAATTAATAATGAAACATTGGTTATTTTATTAAGATCCTACCACATTCTTCATTATTTTTCAAGACTAATTAAAACATATGGATATTGTATTTCAACAGAAATATGATAATGAAAAGGTTAAAGATAAATTATAGTTAATCAGTAAATGATGTTTGTAGTAAATAAATACAATTGATGGTAGAAACATTAAGATAACAGCAACAACAAGATATACTACTGAAGGTAACAAGATATATCATTGATGGTAACAAGATATATCATTGATGGTAACAACAACACAAAGATACTGCTGAGACAAGAAAGAAGACATTCCTTCAAAATTTCAAGAATCTGTTTGTTTTCCTCGAGACTAATTACTTCTGGTTTATTTTGACAACAATTAGATTACTGTAGTATTTTTTTCTTTTTTAAAAATAGCTTTCTCCAAAACATAGACCCTCTCCATCTTTAATTAAATCATTAGTGCCACTATCAAACTAATCAGTCACTGATACTAACAGTGGTGGTGGTTAGTATTTGTAATAGTAACAAATCACTGAAACCATCTTCCCCACCACCCCTTATCATCATCACTAACTACTAATGCAATAGCTAATGAGAATGTAAGAGCCTCTAAGTGGTCATCAATATGCTAGATATGACAGTCAAACTTCCTTCCAACTAGAAAAGGATGTATTGAATAATATGATTCTGAATTTCCTGCACAAAGGCAAAAGATGAAATGGTCATGAGTGGAATATCTTTGATCGTAGGTCTACCGGACCAGGGTTGACCCAAGTCTAAACAACATACCAATGAAGAAGTCATTCAAACTTCTAAACATAGCAGCCAGTTCTCTCTCAAATAACACTGTACCATATTGAAAACAAAAAATTAGAACATGTATTGGAGAACGGAATGACCATGTTTGGAGCACCTATGATCTCAGACATGCTTGATGAGAACTGACCTGGATGCTAAACAGTAGCAACAACCATCAGAAACTCAGGGTTAGAATTTGGGGAGGGGGGGGAAGTGTTATTTGATTAAATAGTCTCCAGTATTTGACTAGTACTTTATTTTCATTACCTTGAGAGAATAAAAGGCAAAGTTAACCATGGCAGGATTTGATCGCAGAATATAAAGGGCCGTATTGAAAGGTATTTTGTTCAATAAACTGGCAATTCTATTAATCCACTACCATTACCATAATAATGATAACAGTAATAACTTCATCATCATTATCAACTACTACTACTACTTGTGTCAGTGTCCACCCAGGATGAGTTGTGTTGGCTCTGTACACTCCTTAGAGCCTTCAAGAGAAATTTTATACAAAGAAGAACAAAAATGCTTCCCCCAGGGATCAAAGATGCTCCTCTCCAAATTCAAGGAGGTGATGAAAGTTTCTTCATGTTTTTAGAGTGGAACTCTTCAAATATTCATTGTCCCTTCTCTCCACACCACAGATTGATGAAGTAACTTCTTATAACTCTTCCCACTACTTCTATCACCACCACCCTCATACAGTACTGGAAGTAATTGTAGTCAGGATGTTGGTGAACAGCTCTACTTCATTTCTGATTGGGCAAACCAGTCTGTAAATTTGGGGTTAGGGGTTAGAATTAGTTATAGTAACCCTACAATCAGTATTTCCCTGACACTTTATTTTATTAAACCCCACCCAAGAAGGATGAAAATCAAAGTTGACTATGGTGAAATTTGAAATCTGTATATAAAGAGACATGTAAACATCTCATGTCACTTGGTCCAACAGTCTACCAATTCTGTTAATTCACTGATCTGAGATCCAGACCTTAATAGTGGAGTTGCACTATTGATAGTTCACTAATGCTACATCTACTATTATTACCTCTCACCATTGTCACAACTATGAGCCAACTAGAGAGTTTTTGTGTGGTCACTCAAGTTACTAAAAATAGCCACCAAATAGCTATTTAACATTTAAGCTGGCTTTATCCAGCCCAAATATTCTACCTGTTTTATGTTAAATCTGGCCAGATCTGGCCTCTTACATCTACACTACAATGCCATTCTAAAAATAAACAATTGTAGCATTGAAATCTCAAAAGTACAAGATAATGCATAATTAATTCAAAACAATGTAAGCCATACAGTATCTCAAAGTTATGAGATAATGTATGATTAATTCAAAACAATGTGAATAAATAAGCCTAACTTTTGACAGAGTGATCTGAATGCCAAAGCTGGATAAAGACGTCTTTGATAATATCTCTGTAAGATTAGGGCTGATTTAGGGTTAAACAAAAATTAACACAACTAAATTACCTTACCACAATCATCACCACCAATTCTGCTACCACAACCTTCACCACTGACTCTATCATCACCTCTACAATACAGCAACAGCAGTAATAGATCTGTACAAATTGTTCATGGTAAGGAGAGTGGTGGTGCTGTGAGTTATGTTGTTAGTGGTAAGTGTTGTGGTGGTAGTGGTGGTGTTGTGGTAATGGTGATAGAGTAGGTGTTGTAGTTGTGATACCAAATAATTAAAACAGGATGATCCTAGTTGTATATTAAAATGTCATGTGATGTCAATGAGTGCTCAATGAGTGAGTCTAGTCTTTCTCATGTCAGAGCTGATTGGTTGAGAAACCTTAATTAAGCTTGATGAGAAATTAACTATTGCTATGACTACCATTACCACTGCTGCCACTATTACCACCAATATCAGTCAGCTCTCCAGGGTCACATGTACTACAGACTTAAATCATAGTATTATGCACCCC
>NC_068993.1:28048285-28056312 GCF_001194135.2 Octopus bimaculoides
ATGCATGTATGTAAAGAAGGAAAGATTAAAAGAAAATGTTTGATTGCTTCAGCTCTGAAATAGAATGTGAAGCATTTTTGAGTGTGTTTGTTACCACACATACATGTATAACATATGAATGGTAACATAAAATAAACATAGCTTTACAAAATAAATGGCACATATTATAAAATCACAGCATACAAAGATTATAAATGGAGCAAAATATGAGAAAGGCAGAAATATATAAATCACAGACAAAATATACAAATATTATATACTCATACACAACACACTATGATCATCATCATTTAACATCCCTGTTCCTTTCCAGAATGGGTTGGATGATTTGACAAAGATCAGATGCATTGTGCTCCAGTGTCTGCTTTCATATGATTTCTGTGGATGCATGCCCTCTCTAATATCAATCACATTGCAGTGTGTACTAGGTGCTTTTTTTTCTCATGCCACAGGCAGTATTGAGGTTTCCATGTGGCTTGTAAGTCTACAAAGCTTGAGGTGGGGGGGGGGGTGCATCCTTATGTTAGATGGGAGTTAAGGTATAAGAGAAGAGGTTGGTAGTAGAGAAGGTTCTTGTAGAGGAGCTACATGGCTACTCAGAGTCAGGGGAGAGAATGAGAACGAATCAGGAGTAGCTCGGAAGACACAAATGATGGTGATGTGGTGGCATTCAAGGGACAGGGTGAGTAGTGGTGAGTGGGGACAGAGAAGCTTGGAGGTGTGTGTGTAGATTTACAAGAGGGTAGGAGCAGGGGAAGGGATAGTAAAAATGGGAAAGAGAGAGGTAGGCAACATCTGTAAAGATTGGGAGAGGTTGAAGGGGAGATGGAGGAAGTGATAGATATGGGGAGATAGAAGGTGCATGTGGATGCTGGCAGCAGGATAGTAATGATGATACAGTTGATAGGAAGAGGAAAAAAGATGATGTGCTTGAGTAGGCTGCAGGAGGGGTTAAAAAGAGAGACAAGGATAGTGGATGACAAGAGATAATTTGGTGGTCTGGGGATGGGATGGCCAAAGTAACATGTGGGTGTAGAAGACAATGTAAATGGTTCTGAATAACAAGAAAGAAAAGTGGTATCAGGAGATGGAGAGGAGGAATATCAGAGATGTGGGGAAGGATTATGTGGGGAGAACATTAAGTGAGGTACCCATATAAATATGTACTTATCTGTTTACGTATTTTTCACTTGTTGGTGATGTCCTGTACTTGATGCATTTTATATCTATTTATTTATAATGGAATACCATGCAGCCTTGTCCACAGTAAGTTTTTACTCATATTTATAATTTCTCCGACTCTATTCTCCCTTCCCTATCATTCTTTCTCTCTATAATCCTCTTTATTTTCCGTTTCTCCCCCTTCTTCTTTGCTGCCCCCTGTCTATCTTTCATTCCTTCTCCCTTCTCCTCACTCCCTTTGTTTCTTTCCCTCATCCTTACTCCTGTCTCCCTTCTCCTCACTCCCTTTGTTTCTTTCCCTCATCCTTACTCCTGTCTCCCTTCTCCTCTGCCTGTTTGCTCCAACAGGCCATTTCTCTCACCTCTGTCTTTTCTGGATGCCATGTCTACTCAGTTGGATGTCATTTTTCTTGCCTCCAGACATTGTTTTCTCTTCTACTATTTTCTTCTCTTCTATCTATTCTATATCCTTTCAAAATATCTCCCAGGCTTTACTCATTATACAATGCGTCTAGGCCTAATTGCCCTTAATGTTTGTCTTCGTACATCCACTCTGTCCTTGTTTGTTCGTTCAAAGCTCTAACTCTCCACAAATTTTATATTTTAAAAATTTCTGGATGCTGCTGTCTCATGAAGGTTTTCTATCTTGTCGTTGAAAGCTCGAAATAAGGAGTAATTAACAGTCAACAACTAAGGAGGGGTTAGATTTCTTTTGGTATTTTGTGCTGTACTTGTTTCTTATTATGTGTTCATGTATTTTTCAGCTGTTGGTGATGTCCTGTTCTTATTGTATATTTTTTGGTATTTTGTCGTGTACTTATCTCTCGTGTGTTTACATACTTTTCACTCAGTGGTGATGTCTTGTACTTGATATATTTTATATTTATTTAATTATATATATATATATACATATATTGTTGTGTCTGAGGAGAGTCAGTGTTAGGAACATAAATTGTGACTAAGGTTTGGTGGAAGATTTTAATTTAAAACTTATGAAAAGACATTTGTACTCAGAGCCAGAGCCAGTTTCAGCAGCTGAAACTGGCTCTGGCTCTGAGTACAAATGTCTTCTTTTCATAAGTTTTGAATTAAAATCTTCCACCAAACCTTAGTCACAATTTATGCTGGTAACAAAAGGATTAATCTGTTGGTTAAACAATCAATCAGTTGTTTGTCAAGGTCCTTTAATCACCATTTGCAAGCTCATCAATGACATGTCCTCTCTCTTCCAGATCTGCTTCGAGTCTGTCTCAGAATTAATCCTATGTCTATGAACATGTAGAGGTGTGATCACTTACATGAGAAGGGAAGGGAAAGAGTAGAGGAAGACTGTGTGTGTGTGTGTGTGTGTGTGTGTGTGTGTGTGTACGTGTGTCAACATGGACACCTTATTGATTCAACTATGAGATCTAGATCACCAGCATATAACATGCAAGGACTGAGATATCAGTGGTGAGAAATATATTCAGAATATTGGAAGCATACTCATAATTGGTATGGAAGCTAAGAATGTGACATGGAAATCTTATGAGAGGTTGTTGAAAGTGCACAATGCATGAGATAAAGAAGAGCTGCCTTGTGCTGGCCTTACAGAAGGACCAGCAATTCGAGGTGACAGTAACATAATAGATAAAGTAATCAATGACATGAAGGGAGGGAAAGCTACAGGTCCATCTGGGATAATTGTGGAGATTCCCAAAATATACAGTGAGGTGGGGTACAAGATTACCACCCAGATAGTAAATCAAGTTATATAAGGAGTCATTCACAATGACTGGCATAGCAGTATCATTGCAGAGTGTTAGAAAAGCAAGAGAGATACCTTACAAATAAGCAGTAACAGAGGAATTAAATTACCAAATCAGGTTATGAGGGTCAGAGAGAGTCATAGCACAAGTGATTTGATACAAGACAGAGCTCGGTGAGATGCAGTTTGATTTTGTACCTAGAAGAGGTACCACAAATGCAATCTTCCTAGTGAGACAACTGCAGGAGAGATAGCTAAGAGTAAATCATTATTCTTGGTTTTCACTGACTTGGAAAAGGCATTTGACAGGGTACCACATATAGTAATCTGGTGGTCACTAAGGAAACTAGGTGTTGAAGAATGGGTTGCAAGAGCTGTACTATCCATGTACAAAGCTGCAGTAAGTGTGAATCAACAATGATTTCAGTGAGGAATTTAGTGTGAGTGTTGGAGTGCACTGAGGCTCACTTCTCAGTCCCCTCCTATTCATCATATAATTTAATTATATATATATATGTATATGTTGTAATCCAACGTTGGACAGTTGTAATGTTCACTCTGGCATAGCAGTATAGTTAGTTAGACAAGATACGACTATCTATGACTGACTTTGCCAACTTCTCAATGATGACTTCTTACATCACAGTATTTGTAATGACTAACACACACCACTCATCACGTGGGAGGGGTGTTCCAATATTATTATTATTATTCCCGTAACATCTCCCCTTTTAAGTTTTTTTTTCCTAGGAAGTGTAATTTTATTTCTTTTTATTAACAATAATTTTTACTTCACCCAACCTCCCTTTTTTGAGTTTTTTAATACAGTTACACATTTAATATTTTTTTTTCGTTTGGCACCCACTTCCAGGAACTCCATACATCTTTTTTTTTCCTTTGCCTGTACGTTTTGGTTCAATTATTTGTAGTGGCATTGGTACTTGAAAAGTATCATATAACCATTCCATTAGTTCTTCCATGCTCTTGTGACTATGCTAATAGCATTTTGGGGATTAGTAAATTACTACCAAATATAATCATTTCATTAGTTCTTCCATGCTCTCACAACGAATCTTTTTTTTTTTAGCTGATTTATGTGTCTCTTATATACCCATTTTCTTCCTTTTACCAAGTATAGCCATTTTCCTATGCGTTTGGTAATCACATCATCTTCTCAACTTTGTTTTCCATTCTTATATGCCCTAACAAATGCATTTTCAACAATTTTGAAGTATCTTGCTGTATTATCCATTGCAATTTTTCTTCTCTTACCAGGTAGCACTTTGTTGAAGACTGATTTTATTTTCCTCACAAACATCAATTCCACTAGTGACATACCTACTAGTGTGTTTGGATTTGGTGTCACTCGGTATGCTCTTAGGAATTGTTGTAGAGCTACCTCATCTATGACTTCCTTATTCGACTTTCTTCGGGTTGTCTTGAACATACTGACAGTGTCCTGCTTGTTAATTAGATCTGGGATGGTATGGCACAGTCATTACATGTTCTACAACGAATGTTTTACAAATGTTTTAAACTCAAAAGACACAAATTGTATTCCATAATCCCACTATAGTGTATGGGATCCAAATCTCGCAAACAGCTCATGTAGAAATTTTGTCGTAGTTGAAGAGGTTAGCTTTTTACACTTGCAAATTTCTGGCCCTTTTAGAAACTATCTACTACCACTAAGTAATATGAATCATTTAAGGGACCAGCAAAATCAATGTATAGTCTCAACCACAGAACATCAACTTTTGGTCAAGATTCACTTTTTATCATCGGTAATTTTGCTGCTACAGTACATCCTCTGCAGCCTTTAACTAAAATTTCAATTTCTCTATCCCCTTTTAGCCAGTACATGTAGCTATGTATTAAAGCTTTCATCCTCGAAATACCAGGATGTCCAACATGGAATTCCCTCAACATTTTCTTTTGCAGTGTTTACTCTCTCTGCATACATCAGTACACTATCACAAATTGAATATAGGTTTATGTCTTGATTTCATTTCACACTGATCCTGTTCCTATTTACTTTTCCTGTCCACAGTATTCCTTTCATTTTTGTTATGAATTTGTCCTTTTCCACATTTTGTTTTATGTCTTCTAGGGTCACCAGTAATTCACGTACCATATTCCACATTACTTTTTTTATTTCTCCTTCTGATCTTAATGCTGCAATTACCGTATCTTCAAATGGCTAGCTGTGTTTCAGTATCAGTCTGGACAAACCATCCTCAGGCCCTAGTTTCTTGAATTGTAAATATTCCATTTTGAAATCATAATTCAATAATGTAGTACCCCATTGCTGTAGTCTATTAGCTGTGTGTGTTGGTATTCCTTTTTCAGAACTGTATATTGACAGTAGTAGATGATGATCCATTTGTAGACAGAAACTTCTTTGAATAAATCTATGGAATTTTTTGATACCAAATACAATTGTTAACACTTTTTCTGTTTAGCTATAGTTCCTTTCTGCAGGTAATAATGATCATGATGCATGGGCTACAACCTTTTTACTTCGATCGTTATATTTGTGGAGAAGCACTGCTCATACACCGTAATCACTCGCATCTATAGCCAATATGATATCCAGCTTCAGATCAAAAAGCATTAATGATAAGTTCGACGTTAACATGTTTTTTAATTCATTAAAGGCCTTCTGGCGCTTATCAGTCCAGCACTATTTTGCATTTTTCATTTAGCGGGACCCTTACATTGTGTATATTGGGGATATCAATTTGGTAGTAATTTACTAATCCCCAAAATGCTAGTAGCATAGTCACAATATTCAGTGTGTGCATATCTTTTATCGCAGTTGCTCTGGATGGATCTGATTTCCCTCCATTTTTATCTATTATCTGGCCAAAGTATTTAATTCTTTTCAGAAAGAACTCACATTTTTCTTCACTTAGCTTAAAGTTGTATTCTCTTATCTTTTTGAATACCCTTTTTACATGTTCTACATGTTGTTTGTGTGGTTCACTTTTTATTATGATATCGTCTAAATAGGCAATAGCAAAATCACAGTCCACCAGCATTGTATCCATTACTTATTGAAATATGGAAGGAGCCACTTTTACACCGAAGGGAAGCCACTTAAATTTAAATAAGCTATGGTGTGTATTAATGGCTAATAAGTGTGAGCGCTCTTCTTCTACTTGGATTTATAAGTATGCCTCCAAGCAGTCTAATTTTGAGATGAATTTCCCTCCATCTATGCGAACACTTCCTCTGGACTCAGTAATGAGTAGTTATGTGGTCTTAAGCAATTGCTTAAACCTGTTGAAAAGTCTGTACAAACTCGTGACTTATTATTTTTCTTTTTTCAGTAGACCATAGGTGCTGCCCAATGTGAGTGATCTGTCTTCTCGATTATTTCTAGGCTTTCAAGTCTTCCTAGTTCCTTATTTACCTGTTCTAGCGCCGCGAACAGTACATTACATTTTGGCTTAAATACAGGTGTTGCACTTTGTTTTACTACAATTTTTGCCTTCGTTTCCACGCAGCAGCCCATCTGAGAATAAATGTTTTATTTTTCATTACAATCCCTTAGCCACATTCAAACCTTCGACTGAACCGACTATATTTCCACACAAAAAACTTATGGGCATATTCCACAATTTGAACAGTTCCATCCACTCTGTGTCAAACAAATTTACTGAATTGACACATACACTTTTGTTATTTTCATTTGGTCACGAAAAGTCACATTACACAAAAATTCATCTACAAAATACAATCTTTTACCCGTAACACAGTGTGCTACTTTTGTAGATTTACTTAATTTTGGCTTACCGATATACTTCCAAGTTTCTTCATTTACAATGGTAATACAGTAGATTCACTTTATGAATCCACTGATAATAAATCCACCCGCTTAATGTATCCAAAATGGGTTGGGATGGAATTTTTACACATAAAATCTCTCGTTTAATAAATCCAAATCATCACTTAGTAAATCCAATTGTTACTGCTCCTTCCTAAAGTTTCAACAAGGGGCAGCGAACAAATGAAGTGCTTTTTTTTTCTACTCTTAAATACTGACAGGTAGGCTCCAGCAGCCACAGTCAGCCAGCTGTCACATGGTACACTCCATCATCCTAAAATAGATCAATAAATATGTAGTTCCTGGCAGTGACTGATGGAGTCTACCACACAACATTGTCATTCAAGCGAAAAATAAGGCTCCGAGACACCTCTTATCAAAATTACGCGCCCTTCTCATTTATTGGATGATGGTGTGTACCACGTGACAGCTGGCTGATTGTCACTGCTGGAGCCTACCTGTCAGTATTTAAGGATGAAATAAATGCGTCATTCCTCGTTCACGTAGAGAGGCAGACATACACACAAGTTGTTCAAAATGAGAAGAGAGAGGCAGGACAAATCCGTGGCAGAAAAGATTCAATTGTTAGAGCATTACAAAGCTCTTGGGAAAACAATTCAGTGGCAAGCAGTACAGAGTTGAGGAATTTCAAGAGGTCTGCTCCAGAATTTGCTAAAGAATGAGGATGACCTTCGTGCCAAAAAACACAATAGCTGTTCATCAAAGAGAAAGCGCCAATGAGAGGGACAAGACCAACAAATAGACCGTACTCTCTACGATTGGTTTGAAGTTATTCGCTCGGGAAATGTTCCCGTCAATGGCTTGATCCTAATGCACAAAGCCAATACTGTTGCTCAAGCTGCTGGACACGATTTTAAGGCATCCGAAGGTTAGTTTTACCATTGGCAAAAAGACATGGAATCTCTTTTACAGTTCTAAAAGGTAAGAGTTGTAGTTCACAAGTTCACGTTTTTCTCTTTAGAGAACACAAACTAAACATTTCATATTTTGTAGGTGATGCAGCTGAAGCTGATGTCAATGGTACCCATCAATTTCATGAGACAACCATACAGTTTCTGTTGAAACTGTATCAACCACAGGACATCTACAATGCTGATGAAACTGAGATCTACTTTCGTGCATTACCAAGAAATACATATGTCAATGAGAGTTGCAAGAAAACTGTGAGGGGCTTTAAGACAGCAAAGGACCGTGTGACCTTGATGATGGCCTGCAACATGAATGGAGACAAAGAAGACTTGCTCTTAA
>NC_068993.1:28056990-28061679 GCF_001194135.2 Octopus bimaculoides
GGAGACAGGGTCTAGGAAGCGAAACCTTTAAACTTCTTTTTCTTATTTTTTCCAGCATGCTTGTTTGAAATGATTACTGCGGAAACAAACCGTTACGCAGAATGTAAACAAGCCGGAAAAAAAGATAGCATGTGAGAGACACTAGCAGTACCCCCAGTACGTGGAGAACCAAGCTTTGATCCCTTATTTAAAATAAGACCCCTCATCGACTGCGTTCAAAATGCATATAAAACATTTTACAAGCCTGAGAGATACTTATCCATCGATGAGGGCATGGTGGGGTATAAAGGAAGAGTATGCTTCCGACAGTATATGCCAAGAAAGCCCACAAAATGGGGGATCATAGTTTGAAAAATTTGTGAGGCAAATACTGGGTAATGCTGTGGATTTAGCTTTTATACAGGGAAAAGAGACAATAATGTTAGTCAGCATGGCCTAGGGTACGATGTGGTCTGGAATTGATCACATTCATACCATAACCAGGGCAGTCAAACTTTAGTTTGACCCGGTGACAAAAATAAAAAAAATATTAGTCTGATAGGTGTAAAACAACTCGCTGGGAACGAATATGAAGAAAAAAATGCGCGCTCGCGAACGGGGTGGGTGGGGAAAGTGCTTGGAACATTCACATCGTGAATGTTCCGAGACACCTCACCGGAGCCAAGAAACAAAAGAAAAATAGTGTAATAGATGTAAAACGACTTGCTTTGAAAGAATATCAAGAACACACACACACATATATATAACATTAGTCTAAATTCATGATTATTTTAGAATTTAATTGAAAGTCATGAGGGGTGTATTTTGGTCAGAAATATAGTAACAAAAGGGTTAATCAGAAAGGCTGGTTGCCAAGATGCTTCAAAAATGTCAAAATGCTTCTGATTCAGTATGACTTTTCAACCAACGCGAGGATGACAGAAAAAAATCCAAGGAAGATGGCTCAGATCTTGGGTTCATCGTTTGCGGGAATCTGACAATTGCTCTTCTCTTGTAGTCATCAATGATCTCAAAAACATCACTTAAAAATTTTTTCCTCCCAGCACAATATCAGTGCTGCAGCCCTGTGACATGGGGATAATCAAGACCTTCAAAGCCTACTTCAAACATGAAATACACAAGAAGATCATTGATGTTATGGAAAACACTGAATGTGACATTTTTGCCCAAGAAGTTGCAAAGCAGGTCACCATTTTGGATGCCATGTACATGTTAAGCATAGCTTGGAAGAAGGTTTCTAGCCAGACAACCAAACATTGTTGGATCAAAGCTAGTTTTGTTTCAGCGGAAGAATCAAATGAAGCCAAAGATGTTAACAAAGATTTGATCCTGCCTTCACTGCCTACTGGACTGACCAAAGCAGCAATTCGAGAACTGGTTGTCCATAGATGATGGGGCTGTTGTTGCTCTGGAGATCATCACTGAAGAAGAAAATCTAGACAAGATCATTCATTTGGCAATCTGAGAAAGAAAACAGAGATGAAGATGACAATTCCGACATTGATGTTGATGAAAGAGTTCCAGAGCCTCCAACACCAGCTGAAACGAGACACTATCTAACTCGATTAGAAAGTGGCCTTGAAAGTTTTGATTTCAGTGACATGAATCTTTTTAGAACTCTTAAGGAAAAAAATCAATGCAGAGTTGCGAACAAAGCATCCAACAAGGCAAACAACACTCGACAAATTTTTCATTCAATAACATTGTTTCTAATGCTTTTATTTGTGTATTCACATATGTATGTATTTTAATAAATATACATGCTTAATCAATCGGTGAATTTTGTTCCCTCTGCTAATAAATCCCTTATTTAATAAATCCAAAATAGGTGGTCCCAAGATGGATTTATAAAGCAGGGTCTACTATATCACTTCCAGTGTCTAACTGCATTTTCACTCTTATATTTTCAATTTTCACATTTGCGAATTTCCTTTTTGTCACATTACCATTTTCTTTTGACAACATCTTGTTTACTCTTTTTTCTTTGTTCCAGTGTTTTGTCATCTTGGTTTTACAGTGCGCTTTCACTGGTCCAATTTTTTTCACAATGGAAACATTCCACTTTCGAAAATGGACAGTTTTTCTCAGGTGTAGACCTCCACATAGAAAACAGGGGTTTATTTCCTGACTTTTATCCTGTTTGTATTGTATTTTAGTACACACTTGATTTCTATTCTGCCTGTTTCGCACTTGTTTACTTGGGAGCAATCTTTATGTTCAATTTTCTTTGCATCGTTGCCTTAGATTTACTATTTTTTCACACTCTTCAGGCACTTGTTGTAAGGTTACAGCTTGGTTTTGTGCCAGCTTAGCGAGAATTCTTGTTCTGAGTTCTACATTTCTTTCAGCAGTTAGTCCAAGGCACTTGAACATGTCTGGTTGGCGTCAACTTGCCTGTTTGAACTATTCACATTCTCTGTTAACTCTACTAGCATATGTGATGTTGTCCTCTTTGCTGTTCTTTTCTAGGTTTAAAAATTTCCAGCGTGTATTGAACAACAAGCTTTTCCTGTTAAAAATTTTACACAATATGTCTATTGTATTTCTAAAGTTTATGTCAGAAGGTTTTTTTCAGGAGTACATAATTGCTGTAATGCTCATGTTCTCCTGCAGCCAGTTTTCTTAGGATTAGATGCGTTTTCATATCATTGTCCCAATCTTTGCACTCTTTATTGAAGATCTGTTCACATCTTCTATAGTACGCCTCGAAGGTAACTCCTTCATCTGGTTCATACTTAAATTCTGTTTTTGAGTTTGCAACATAATCTGGCAAGAACATCTTTTCAGCATTTTTGGACAACTTACTATTCATTAGTTGCAGCATTTGTAGCTGTAACAATAATTGTTGTTGTTGCTGTTTTTGCAATTTGAGCAAACTGACCAACAATCCTTCCATAATTTTACAATTTTGTATACTGTAAAATTCACACAAAAACATTTTGTGAGTTTGTTTAATCCTCGTGAGTTTGTTAATTCCTCATTGCCACTGTTGTAATCTAATGTCAGACTGTTGCAACATCCACTCCGATATAGTAGTATAGTTAGTTAGACAAGTAAGACATGACTATCTATGACCGACTTCTCAACTTCCTACGTCATAGTATTTGTAACAACTAGCACATACTACTCGTCACATGTGAGGGGTGTTCCATCATTATTATTATTATCTCCATAACAATATCATCATCATCATTTAATATCTGCTTTTCATGCTGGCACGGGTTGGATGGTTTGACTGAGGACTGGCAAGCTGGGAGGCTACATCAGGCCCCAATCTGATCTGGCAAGGTTTCAACAGCTGGATGCCTGTCCTAATGCCAATCACTCCAAGAGTGTAGTGGGTTCTTTTTACATGCCACTGGTACAGGAGCCGGTTAGGTCGCACTGGTATCAACCATGCTTGAATGGTGATTTTTACATGCCACCCAGCACGGGTGCCAGTCAAGCAGCACTGGCATCGACCATGACTACAATTTCACTTGGTTCAACAGGTTTTCTCAAGTACAGCATATTGCCAGATGATTGAAGGGGTACCTTTAAATGGGCCAGTTATGCAACACTGGCATCGGCCATGGCTAAGATCTCACTTAGGTTGCCAGGTCTTCTCAAGCACAGCATATCTTCAAAGGTCTCAGTCACTTGTCATTGCCTCTATGAGGCTCAATGTCCAAAGGTTGTGCTTCACCACCTCATCCCCTGTCTTCCTGAATCTACCTCTTCCACAGCTTCCCTCCACTGTTAGGGTGTGACACGTCTTCATACAGCTGTCCTCATCCATATGCACACCAGGTCTGATGCTTCTTATGTTCAACTTTTCTCTCAGGGCACTTAAACTCTGTCATGTATGCACACTGACATTACACATCCAGCAGAGCATACTAGCTTCATTTCTTTCAAGCTTACACATGTCCTCAGCAGTCACAGCCCATGTTTCACTGCTGTGTAGCATGGCTGATCCCACACAGGCATTATACAGTCTACCTTTCAGTCTGAGCGAGAGGCCCTTTGTTACCAGCGGAGATAGGGGCTCTCTGAAGTTTGCCCAGGCTATTCTTATTCTAGTAGCCACACTTTCAGAGCCCCCATCCCCGCTACTGACTTGGTCACTTAGGTAACGGAAACTATTAACTACTTCTAGTTTTTTCCCCTGGCATGTGATGGAATCTGTTTTCTATACATCTTCAGTGTTTATTTGACTGTGGCCATGCTGGAGCACTGCCTTTAGTTGAACAAATTGACCCTAGGCTTATTTTTTGTAAGCCCAGTACTTATTCTATTGGTTCTTTTGCTGAACCACAAAGTTACAGGGATGTTAACACCAACATCAGTTGTCAAGTGATGGTTGGGGAGACAAACACAGACACACAAACATATATTCAACAGGCTTCTTTCAGTTTCCATCTACCAAATCTACTCACAAGGCTTTGGTTGGCCCAAGGCTATAGTTGAAGACACTTGCCCAAAGTGCCATGCAGTGGGACTGAACCCAGAACCACATGGTTGGGAAGCAAGCTTATTACCACACAGCTTTTTTTCTTTTTTACTTGTCTCAGTTATTGGACTGCGTCCATGCTGGGACATTGTCTTGAAGGGTTTTTAATCCAATAAATTGACCTCAGCCCTTTTTTTAAAGCCTGGTGCTTATTTTATTGATTTCTTTTGTCGAATTGCTAAGTTATGGTGACATAT
>NC_068993.1:28061794-28088277 GCF_001194135.2 Octopus bimaculoides
ATATATATATAAGTCACTCACAAAGCTTTGGTCAGCCTGGGGCTAGAATAGAAGACACTTGCCAAAGTGCCATGCAGTGAGACTGAACCTGAAACTATGTGGTTGGGAAGCAAGCTTCTTACCACAGTCATATCAGCACGCACGCACACACACACACACACACACACCACAGACAGATGGATAAATCACAAATGATAGATAGATATATAGATAATACGGCTGAAGGAAAGTACCCAAGAGGAATGTTTTCTATACTAAATACACATACTGTAAGGTTTTTACATTGGTAATATAGGGATTAACTGAGCTAACAAAAACTACCTGTAGAGTTTTGCACTTTTCCAGGGTAGATCAAGAGGTTACTCTCTTTCACTTTACACCTGACTCTCTTCAAGTTCAAAATTATTTACACTGCACTTATGTTTTACTAATATCATGGTTCCTTCTCTTTACTTGAAAGGGTTTGTGGCATTCCATTTCCCAGTCACTAATGGTAGTTTCCTCCTGAACCAGCTTTGGGGTTCTGGGGCATCCATCCTTTGAGCTTCCACCCAAAACCTCTGAGAACAAGTTGTAGTCTTACTGCCACTTATACTGGCATTGGGTGGTGATTGCAATATATTTTCAAACTGACCCCTCAACCTTTGGATCAAACATGTCCCTTATTAACCCACGTGATGGATGATGCGGTATGGTTATTTTCTTTAACTCTTTTTTTATATTGCAGTTTTTGGTGGAGGAGGTAAAACACTACCAGCTAGATATAGTTAGTGTATCTTCTACAAAGATCTGTGGTTCTGACACAAAAGTTTTGGATAGAGTGTGGAAACTCCACTGTTTGGGTGTGATGCTAACTATGTCTGTACAGGCCCCAGCTGCAAGATTGAATTATGGAGTAGATACCACTAGGCTGAAGGAAGGACTGATATGGCTGTTGCAAGTATATGCATCAAACAGTGAGACCATAGCTTTTGCTGTCATCTTAGACCTCTTTCATTCTGTGTTAGATGTTCATGTAAAGAGAGAGGCTGAGCAATCAACTAATTTCTACCTAGCTGTCTGAACTGTCTACAGCAGAGAGAACTCACTAACTGGTAAGTCCAGTGCAACTTACAAGATAAAAGGGAATCCCTGGCAAATAATGGAATCAGAAATAACTATGTGGATACTATTGCAACCAAATTCAGAGCCCTTCCTGATAAAACTGAGTTATTCTCTGGCTGACTTGTGTATGTCAGGTGGCTTGGACCTCTGAAAAGACACCAAAGCAATGGTGACTATGGGTGGTAACCCCAACTTTTATTTAAAAAGGAGGCAAGAGAGAGTACTTTAATTATAGAGGTATCTCCTTGTCAAGCCTTTGTGCTAAGTATCTAGAAAATAGATGTAGGGAAATTGTATGGCACAAGGCAACCTCACAAGTGCTGCTATTGCAATAGCATGCACTCAATACAGGGTTGATAGGACACGTTTGTCTTGACCTGTCATGGATATGACATGCTGGTGCCATGATAAAATGCAATCAGTACACTCTGTGAAGTAGCTAGAGTTAAGAAGAGCATCTAGCTATAGAAACCAAATGTAAAAAGATAACATGATAGCAACATATGGTTTCCCTCACCCTTCTAGAAAGGCAGTAACTGAATAAAACAGAAATCAAAATGTGACAACCCATTCAATCCATGCCAGCATGGAAAGCAGACATAAAATGATGATGACAATGATGGTGATGATGTTTTTTTGATGACTAGAATGGATCTTTTATGATGTAACTGCTTCCAATATAATGGTCTCAAGTGAAACCACTCGGAGACCAAAGGAGGTGTACGGTTGATGAAATCAATTTCAGTTCTTGACTGGCACCTTATTTTATCAACCTAACAAGGATGAAAGGCATTTTATTTGTATGTGAAGAAAATTGTAAGTAGGTTAGGATGCCGGATTACTGACCACATGGCCACAAGTTCAAATCTTAGCCATTAACATTGAACTCCTGAACAAAACATAAAAATCTGCTGATCCCTCTTTGTGTCACTGAAAACAAAAAAAAAAAAAAGCAGAAACATTTTTCAGCCCTATTTCATAGTTGAGTTGTTAAGTAGTAAGAACAGTGAAATACTGTACCCAACATTTCAGGTACAGTAAAATGATATATCCACCATTCCAGGTACACAACCCTCAATTTTTAAGGGGTGGTCCTTGCTTTTTATGTACTCTAATGCATAAAACATTACAGCCTGAAGACAAAGAGGATAGTAGAGAAAGTATAAAGATGTGCAGACTGTCACTTTGCAACCTTATGTGATGAACTACTGTATGGCTATACAATAACAGTAGCAGGTGTACAAGAACAAAATGGATAATGGAGAGAGTACAATGCCAAAACTGCAATGTACCCCATACAATTAACACTTTACTTACCATCTTCGAACAATATGATTTAATTCATTCTGAAAACCACCTGGAATTTAATAAAACTTGGCAAATGTTTCATTTATTGGTGTACATCAAATTAACGTTTCAAATAACAGAAATTTATGAGGGAAGTTTTTCCCTCATAAATTTATGTTCGGTGTACACCAATAAATGAAACATTTGATAAGTTTTACTAAATTTAAATAAGAACATTTTAAACATTTGTAACATTGAAACAAATGCAGTTTCAAGCAGATTGGTATGAAAAAAGTGTACCACTGCATGGTGGAGTGCATGGCAGGCTGAAACAATACATCTATGGCTTTTATGTGGTCTTCCTTTTGATTGATTGTCATTAAACCATAGGTTTATTCAACCAAGGCTGACCTGGGATCACACCACAAAAACAGTAGCAGTAGTTATCATTCCACCAAAAGAATGAAGGAAAATGGATGCAAAACAACAAAATAAGAGATGGAATGAAAATAAATGAGATGAAAGGGGAGAGAAAAAGGAAGGAAAGAAGAGAAGGAAAGCGAAAGAAGAAAGAAGGGGAAAAGAGTGAGAGAGAAAGAGAGAGAAGAGAGAAAGAGAGAGAAGAGAGAAAGAAAAAGTCAACTGACCATTGGAGTACCATCATAGTAAGACAGAAAATTGCTGTCAATCACAAACCACCGGTTCTTGTAGCATTGTCTGGTAATGGTCTTTTTGTTTTGAGAGCGTTTCTTCATGAAATCACTGAGTAACTCACAATTGTTCTGCTGTGAC
The DNA here is from genome assembly GCF_001194135.2 of Octopus bimaculoides. Taxonomy (NCBI): domain Eukaryota; kingdom Metazoa; phylum Mollusca; class Cephalopoda; order Octopoda; family Octopodidae; genus Octopus; species Octopus bimaculoides. Next base: position 28,064,978 of record NC_068993.1, read on the forward strand.
ATGTTGGGACCAAGGACAACATCAGACAAGCTTGGATTATCTCCTTAAAATTGTTTTAATTTTCTGTTTTACTCCAAGGAAGACTCCATTTAAAACTGGTACTGAAGCCTCTTCACAGCTCTGTAATTAAAAACATACAAATATATACATACAAAAATCTATATCTAGATATAAAATATATAGATCATCTCTGTCTGTCACATACAAGGGGATGCTGAAAAGTTCCTGGCTTTAAGGATTTTGTGAAAAGCCTGATTGGAGGCCTAACCTTCCAAGTTCTTTTACAGGGCTTAGAAAAACTGAAGGACCATTGCATTAAGTGTGTGAATCTGAAAGAGGAATATGTTAAATAAAATCATAATTAACTGATCCTCCTGTATTTTTAAAAATCCCAAACCAGGAACTTTTCAGCACTCTCTTGTATATGACATACATACCCCCACAACACACATATTGTATGTCTTATAACATATATATATACACACATATAATGAAGATGCTGCATCTCATGGAAGAGATGACAAAAGACAGTATTTATTGATGATATGCAGTACTCTAGAAGACCTGTCACCCATGCCAATGTATACTCAAGGATAATGTTCAGAGATTCAAATATTTGTACCTTGCCAGGGCTACATTTTCTGTCCCCCTCATTTTACACTTTTGACTTCTCCTCCCTTGTATCTATTGCTCAATGCCTTTCTCACCCATCTCCCCACCTTCTCATCATTCACAACCCTCCATCTCCCAACCACCAGTGCTGACCGTACCATTTTCATTACTCTGTTCATCTGCCCTTCAGCACACTAGTATATAAGAGACTACATTAGGTCACCATCATCCCCTTTCTCATCCATTATATTCACACATTTGGGTGCTATGTTGCCAGTCACTGCTATTGCAACACCCACATATCTTTTACCTCTTGTTAATCAGAAATAGAACAAAAATGAAAATGAGATTTTGCCATATTTATAGAAAATAATGTTACAAATTGAGTCCCATTCTCCTAACAGGTAGGGATACCCCTGGTCTAATTGCTTACACCAACCACAATACTTCCTTATTTTATTGACTTTGGCAGTATAAAAGGCAAAGTGGAGCTAAATGGAATTTAAGCACATAATGTAAAACAAATACCACAAGGTATTTTGTTCAGAATTCTATCAATTCTGCCTTTCAGTGTTTAATCTCACTCCATGGTGTTTTGAGCAAGTGTCTTTCACTACATTCCTGGGCTAACCAATGCCTTTCAGTGCAATTTGATAGGAAGTGTGGAGAAACCCAGCATTGCATACATTCATACATGCATGCATGCAGTCAGACAGACAGATATAGATATTGCAGACACTAGCACAATAATGTGTCAGCTCCAGCAGTTGATCCTCTCAAAAAAGGAGAGGTTAGTAAAAACGACAAATTTGCTATTTTCAATTTGGATTTTGTGCCTAGAATGTTGGGTAATGACTGAAAAAGTATGATTGTGCATACAAATGGCCAAAATGGAGTGATGTTATCCAACAAGGTTCAAAACTTGGAGATCAGGGAATCTCTTCAAGTTGAAACTGCTACTTCTCCACATTGACAGATCACAACTTTGATACTATGGACAAGTGATTAGAATGACACATGATTCTTCATGCCAAGCCAACCAGCAGGAGACCTAGAGGTAGATCACAAATGAGATGGTTGGATAATATCTATATGCTTGAAAATGCAGCTGGGAAATGTAATGACAGTTGCAGCTGAAAGAATCCAATGGAAGTACCTGAGGACTCTAACACTATGACCTTCCCAAGAATAGTGGGTGGAGAAGATGGATGGACACACACACACACACGCATATATATATATATATATATATATATATATATATATATATATATATATATATATATATATCATCATCGTTCGTTTAACGTTTGCTTTCTATGCTGGCATGGGTTGGATGATTTGACCGAGGACTGGTGAACCAGATGGCTGCATCAAGCTCCAATCTGATTTGGCAGAGTTTCTACAGCCGGATGCCCTTCCTAACGCCAACCACTCTGAGAGTGTAGTGGGTGCTTTTACGTTCCACCGGGACGAGGGCTAGTCAGGCAGTGCTGGCAACGGCCACACCCACATGGTGCTTTTTACGTGCCACCTGCACAGGAGCCGGTCCAGTGACACTGGCAATGACTTAAGATAACAACATTACAACAAAAGAAAACTGAGAGTTTGTTCATTCACTCATTTCATTGTCCATTTGTTTCACTAGCTTTTACTTCTTTTTCAAGTAAGGGATCTCTTATTTCATACATCTTCGAAAGTGTAGAAGAAGTTGATGATTTGTTGACAGAAGTAACATCACTCATAACTTTCAAAGTGCAAATACAAGCAAATACATACACACATAATGGGTTTCTCTACCAAATTTAAGCTCACTCACAAAGCTTTGGTCCAAGATGTTATGCAGTGAAACTGAAGTGAAACCTGAAGCCACACAGTTGAAAGAATTTCTTAACCATGTGACAAGAAGTGTGCTTCCCCACCACATGGTTCTGGGTTCAGTCCCACTGCGTGGCAACTTGGGCAAGTGTTCTCGGGCTGACCAAAGCCTTGTGAGTGGATTTGGTAGATGGAAACTGAAAAAAGCCCGTTGTATGTGTGTGTGTATGTGTTTGTCCCCCACCATTGCTTGACAACTGGTGTTTCTATTTACATCCGTGTAACTTAGTGGTTTAGCAAAAGAGATCAATAGAATAAGTACCAGGCTTAAAAAATGAAGTAAATTCTGAGGTCGATTCATTTGACTAAAAATTCTTCAAGGTGTACCCCAGTATGGCTGCAGTCTAATGACTGAAACAAGTAAAAGGTAAAAAAGTTTTAAAAATACAGCCCTGTCTATACTAAATAAATAACTTGCACACACACATACATACACGCACACACACATACACACACACACACGCATGCACACACTCTTTTATAAATAAGAAACAGTATTGTTTTTGCTATGTTAAAAACATGACTAATTTCATTGACACACTCACATATACACCCAGGTTGCAGTAGTTTGCAACTATAACAGATATGATTGGTGATATTTAACAGTAAGGGGGTTAGTACTGGCGGCAACGGCAGCAGTAGCAGTAGAAGAGTTACAGTAGCAGCAATAGTACAAGTGTTATAGTAGTAGTAGTTAGTGGTATGTGTTGGGTGTATGTACTAATAATAGGTATGGTAGCATACAGACTGAAAAAAAAGGATGTATGTGTGTTTATTAAATACATACATATACACACACACACACATATATATATATATATATAAAGAGAAAGAGAGAGGGGGAGAGCTGATAAATGTGTGTGTGTGTGTGTGTGTGTGTGTGTGTGTGTGTGCAAGTGTCTTAATTTAGCTTCAGGCTACAACAGGTTGTAATGGTGTGTGTATTGGTGTAGTTGTTGGGACATGAGTGCATTCATATATAAATGTTGACGGTGTTGAGTATTTGAGGAAGAGGATAGAACACCTATGACCTTTGTACGACCTGACCACCTCCACTTAAACTATCGAGAGTGTAGTAGGGTAGGGGAGATGGGTAGAAGATATTGAGAAAAGAAAGTGTCTACTGAGCCAGTGGTTGTTATGTGCTGATATTGTTTAGCCCTGTGTCAGCCCTGATTGAATAGGTATTTGATCAGAGCATTCCAGTGGCAATCATACCATTGTCTTCCTAGGACAAATGCAGTCAGAACTACAATAGCCAATGAATCCTCCTTTTAAGAAGGAATGGTGTAATATGAGGAAGATTTGACTGCTATTTCTAGCAGGTAATGTAATTCTAGAGGCTCCTATATTGATTCAAGGTTGACAATAAATAGATTATTAATGCATAGAAATAAACAATACAGTAAACATGGTCAAATCCCAAGATTCAGTCAAGAATATCACACCATATGTCAACAAGAGTTAATCAAATGTGGGCCAGAGAGAACACTGACTCCTCATAAGCATATCATAGAGGAAACTTTCAATTCAAAAGATGAAAAAAAAAAGTGAAACACAGATAAAATCAACAAGTGGGAAACTTAGCCAGGAGCCTCAGATGACATATTGCGGCTGAGGTCAACCATATAATTTTCATGGGATTTATCAAGGACCTTTGACCATTGTATGGCATAGAGTCCTAGACCACGGTGTGACAAACATTATTTAGCCACTATGTGGTGTATAGTACTTGACCAAAGTGTCATGTACTGACCCACATGTGATATTTGACTACTACTACACCATCACTACAAAACCACAACCACAAATACTCTTAACATGTGTATTTGCTGAATGAAAGCTTTTAGGATGACAAATCTTTTTTGTTAGCTGTTTCCCCCTCTCTCTTCTCTTCTTGATACTATCACTTTTCTCTATCTCCTGGTGGTGGTGATGGTGAACATAGTGATGGAGGAAGTGGAAACTGAAATGGATAGAAAATGTAGAGGTAGAGAGAGGTGGGGAAAGAACCTGCTGCCCACCTCTTTTTGCTAGAGAAATATATAAAGACAAACAAGTATTATGTTTTATGTCTATTCCTCCCATCCACACGAATTGAATCACATAACCAGAACACCATCAGCTGCCAACAACAGCAACAGCAGCAATAAAAAGGTGGTGGTAGCAGTGGAAGGTGGGAGAGTTCTGCCTCCTGAATGAGAAGTGGAGACAAGCAAGAATTAAGTTTTTATTCATTCATTGAAAGGAGGAAGGAGAGGTTACTTACAAGAGGGGGTGAGACTGAGAAAGGACAAGGATGCCTGGGACTGAAGGCTTTAACAATGTAAACTATGACCATCACTCCAAACAATTAGTGAAATCTCACTGGCCAGTTTAACACCACTATCTGATTGTTAGTTGCCTTTAGCAGAGTTCACTCTGTTGCAAGGCTCCAGTTTGAGGATACCTTCCTCTCACCCTCACATAATTCTACCATTTATGATTTGTAGAGGCACATGGTATTTTGTTATGCAATCATAATATGCTACAAGGTATATTAAACGTTTTTATCAGTGCTGGCTATAATACCTACAGAAAATCTGTAGAGATGACCATAACACCTCAATTCCACCAGTCTTGGAAACTCTAGAAAGGTGTTTAAGCACTGCTTTTCTTCTGAACTAAAAGATAATAAAAAAGTGAAACAAAGATTTGTATATGGGGGTGGTTGTTGGGGTGATAGCACTTCAGCACCTTAAGTAAAAAAGATGCATTGGATTATGTAATCTAAGAGACACTAAGCCTAAATAAAAGACTAAGATGATCATTGCTGGAAACTTTTGATCATAAATTATTTGATCAGGATCGAACAGGATTTAAACAAAAATTAACTTAAAGAACCATTCCCCCATCTAATGCCAGAGAGGAACCAAGTTTAAAATCTATTAAAGAAAAATCTTTAAAAAAACACCCCCAAAACTACTATTATTATTATTATTATTATTACTATTACTATTATTATTATCATTACTATTACTATTACTACTAAGGTAGCAAGCTGGCAGAATCGGTAGCATGCTGGATGAAATGCTTTACTCTTTTACTTGTTTCAGTCATTTGACTGTGGCCATGCTGGAGCACCACCTTTAGTCGAGCAAATTGACCCTAGGACTTATTCTTTGGAAGCCTAGTACTTATTCTATCGGTCTCTTTTGCTGAACGGCTAGGTTATGGGGACATAAACACACCACCATCGGTTGTCAAGCGATGTTGGGGGGACAAACACAGACACACAAACATATACACACACATACATATATATACACATATATATGACGGGCTTGTTTCAGTTTTCGTCTACAAAATCCACTCACAAGGCTTTGGTCGGCCTGAGGCTATAGTAGAAGACACTTGCCCAAGGTGCCAGGCAGTGGGAATGAACCCGGAACCATTTGGTTGGTAAGCAAGCTACTTACCACACAGCCACTCCTGCGCCTATGCTTAGCGATATTTTGTCCATCTTTATGTTCTGAGTTCAAATTCCGCCAAGGTCGACTTTGCCTTTCATCTTTTCAGGGTTGATAAATTAAGTACTAGTGAAACACTGGAGTTGATGAAATTGACTAGTCCCTCTCCCAAAATTTCAGGCCTTGTGCTTTTAGTAGGAAGGATTATTATTATTGTTATTGTTATTGTTATTATTATTATTATTATTATTATTATTATGGCAGCGAGCAGGCAGAATCGTTTGCATGCCAAGCAAAATGCTTTTTGGCATTCTCTCCACCTTTACATTGTGAGTTCAAATTCCACTGGGGTTGACTTCGTCTTTCTTCCTTTCAGGATTGATAGAATAAGTATCAGTTGAGCTATGAGGTCAATGTAATCAACTACCCTGCTCCCCAGCATTTCAGGCCTTGTGCCTATAGTAGAAAGGATTACTGATAATAATCCTTTCTACTATAGACACAAAGCCCAAAATTTATTATTATTATTATTGTTTTGAAAGCAGATGGACGTGTCTCCAGAAGCTCTGTACGTTGTTGGCCAATTTTATTGGAAAATTTGTTCAACCTATTGATATTTTTGTATATTTGTGTAGCCAAGTCAACTAGGTTCTTGCAGAGTTAGTCGGTTAGGCAAAATTTTCGTTTAAAACTTTGAAATTTTGTATTGAATCTTAGATATTTTGCCAAAATGTCATTGAAGAGAACAGTAAGCTGTTCCCTTCTTTGTCCACCACACCCTCTGTTAACGAACGACAAGTCAAGTTGAACATCAAGTAATAAAACACTCCACCTGATTTGCGCCTTAAAAGGCAAAGAAGTGAAAGAGAATCAGCATTCCACCATGTGCAGCGCTACTGATGAAAATGAAGGCTGTTCTTTAAACCGCCTTTCAAACCTGCATTTCCCAGCTCTCACCACCACTATTGCTCCTACACCGGAGAAGGAGGAAGAGAGAAATAACTTGGTTACCAAAGAACCCAAAACCAACAAAACCCATTGTAACAGTTTTGCATCCGATAACTTCCAAAGGTCCCTCACTTGGTAGTGCTACTGAGGGGCACTGCCTGTTCAAGATAAATTCTACCGGCATGGAAGTGCCATCAGCGGGGCCTGCCTGAAGTGCGCTCAGAGCGACAAAACCATTCTGTACGCACTCGTCCAGTGCCTGAGTATTGCTGACCTATGGGTTTATGTTGAACAGCTACCATCACGTGTAGGACAGATCTGGCTATCAGCTGAATCCATAGTGAAGATTGCCCTCCTGACCTCCTTTAACCAGGAGGGCAAGGTAATTTTCCTTTGTCTGGTGGCTGTAGTGAAAGAGGTGGTATGGTGGACCCGTTTGAAAGGGCTAAAGTCAGACACTTTCCTCTTCGGTCAAGGCCTCATCAACTTTTTCAAGTTCCACTTGAAAATGAAGGTGAGAGTAAAGAGAGAAGTGCTGTCTCATAGCAAATTTATTGAAAGGCGGGTGAATGTCGGTAAAACGGCCAGTATGAACGGACCAATTCTGAGGTTACTTCTTTAAAAAAAGGTAATATAAAAGGAGAAGGGGGCTCTCTCCCCATTTGACCATGGCTTTTATGGGTTTTTCCATGAGTAACCTTTCAAAGCGCCTCCCCCAATTGGGAGTTTTACTTGTTATATTTTTTGCTGTTTTTCTAATGTTTACGTGGACCTTTCTTTTTTGCAAAACCCTTTGTACTTTTTGTCCCATGTTTGTCCTTACATGTTTTTGATTTACATTAGCCCTTGTGGCCAATAAAACAGAATTAATAATAATTATTATTATTATTGAAGATGGCAAGCTGGCAGAATCGTTAGCAAGTTGGATGAAATGCTTAGCGGCATTTCACTCATCACTAAGTTCTGAGTTCAAATTCTGCCAAGGTTGACTTTGCCTTTCATCCTTTTGGGGTTGATAAATTAAGTACCAGTTGTGTACTAGGGTCGATCTAATCGACTGCCAATCCTCCAAATTTTAGGCCTTGCGCCTATAGTAGAAAGGATTATTATTATAATTATTATTATTATTAAGGCAGCAAGCTGGCTGAATTGTTAGCATGCCAGGCAAAATACTTAGCAGCATTTCATCCATTTTTACGTTCTAAGTTCAAACTCTACCTAAGCTGACTTTGCCTTTTATCCTTTTGGTTTCAATAAAATAAGTACCAGTTGAGCACTGGAGTCGATGTAATTAACTGCCCCACCAAAAAAAATTACTGGTCTTGTGTCAAAATTTGAAATCAATAATATCATTATTATTATTATTATTATTGCAGTGAACTGGCAGAATTGTTAGCATGTTGGATAAAATGCTTAATGACATTTCATTCATCTTTATGTTCTAAGTTCAAATGCCACCAAGGCTGACTTTGCTTTTTATTTATTTGGGCTCGATGAAATAAGTACCAGTTGAACACTAAGGTCGATGTAATTGATCAGACTCCTCTCCCAAATTTTCTGGTCTTGTACCTATAATAAAAAGGATTATTTTTGATAAAAATGCTTTGTGGATTTTCCTTCAGTCTTCTATATTCTGAGTTCAAACCCTGTCAAAGTCATCTTTGCCTCACCAGTCAGGTACCAGGGTTGATTTAGTAGATAAACTCTTTCTCCCAAGATTTTAGGCAATGTGCTATGTTAGAAACAATCATTATATAGGGTGGTAGACCGGTAGAAGCATTAGAGCATCAGATGAAATGGTAATTGGTATTTGTTGAAGTCCTTATTGTTGTGAGGTCAACTTTGTTTCTCGTCCTTACAGGGTCAATAAACTAATGTACCAATTAAATATTGTGTCAAGCTCCACTGACTGCTTTGACATGGTTTTTACAGTTGGATGCCCTTCCTAATGCCAAACACTTTATGTGGCATGAGCACCAGAGAGGTTACCAAGTAACTTGCGAGACAGGATCCTTCAACTGAATGAGGAGTAGTATTGAAGGAAGTGGCTTTGTGCCAAATGATGAGAGGTTAAAGTATGTTAGGGGGACAGAAATAGGTGTTTTGGAGTAGAGGAGATACATGACTAGTTGAGTTGGAAAAGGGTGAAGAGGAGGAATGAGAGAGAGAGAAGAGATGGGGGAGGGAGGGAGGGAGGGAGGGAGAGATAGATAGTTAAAGAGAGAGAGAAGAGATGGAGGGAGGGAGAGATAGATAGATAGATAGATAGATAGATAGAGAGAGAGAGAGAGAGAGAGAGAGAGAGAGAGAGAGAGGACAGTTAAGAAGATGTGTCAGGGCACATCAAGTAACAGGAAGTGTTATATAATAGAGGATTAGATAGGGTGAGAGGGCAGGTAAGTTTCAAAGAGTGCAAAAAGTAAGTGGGAGAGAAGGGAAGGGAATACAGAGTATGATGAACATGAGTGGAAGGAGGGACTATTAGGAAGGTGAGTTGTAGGGAAGGGATTTGTTAGGGACAGATTGTGTGTAGTACAGGAGGCATAGACATAAACAACGGACTTCATTTTTACTTAGCTGGACAGGTCTTCTTGGGCACTGAAAATTATCTACCATCTCAGTCCTTTGTCATCTCCTCAGTGAGGCTGAACAACTGAAGGTCATTTCTCACCACTTCATTACATATCTTACTGGATCTTCCTCTTCCATGGACTCCATCCATATTTAGCAATCAGCACTTCTTTATACAGCTGTCCTCATCCATATGCATCACATGACCATACCAGCAGAGTCATCTCTCTTGCACACTACATATGATGTCTATTATGCCCAATTTTTCTCTCAACACATTCACATTTTGTTATACATGTATACTGACATTGCACATCCAGTGGAGGATGCCATCTCCATTTCTTTCAAGCTTTTACATGTCCTCTACATTTACAACACGTATCTCATTACCATGTTTGTACACAGGTATCATACGATCCGCCTTTCACTCTGAGGGATAGGCCCTTTGTTATCAACAAAGTTACAGCTCTCTGAACTTTGCCCAGTAAGTTCATATTTCAGAGCATCCACCTCCACTTGCTAATCTGGGTCACCTAGGTAACAAAAACTATTTACTACTTCTAAGGATCTTTCTGGGCATTGAAGGAAATCTGTTTCTTGTATGTTCTTAGTGTTTATTGTTTCTGACTATCTGTTCACACACAAAGACTACTTTCTCTGTTACCCCTCTGTGATTCCATCGCATATCTTATATGTCCATAGCTTGCACGGGGTACACTGTATAGAATTTCTACCTATACCTTTTCTACATATTGAGCAGAGCCATTTCCTTGAAGGATTAGTAATTTATCTGCTTTCTTGCTTACTAGATCTTTGGTCCTTGTTAAGTCTTTCATCTACAGTCCTTTGATTCAAGGCTTTGCCTCTACATTTGAAATTTCTTCTCTAATTCTATTACAAATTCAGCTATAAGAACAAGGTCATCAGTATAGAGGAGCTCATATAAGCAACCAGTCTACCAATCTTAAACACCTCTGTTATAGCCTGGAGGACTATGATAAGTAAGATGGGGCTGAGAACTGAGCCTTGGTGAACTACCTGCACGCTGAATTCATTGCTGACTTTCACCTTACAACATTCATGAATATGGCTTGAATGGTTTTCACCAACCATTCATGTACCCCTAGCTTTTGCAGTGATCACCAAGTGAGAAAGTGATAGACCTTGACAAATGTCAAAAAAGTACAGCAGTTTATTTTGGTTAAATACTTCTCCTGCAGTTGCCTTACCAGGAAGATAACATCAGTAGTACTTTTTCTTGGTACAAAACCAAACTGCATCTCATGAAGGTTAACTCTTTTCCTAATTATTTGAGCTATGACCCTTTCTGTAACTTTCATGATCTAATCCAACAATGTGATACCTCTGTAATTACTATCTAAGATATTTCCTTTAGCTTTGAAATAGTTGACTCTGACACTGCTACACCAGTCATTGAGCATGACCTCTTCCTAAATAACTACATGGGAGACTAGGCTGTACCCCATGCCACCAGATATTTTAAGCATCATCCTGGTGGTCATTTCTGATGGACTAGGAGCTTTTCCTGTCTTCATGACCTTAATTGCCTTATCTATGATACTGCTGTCAACTTGGATGGCTGGTCTCTCTGTTGGATCCACATCAGAAAGATTATCCTTCTCACAAGCATTCTCCACAAACAGCCTTTCATTGTGGCACTCTCATGCTTCTTATATATATAAATAACATATTTCTATACAGTTTCTATCAACGAAATTCACACAAAAGGTATATTAGTTGGCTTGGGTCTATAGTAGAAGACATTTGCCTAAGGTACTTCACAGAGTCAACTTTTCAAAGGTTGTTTTATTCTGGAATTCACTAGAACATTTTTGTATTATTCAATCTTCTATTTCAAATATTGCTGTTGTTATTGTTTAACTTTGAATGAGTGGACCAATGATTAAATGTATTCCATCATGAACATTTGTCTTATGTTTATTGAAGATTACATAGCTCAATCTTTGTTTTCCTGTTTTAAAATTAGTTCCAATCAAATGCTAGAGTTAATTAAATTATATTTCTCTTCCTTGTGCCTATACAGATAGTAGAGTGTCAGACAAAATGCTTTGCAATATTTCTTCTGGCTATTTACATTCTGAGTTCAAATCCTGCCATGGTCAACTTTGCTTTTCATCCTTTCAGGGTTGACAAAATAAAATACCAATCTAGAACTAAAGTCAATTTCATCAACAAACATTCTCTCCTCAGACTTGCTGGCCTTGAATTTAAATTAGATACAATTGTTGCAATTGCTCAAGTTTCACTTGTAAAGGAAGGCAAGGGTGGAGAGGAAGGTTCTGTCCTTATTGAAAGGTGGTTGAAAATGATAAGAATGGATGGAACGACATAAAATATAAGTCTGGAGACTTGTCCTTGATGTTCATGGAATTCTGGATGACAAATAAAGGAAATCATCATCATTATTATTAATATTTTGGTGTTCATGGACATGCCTATGGAATTTGGTTTATTACCAAGCTTTTACAGAATGAAATGTTTTCTTTTATTTTGTCAATGAAAGACATTGGAATATTTCAGTGGCCACCCCTATTACCATGGGTGAAAAAAAAAATTTTCTTGGACATCTTTATATTAAATCTTGCAGACAATCATTCATTTATTTCAGCATAGTTTTTTCTTCTGAGAAAGTGGTAAGAGATGCTAACTACAAAAATGATAGCAGTGTACACACTTGCAAGAGCTCTGAGGAAAATTTTAAACATTGTGAAAACAAAACACAAATAAAAATACGTAAAAATAATTACAAGAAAGCAGATGCAATTATAAACAGAAGAAATATCAATTCTACAAGTGTACAAACATTTGTAAACACAGACTTTCATATAGCAACACATATAAATAACATGGACAAAAGAAATTAACAATGGAGGAAGTAACTTTTCTAGCAACACCAGCCAGAAAGAATGAGCAAATTCTTTGAAAAAGGAGGAAGTGGGAATAATTCTGCCTCCTTGCTTGATTTTATTAAAAGAAGGGCAATGATGGTTCTGATGGCTCTCAAAGAACATAGAACAAACCCAGAGCTACACCACATGGTGGGTGCAGGGAGAAAGATAACAAAGTCAGCTGTTGTTACATAAAGGCTATTTAGGGAATTTCTGCTCAGAAGTAGAAAAACAGAGAAAGAGAGAAAAGTGAGCATCAACAATCAACAGCAGCAACAACAATGAGTCCCAGAGATGACTGTTACCACGGCACAACAGAGTGCAACCTTGTAGATAATAAAAAAATTAGCTTGTTTCAGTGTCAGGAATCAAGTGGGAGGTGACTAGTGTTGTGGGATGTCTTGATCAATCCCAGGTGGCAGTTTCACAGGTATGCATGGGTGGCATTTTATGTGTGTGTGTGCGTTTGTTATTTGAAATTTCGATATTTGTCTTGAAATAGCATTTCATAGATATGTATAAAGCTAAAAATAACAAATGTATCAGTAGCAGATGAAAAGTGTCAAGCAGCAGTGGAGGAATTGCTAGATCACAGGAGTTCTGTGTATTTGCACATCATCAGTAGCAAGAATCCACTATCAATCATATGCTTAGACAAATTTCATGTCTACTGATATAGGAAAACAATTGTAAACAAATCACTTGTGTTGCAAATAGCTGATAGGCTGGACAAAAATTCGTTATTAGTGTTAGAAACAGTATTAGATTTGAATAGCAATCTTTATATCTTGCTTAATATGAATATACTGTAAGAGAACCACAGTATTGTTGTATTTGTCTTGAGAAATTATCTCAAATAGATGTATAGTACTAAAAAGTACAGAGAAGTGTCCAACAGCAGCAGTGGAATAGCTAGATCCTGGAATTTCTATATATCTCTGTCATTAATAGTAAGTATCTACTGTCAACTACATGCAAAGACAAATTTTGTGACTACTGATATGAGAAATAGTGATTAACAAAGTACTGGTGTTGCAAACAGCTAGTGGGCTGGGTAAAAATTTATTAGCAATAGAAGCAGTATTAGTCCCAAATAGTTTTGACCCAACCAAAATCAGATTTGAATTTTATCCTTGTTTTCAATAATGTAGTGGGAATGGAATTATATAGAATCTGATTGTGTTCTTTCCAAGCCAAAAATGGTTTTATACCACTGGATATCATCTTGACCACCAGAAGACAGAAGTGAGTTCAGCTCTACAAATAAAATCTCTAACCAGGTTAGACATCAGTTCCTTTATTTGAGACACTAACACTATTTGGAAAGGAATGAATATCACAGCCTTAGTTGCCCACCTCAAATTCATCTCGAAAGTGTTTCTATTTATAAAAGTATTACAAGACTGGTAGGAGATGACTAGAAAACCCACTCCCACTGCTACTTAACATAACTGACTAGGCTGACTGTAACACCATGGTTAAAGAAGACTAAAAGGTGATATTAACATAGGTGTGAGTATGTGCATTGCTGGGAGTTAACAGCAAGTAGGTCATTAATGTACAGGAAGAATGTGGAATATTAAACACCCACTGACTTAATTTGGAGTGAGTTATAACATCTGAAGATTTAAAACTTTGGAAATCTGGTGTCCTTATAGGGCAAAAACAAAAGGCAAACATTGTACAACAGCCACTCACTGAGAGAGAGAGAGAGAGAGAGAGAGAGAGAGAGAGAGAGAGAGAGAGAGAGAGAGAGAGAGAGAGAGAGAGAGAGAGAGAGAGAGAGGAAACTCTTTTAATGGACTGCAGCCATGATGGGGCACCTCCATCGATAATTTTAGTCTGCCATAGACCCCAGTAACTGATGTTATAGAGAGAGATGCTCTCTATCAGTAGTTCTCAACATGACTCCTTACCAAAAAGGAGACCAAATATAACCACTGGTACACTTTGTGTGGAAAATTTTACAAAAGAAAGAAAATTATGTGAGAATTTAAAAAAGCATCTACAGTCTAGAATTATATTTTTTAAAAAATGCAGTGAACCACCACACTGCCATGCATCATTTGTAAAATGGCTCCTTTAAAAAGAACCAACTATGGACATGTCAAACTGATGGACCAAATGAAGAAAATAGTAGAGAAAACTTTACCACAAGTTATTAGGAAGAGAATTAACTTAGATGAGATGTACTTCAGATTTTTGTCAAGATAGTGAACCATCAAATAACTTCTTCCCTCTGAGACAACTACTGAAACAGTTCTTAGCTAAATGTTAGCTCCTAACCCTCATAGACTTGGAGATAGTGTGGTAGTTACTAAGAAAACTTGATGTAAATGAGTGGACCTATGCAAATCATGTAGTACAGATATGCTGTCAACAACAAGGTAAGAGTTAGCAACAAATTTAATGAGAAATTTACAGTGCAGGACTTTAGGGTTCATTGAAAGGTTTTGGCTTTAGCACTATTTACCTAAACACAAACACCTGGACATTTGTATAAAGACTTCATGTAACCAGGAGTTGCCTCATTAATTCCTAACTCTTGCAAATCCCTCCACAGCATGTCCCATGGCATGTGGTGACATGCCTTTTTAAGGTTTACAAACAAGCGTACACCTCTTCGTAATATTCCCATGATTTCTTGAAGACCAGCCACAGTGTGAATATCTAACCAGACAGAAGCCACAATGTTCTTCAGCAAGCTTGGACTCCATGATTTCTCTACATCTCTTTTCCAGACACCTAGTGTAGACTTTATCAGGGAGATGACTCAACAATCAGGACATACTCCCTTGTCTCCCTTTTTGAAAATTAGAATTATCTCTTCAGATTTCCATTGCTTTGGTATCTTTTCAGAGGTCCAAGCCACCTGGCATACATGAGGCAGCCAGAGAATATCTTTTCTATTCAAAGATTTTAACATCTTATGTCAAATTTCATCATCTCCAGCAGCCTTGCTACAGTTGAGTGTTTAAATCACTCTATAATTTCAACCTCTGTGAAGTTAATTTTTGCCCCTAGATGCACCTTGTGACTACCAGATTTTATCATGGCTGGATTTAGAAGATTCATAAAGTATTCTTTCCACCTCCAAAGAATGCACTTCTCTGTTGAAAGAACCCCAGCCAAATTTTAGAAGGCAGGTGTAGAAGAGGGATTCTTGATACAAAGACAGCAGATGGCCTGCCACAATACTTCATTAGGCAATCTAAAGTCAGAATCTACCTTAACTCCAAAGTCATGCCATGACTCAGCTTTGGACGTTTTTACTGTCCCTTCTGCAACATTTCACACCTCTGTGTACAATCTGTGCGTAAGGTGAGACTTATTTCCAAGCCAAGCTTAGGCTTGGATGGCATTTTGAACTTCCTGGTTAAATCAGAGGGTTCTTTTACCACCTTGTTTCACACCGAGCTGATTTAGCCCACAGCACTGTACAACCAAAGAAAAAACTCTCAAACAAAACAATCTCCTCCCTGTAGGTTTTGGACTTTTGGCAGGGGTGTGTATTACTTTATCTTTTCAAAATTTTTATGAACTGTATTGTCATGTGCAGCCATAGTAGAAGTGGTATCACAATTAGTGTGTGTAGGATTGACTGGTTGCTATATGCAGACATGGTACTACTTGGTCCATCAGAAGGTGATCTGTGGCATGCACTAAATGGGCTCACTGCCAAGTACTGCAAGGCAAAGATAAGAATTAGTGTTGCAAAGACTGAGACATTGGTTTTCTGAAGAAAATTTTCCCAGTGCATTCTGCATGTCAGCAGAACATAACTGAGACAAGTGGAGAAGTATCTCAAGGACATATTCATGTCAGGAAGACTGAATTAAATGCTATAATTGCAGGCACTGGTACAGTAATGCACCAATTTCAGTATTTGACCTTCAGAAGAGGAGAGGTTGGCAAAAAAGTCAAACTCAATTATCTTTCTCTGCCTAGCCTCACCTATGGTCATGAATGTTGGGTAAAGACTGAAAGAGTGAGATTGTGAATACAGACAGCTGAAGGTTCTTCAAAAGGATCTCTAGAGCAATGTTACTTAACAGTTTGCATAGCTTAGAGATCAAGGAGCCTCTCCAGATCAAACCACTACTTCTCTAGTGCTATGGACATGTAATTAGAATGTCATAGGAAAGAATTGCAAGAAGGGTTCTTCAAACCAAGCCAACTGGCAAGAGACTTAGGAGTGGATCAAGAATGAGATGGTTGGATAATATCTATAGTCTCAGCTTGTCATGCTTGGAAATCCAGCAGGAAAAAGTTGGTTGTTTCCAATAGGACCCTCCAGTACCTAAGAACTCTATTCTCATGACCCTTCCAAGAATAGTGGGTGAAGATGGATGGGCGGATGGTGGTATTTAGAGCTCAGTAGTATATTATTATTCTCCAGCCCTTAGCAGAAGAGTTTAAGACTTATCTGTGGAAACTTGTGTGTGTCAATGATTTAGTTCTCAAGGCAAAATCTATGGAAGAATTAGTGAAGATATTCCTAACATGGAAACGAATGTTAGAATTGAGAGGGCAGGAATGCCTTATTGTCATCTGAGGTTAGGCCATGTTTAATATGCAGGAATGAAATATGGTATACTCAATGTAAATTGTAGAAGGGCCACTTATTTTATGTGCGTCATCTCACCTAATTGGAATGGGGAGAGTTCCAGATGTTTTTGTGGGGGAAGTCCATTGTGAGAGTTTAAGTTGCTTTCTATTCATGGCAAACATAATTTGTTTTGCATGAGATCAATACTACATCAATTGAGAGGACGGAAGACAAACAGTTTAGAACAGAATTCTTCTTAGTACAGAGTCAGCTTAAGTTTTTTTACAGTGATGCTTCTGAAATGTTGCTCCAATTGACACACTGCTTCATATCATATTAGAGACTTATCACTGTTAACAAAGCCCCTAAGGCTCTATTTCCTGCCACATGAAGGCTTGTGATAAGAATAAATATTTAAACTCAGAACAAAGAATCAGAATGGAAACCACAAGGCATCTCATCCAATGTCCTAATAATTCCATCAAACCACCCATTGGAATTTGTCTTTATCAATCTTTCTGGAATTTGAGCTCAGAGTACAAAGAGCTGCAACAAAACTGCAAGCATCCAGTATTAACCTTGATGAAACTGCCAATTTGGTTTCTGCTATAGAATTCAGTACAGTATCAAGTGATGAGAGTGAATATTCAGGGATGAGATCAGTTATTTAGGTGTTTTGGTTCAGACAAATAGTGTAAGGATCATATTACTCAAGAGAAAGTTGTCTCTAACCCAATACATAATGAACAGGTATATGATCAAAGATATATCATCCACAATATCTCATCTTTTGCATACTCATAGAGCTACTTAGTCCATGTCTCCTTTTAAGAGACACGTGCTCCTTTTTTAAGATGATATGATGTGATGAGGAAATTGACTACTATTTCTAGCAAGTCAAGTGTGAAGTTCCCTCATTGTTTAGTTTATATTTGTGTCAAAAGCCAGTATTACTCAATATTATACACTGAATTAAGTGGTAAGCTGGCAAAACCATTAGCACACCAGAAAAAATGCTTAGCAGCATTTCATCTGCCTTTATGCTCTGAGTTTAAATTCTACCTAGGTCAACTTTGCCTTTCTTCCTTTCGGTGTCAATAAAATAAGCACCAGTTGAGCACCGAGGTTGATGTAATTGACTTACTCCTTCTGAAATTGCTGGCCCTGTGTGAAAAATTTGAAACCAATATGATACACTGAGTATGTTCTTTTGTTTACTTTAGTCCTCCTGGTTAACAGCCATGCTGGAGTACTGTGTGTGTGTGTGTGTGTGTGTGTGTGTGTGTGTGTGTGTGTGTGTGTGTGTGTGTGTGTTTATTTTTCCAGACTTTGTCTTTGGTAAATGAACTGTTATATATTTTCAATTTTCATTTAACATATATTTGTGTTCAAACTCCTTAATAAAAACACCAGAATTTCCTGAAATTATTCCAAATCAGTTTCACCCAAGAAAAAAGTCACCATGTCAGTGTTTCCTAACTATTTCATGACTCCTTGACCCCCAGCTTTTACAGGGTTTGTCTACTCAATATTGGAATTGTATGGATGTCCTGTACTACCTTAGTGGACTCCTCTCCAGGAATTTCACAGACTCCTGGTTGGGAATCAGTGTCCTACATAGTCATTCAACTTGCTAGAAACAGCAACCAAATCTCTTTCAAGTCATACCTTACCATCTTCAGAAAAAAAAAGAAATCATTGAATAATAGTCCTTTTGTAGTTGTGTAAGACTTCATTATCTAATGCAGCAGGGTGTAATTTGAAAGAAATCTGGCTGCTATTTCTACCAAGTTGAATGGCCACATAAATGCACTCATTCATTGGCTTGAATGTTGTTGTTGTTGTTGTTGTTTATGATGCCAAAGGAGATCAACTTGAATTTAGGTCAACACTGAAAAACAAAAATACTTTTAATTGATCTATGTAGATCAACTTAAGCATAATTAGTTATTATGTAATAGCTACATAATTGCAATGTCAAAAACTTAACAATTATTACAGTTGTTGCATTGAGTCCCTAATCAAAGGACATAATTGTGCTTGTTCCTAGTTGACTAGATAGATGATAAATGTTTTGTTCCTTCTTCAGGGTTGAATGTGTTTAATAGTAAGGAAAGACAGGAAACTAAGTGAGTCATGAGACTCCATCTCACCACAATATCATAAAACTGAATATAAAACTTTAAACATTATATACACACCATATTTATTTGTCTAATATGCACTGTTTTCCAAATTTTTAAACTTAGACATTAGGGGTATGCATCATATTAAGAATATGAACATGACAACTAAATGCTGCTCATATCTTAAAATATGCTTTACAAAAATATAAAAATTCTTTACACAGTTTATCTATCTATATATATAAAAGTTTGTGTGTGTGTGTACATATGTTCTTTATGGATTTTAAAACTGAGTTGCCGATTTTGACATATGAGGTATCAAAAGATTCAGAACTCATTTTTACTACAAAAATAACCTCAAAAACGAGGTCAGGGTGCACAATTTTGAGGTCTTTAGCTGAGGGAAGCAACTCTGCCTGAACAATCTTTATGTCTTAGATAGTGCATAATGAGAAAATGTTTAAAATAGATGGAGCTTTACCAGGGAATGAAACTTTGAAAGTATACTGTCAACTTTATTAGTATTATTTAGTAGATAATCTTTTAAAGAGAAGTATGTTTGTGTTTTGTTTAGCTCAGATTTGCCTCTAACGTAGCAGACCCAATGCATAGTATTTCTTGTCTTCCTGAAATATTGTAAATTTGTGTCTTTCTTTTGATGAAAGGGTGTGTTTTAAGCTGCTATTTGTAGTTGATCAAGTCACCACAGACACCTTCGTGTGTGTGTGTGTGTGTTTTGCTGTGGTGAAAACAATACTTTTCCTCAGAATATTTTGCAAAATAATTTTTAAAGAAATCTGGACGTCTTTCTTATTGCTAACCATTTAACCTCAAATTACAATTGCTAATTGTTGGAAGTCAAGTCGACTGAGATGTACATATAGTGTTATCATATAGAGTGGAAGTTCAATACGAAGTTTTGATCTCATTATGTTGTGGTTAGTAATCCATTACCTTAAATTTGAAGCCACTATGTCTTTAAATATTATTTTACTGGGCTTAGTCTTTCGACTGTTGCTATGATGGAGTATCACCTTCAAAAATTTAATTGATCACACTGACCTCAGTATGTATTTCAATCTAGCATTTATTTTACAAATTTCTGCTTGATGAACTGCTAACTTTCAGACATAGTGGGACACAATACTCGATCTAACAACAAATGTAAACACACACACACACACATATTAGGTGAAAGAGTGACTGTGTGGTTGAGAAGTTTGCTTCCCAATCACATGGTTCCACATCCAGTCCCTCTGCATGGTATCTTGGGCAAGTGTTTTCTACTATAGCCCTAGGCCAACCACAAACTTGTGACTGAATTTGGCAGTGTTGTTCATCAGAAAATAACTGAAAAACATGTTTATAAAGAAGAGTTGCTTGCTTCATACTCCTCGTGTACCAATTCTGCTCATAAGAAAGGAACAAATAATACAATGTGGCTGTTGGTCATAATGACTATGCAATGCTGGGGTGCACTGCTTCTATATTATATAACAAAAAAGAAATTACATACTTTTTCAATATATAATGCTGTGATGCACTTGGACACATTATCAGGGATGTTTCCTGGGATCATTAGATATTTCAACATCAGGCATTCTCACCCAGATGACCCAGCTGAGGTTGACCAAGACCGAGCTGAAGCAGCTTCTACTACCTTCACAGCCAACTGATGACCTACCTATTGATCCCTATAGTGTCAAACATACTGTAAACTCTGTAGAGGGACTGGTCTGCAAATCCTCTACATCCCACTTCAATGGGATTACACCTTGCTTGCCAGCCATTGCTTTGGCATAATTCCACTGACTCAGCATATATTTTCCTCTTGCTCTTGTTAGCCACCTCAATGCAGTCTTCCAAGGGAATGAATAGTTCCGACAGAACTACCTGTTTGAATGTTTCTGACATCAGTACCATATCCAGTCTAGTGATGTTGAGGTCACAATTTCTGGGAACTTCAGTGGCTTTCCATGGTCAACTTACAGCTTCCAGTCATTTGCTGTTGCAAACAGATCTGAAAAGTCAGACCTAGCAGTGCACATCTTCTACTTGCTAACCTTGACAAAGGTGATCAACTTCATTGAGCAGAGATACTTGCAATGACTAATCACACCTTGTATAATGCCTGTTATGACCCTCTAAACCTGGTCACACTTCCAACAGTAGCATCCCTATCCTAAGGCTTTTATACAGCTACTGAATATATGCTTTGGGGTTCCCCTCCACAGTCACAGGGAGCAAGATAGTGATTCCAACTTCTCCAGCAGAACTAGTTGGACAGGCTTGGTAGGTCATTATAAACATTCTGAATTAGAAATTTTAACCAGTGAGGCTCCACCTGATCCCTCCTTAACCAGGCTCCCTAACACTTCATCCCAACACACTTGCTGGCTTGTTCCACCTCAGTCAAACCATGTACCTCATTCCAGATCAGAAGCCATCTGTCCTTTCTTAGCAACTTGTTATAATGAGGTCTTGACGTACTGACCAGGCCGGCTCTTCCATGAGACACAACACTCACATGCGATTTGTGTCTTAGCTGCGACTCTGCAAATTTGACAACCTCCACTGCTCTCCATTTTTGTCCTCTGTTGACATCAATATCAACCAAGGAGACTAAGGTTGCAGGAGTTTTGGTATTGCAACACCCCCTACCCCTATCACAGGTCACTATAAATTCTTCTCTCAGGCAGCCAATGGGAAACTTCAACTTATTCTTTCCACATAGGAATGGAGTAATTTTAAGTGTTTTATTTTCATTCTCTGATAATTTTAAAATGCTATTTCATTTTTTTTTTATCTGATCACAAAAGCGATTTTGCTGAGTTTTAGAATTACCACCTAACTTATTTAACATTTTATCGTTATTGTTTTGAAAGAGAGAGCATGAGAAAGTGAGAGACAGGAAGGACAAAGGAAGAGCAAGTGAAAGGGAGGGAAAGAAAGATATATATAAGAGAAGTTAGGCATAAGAGGAATTATATATATATAATTCTTGGGGTTAAAAAAATTGCAGTAAATTCCGCTCGAACAAAACAGCCATGTTGAAGTGGCTACGAATAATACTTGCTAGTACAACTACTGCGATCATCCCATAGAAAGATTTTAGAACTAGCTTTCACTACAACAAACTGTCTGTGTTCGGACTGTCTTTGCACAGGAGTGGGTGGGGCCCATCCGGGCTCCCACCTTTGCCATGAACTGGAATTAATCTTCTCTCTTCGCTCCTTTGCACCACATGGGCTCAACTCACCTCCTGTCTTCATCTGATATCTACTTCCTCTCTTCATTGATACCACCCCACCCCCACATCACTCCACACACACTAGTACTAACCACTTCTCAGCACCCACACACCATCATTCACATACCCACACAAAAATATTCAATAGTGCCACCATACATACCATTATATGAGCAACCACACATTACAGACGCGTGCACACTCACATACATCAGAGTCACTAGCCCCTATTCATACATACACACTTAAACATTCAAACACACCATTCTCACATATACACACATGCACGCATACCTTCATTTGGGATCACCAGCACTTTATTATCTCTCTTTCTTTCAAAAAATTTTTTTCTAATCATTTGCCTTGCTTGACCACTAAATATACAAATTTTTGTTCATTCTGTCATGGTTTATTTTTTCTTATTCCTTTCTGTTGAAGAGCATAGGCTCGAAATGTAAAACACTTCTCCATTTTCCTGAGCGTCAAACTAATTCACCAGTTTGTTGTTCATACAACTGTCTTCGTCTTTTGTTTTTCTATAAATTTCAGATATATATATATATATATATAAAATAACAAGCAAAGTAGCTACTTAAAAAAAATCTCAATAACAGATGAAAGTAGCAACTATACTAAGAAGTAATGTTTATCACCACATCAATATAGCTGTTTGGTGTTACTACTCTTTTAACCCCAAGCAGATCCACTGCCAGCTGGTTACCAGTGCAACCTGCACCTTGTATATATTGCAAGCAGGAGAGCGAACCCCTACCATCCTCTAGCAGACAACAGGATCACAAGACTAAACGGTTTTGGGCTACTTGTGAACACCTGACCACTAGAAATAGCAAGAATTTGCTCCAGCTTGCAATATATAGAAAACTAAGTGACCATCAGTCACTGATCTTGCAACAAGCAAAGTAATTAGTTAGAAAACCTGAATAAGAGTTGAATATATATGTATATAAGAAAAGAGGAATTATATAT
>NC_068993.1:28088481-28090067 GCF_001194135.2 Octopus bimaculoides
ATATATATATATATATACCAGAGTAAGTACATAAATACAAAACAAGGTGAAAAAAAATAGTACTTGAATATCGGAGGTAGAGTAATATGCTGTTCATCAGACAGTTTTGCTTCAAAACAAAACTGAACGTGAAACTCTGAGTAACAGTCTTTGTGATATTTTTGCTTTTTAATAAAGTATATATATGCTTTATTATTATATGTAAATAGTAAGGGATTACCCCAAAATGATTAGTGATTTGATCTCAGTTAGGTAT
Source organism: Octopus bimaculoides (assembly GCF_001194135.2). Taxonomy (NCBI): domain Eukaryota; kingdom Metazoa; phylum Mollusca; class Cephalopoda; order Octopoda; family Octopodidae; genus Octopus; species Octopus bimaculoides. The sequence goes on from NC_068993.1 coordinate 28,088,738, forward strand.
TCAAAATAGATTATTCAACAGTTAAAATAAAGTTCTTCTAAGAATTTAGAGATATATTTTGTTGGTTAATTCTGAATATTTTACCATAACCATATAGGTTTCCTGGAGTATATAATATCAACAGTATTAATAATAAGGATCATTACAAAGTTGCATAGCATTACCTTTAATTCTGTTAATATATATACAACTTTACGTAGACTAATACGTTTCAACTGCACCGATTAGTAACCATCGCAATTGCAACCTTACTATACTACCGGTGCAGTTTCTTCAGGGTCTTTACTTAATATCCTTCGATTTAACTGCTTAAAGTTTTTCGCTTATCTACTTTGCATGGGTCTAAGTAAAGCTGTGTATATATTAAAAAAATTAAAGGTAATGCTATGCAACTTCATAATAATCCTTATTATTAATACTGTTCGTATATATATATATATATATATATATATATAAGAGAAGTGAGGCATAAGAGGAATTAGTTGGAGTGTGCAAGAGAGAAGAGCGCACTGGTTTGGTCATGTGATGCGAAAGGCTGCTGACAGGTCCATAAAGAAGTGCTGATCTCTCAAAGTACATGTAACATATGGAAGGGGAAAACCCAGGAAGACATGGGATGAAGTACTGAAGAATTACCTCAGAATGCTGAACATTTCAGGTGAGATGATAAAGGAATGAGATGCCTGGCACCTTACTGTATTCAAGAAGACCTGTACTCCAAAGCAGAAGTGTTAAGACTGGTCCCTCTGGTGGTGTAAAGCACTCGTGGCGATGCCACATAAAAGGACCCATATGGTACCACGTAAAAGCACCCAGTACACCCTGTAAAGTGGTTGGTGTTAGGAAGGGAACCCAGCTGTAGAAGTCATGCCAAATCAGACTGGAATCTGGTGCAGCTCCCTAGCTTGCCAGCTCTGGTCAAACCACCCAACCCATGCCTACATCGACAGTGGACGTTAAATGATGATGATGATGATGATATATCACAGATTTATAATCGCAGCACTCAAATTCATCCTGCTGAACAACTATTTCATGTTCGATACAGCTTACTATCGACAAAAATGTGGAATTGCAATGGGAACCTGAGCTGCGCCAGTGATGGCGAACCTTGTAATGGGTTACCTAGAGCTTAAAATATATCAATCATCACTACAAAAATATGGCAACTCTTTTCATTGCTATTTAAAGGAGAACTGGAAGAGGTATCTGGACGATTGCTTTATACTTTGGCAAGACAGCATGGACAAACTCCTCGATTTCAAAATAATGCTTAACAATATTAATAGCAACATACAATTCACTATGGAACACAGCAGTAAACAACTCC
>NC_068993.1:28090635-28091387 GCF_001194135.2 Octopus bimaculoides
GGGACTTGCCCCCACCTTTTGGAGGGTTCTGAGTTCCACTTTAAACAAGGTGAAATCTTTAAGATTAAATCAAATTTCACCTGTGCCTCGGAAAATCTAATCTATGCCATTACATGCTTAGGGTGCAGTAATTATTATATTGGCCAAACAGGAATTTCACTCCATAGAAGAACTACTCTCCACAAAGAACAAATCCGCCACCCACATTACAGACAGATACAGGTCAGTAGACACATAGAAAGGTGTGCGAGGAATCTTAATCCTAATTTCCTAATTTTTCCCTTCTATCAATGTTCACAGAACACGTCTACACAACAAAGAATGAATAAAGAGGCATTTTTCATTAATAAATATCTTCCTCAACTAAATATAAACACATAATATCATATAGAACACCACTAATCTTCCATTTAATATCACTAACCCCCATACATCCCATACACCATTCACATTACAAATCCAGATTACCCTAATGGCACCAAATCCAGAACTACTTACCTCTCTTACACATAATCTTTTTACTAAGGGACTAATAGACTTGACACCGTTCAGAATTCGGTGTATACTCAAAGCAATGAATGGTATTACTACGAAACCGGTATGCTTGTAAATCTCTTTAATAACTCACAATAATGACTTTTTTTACCTTTATTCCTACCTCAGTTCATCTAATTGTATATATATATCGTTACTTTTCATAAAAAGCCTTACCTTCTTTTTGATTTTCGATGTGCATTTTCTCTTATTTTTCT
>NC_068993.1:28091576-28098177 GCF_001194135.2 Octopus bimaculoides
TGAGGAATGGAGGGAAAAGTGAGAGAGAGAGAGTGTGTGTGTGTGTGTGTGAGTGTGTGTGTTTTTGTGTTGGTGTGTGTGTCTGTGTGTGTGCGTGTGTGTGTCGATGGGAACGAGAAAAGAAGAAAATTGTGTTTATAGCTGGTCAGTTCTTTTCAATGATAAGTTTATTCTTGGCCTTTTAAAGAAAAGGAAAAAACCAGGTGACATGTTTTTCTAATTCATAATTGTAAATTTTTACCATTGATAAACAAAAAATATTGTTGAAACTAGTTTGGTATATATGTAAATAAATTTATTTCAAAACAATTACAAGTTTTTCAAATTTAGGTGCATTTTCAACAACAAATTTGTCTATACATATAGGGTTGGATGAGTGCTGAAGAAAGGGCAACAACCCCCGAAATATGACATACACTCATTAACCACTTTTAGGCACAGGAGTGGCTGTGTGGTAAGTAGCTCGCTTACCAACCACATGGTTGCAGGTTCAATCTTACTGTGTGGCACCTTTGACAAGTGTCTTCTACTATAGCCTCGGGCCAACCAAAGCCTTGTGAGTGAATTTGGTAGACAGAAACTGAAAGAAGTCCATCGTATATGTGTGTGTGAATGTGTTTGTACCCCCAACATCACTTGACAACTGATGATGCTGTGTTTACGTCCTGGTAACTTAGCAGTTTGGCAAAAGTGATGACAGAATAAATATGAGGCTAGGCTTACAAAGAATAATTTCTGGGGTCTATTTGCTTGACTAAAGGCAGTGCTCCAGTATGACTGCAGTAAAATGACTGAAACAAGTAAAAGAGTAAAATAAATAAATAAATAAATATCTATATATATATATATATATATATATATATATACATACACTCTTTTACTTGTTTCAGTCATTTGACTATGGCCATGCTGGAAAACTGCCTTTAGTTGAGCAAACTGACCCCAGGACTTATTCTTTGTAAGCCTAGTACTTATTCTATCGGTCTCTTTTGCTCAACCGCTAAGTTACGGGGATGTAAACACACCAGCACTGGCTGTCAAGTGATGTTGGGGGGACAAACACAGACACCCAAACATATACACACACACACACACATATATATATATATATATATATATATATATATATGACAGGCTTCTTTCGGTTTCTGTCTACTAAATCCACTCACAAGGCTTTGGTCATCCCGAGGCTATAGTAGAAGACACTTGCCCAAGGTGCTACACAGTGGGACTGAACCTGGAACCATGTGGTTGATATAAGATGTGATTCTTTTTTCAGCTTATCAAGCTTCAATATGGGAAAAGCCTAGAGTGTTTGATGCTGATAAATTATTATTATTCCTGAACTTTATTTTTTATACCTACCACAGACTGCTCAAAGCTTTCAAACTTCCTACACTAAGATCCATGTTGTTGCTGAACCTCAAGTCAGTTCTCATCAAGTGGACCCTTTGGTCAAAAGCATTTCAGCTGTGGCTATCCTGTCTGATTTTCAGACACTGTCTATCAAGAAATACATTAATCATGAAGCTCTCTTTTTAAGGTAGTAAGATGAATTTCTATTTCTAACAGGTTACTAGTGAAGATATAGGATAGCAGTCAAGGTGTGTGTGTGTGCGTGCGCGTGCGCACATATGTGTGTGTCCCTGTTTATGTTTATACTCTAACTTAGCGGTTTGAGAATAAGAATCATTGAAATAGAAATATATCAATGTAAATAGAAATATTGGTGTTGATATAATCAAATTCCTTGAAGGCAATGCCCCAGCATGGTTACAGTCCAATGAATAAAATTGACAAAAGAATAGTATAAGAACACAAGACATCAAAACAAAATAAACAAAACCAAAACATTGCAGACTATCAGGAGTCCTTTAACTCCATCTCTACTACTGGTGCTATTGAAATGGCTGGGGAAAGAATGAAGAAGGAAAAATTGCTACCTTACACACACACACACACCCAGCTTATTATATTACATGTATTGTTTGGTAAATAGTGATGTTTATTTAGAACATGGGATAGTCAAAAATTTCAGGAAGTAGAATTTTGATACACTTAGACATTTTAGATACACACAAAAGTGAATATGAGTTGAATGAAACCCTGTTTAGAACAGTCAAATATTCATGAATACACATACATGCACTCGCACACATTACATATGAACATAATGTATATTTGCAATACAAACACATAGATATCATACAGGAAGCACTACTCATCTATCATCTAGAACAACACTACTGTTATGCACACACAGATGCATACACATCCTTGATTTCATTTGTAAATAGGCCATGAGGTTCATTGGCTAGATTTACACATCCATATAACCCAAAATAAATACATGAATTGTTTCTACTGCTACTATATCAGTTTCTGCTCCAGTGATGCAGCAGCCTGTAGTTACCCTACTACACCGCAGCCCAATAATACTCCCCTTTTTGTTATCCTTACTTTGTCTTCACAACAGATTCTTCACTAACCTTTTACTCTGCCCCAGAATCATTTCCCCAGGAAATTATTTCATTCCCCTCATTTCATTTTTACAAATGACAACTTACAGAAGTGCAAAGTGAACTGAAAACATCTCACCAAAGGGTGCTGTTCTTCCATCCCTCTTTTCTTCTGGAGAGAAGTAATAAATAAGTTTTATAAAAATTCTTTAAATGAAGGTTAATTTAATAGTGCAATACAGCTTCCTGAAACAGACGTTTAAAGAAAGATTATAAGCACTAACCCCATCCCCTCCACCAACTAATTAATAATTATGTCAATATGGAAGCCTCTGTGTGGAGGACCAATGGGGTAGAAATAGCAGCCACACTTCCTTCAAATCACAACCTACTGTCTTAAAAAAGAAAGAAAGACATAATAGAGAACTATAACACTATGTTTGAATATATGATGGGATGGTCACAGCTGGAATGACTTCCATCATTACACTGTACTGATGGTACAACAAATTGATAATTTCTAGCATAGCCATAATGTCACTGGTTTGTGAGGCTGAAAAGAGAAGCTCATTTAATTAATTTTAATGAATTCCACAGAGGCTGTTTTATTAACTCTAGTATAATTGAAGGTATAATTGTTACGAGTGGAAATTGAACTTGAAATGTAAAGGCATGTGACTAATTACTGCAAAACATTTTGTCTGATGTGCTAATGATTATGTCATTCAACAGGCCTCCTTTAGCTAATTAAAGAAAATTAAAATATAAAATACAAAGATATACATATACAAGTTAAATTTCTATTTATATGTTTTTCTCTTTTCATGGAAGATTGGAAACAAAAAACACTACTTGCATGATGATGGCACATATATACAACTATTGCTGACATTCAAGGGAAGGAGACAGTAACATACATACATGTGCACACACACACACACACACACACACACACGACAGGCTTGCTTCTGTTCCTTTCTATCAAATCTACTCACAGTTTTGGTTGGCAGGTTGGACAGAGACTATAGTAGAAGATACTTGCCCAAGATGCCATGCTGTGGGATTGAACCTGAAACCATGAGGTTGGGAAGCAAATTTCTTACCATGAATATATATAATCTGAGCAATGATTTTCCCAACTACCATTTTTGTCAATGTCTTGAAGAAGAAGTCATAACACCAAAATATAGTAATACAAGGTAAAACTGCAACTTTGTTTTCTTTTCTTTTCCAGTTTACTTTTTACCTTCTCGTACTGCCTTACACAATAAATCGCTTTAATACACACACACATTTTATCTTTTACTTGTTTCAGTCATATTGACTGCATTTGCACTAAGTTTTAATGTTTTAGCTCGCTTCCACTGTTTCTAGCGTGTGATCATTGCATTGACCATGACAGAGAAAGTTGAGCAGAGAATCTGCATCAAATTTTGCCAAAAGCTTGGCGATACCTGCTCAGAGGCCTATGCAAAGTTTTCAAAAAGTTTTCATTGCTCTCAATACAATCAAGGAGATATTGTGCAACTGAAACCTGAGTGTCTTTTTGGTCAGCTGAAGGCAGTTTTGGCACAAACTTGGCAGACACACGTCTCATAACCAAATCTTCAGTTATAATGGACTGAACTGAACCATAATTCATCTGCACATACTCTGATAGTTCACGGATGGTGATTCGATGATTTCCATTCACAGCTGCATGCACATCTACGATGTTTTTCTCAGTTCTGCTGGTTGCTGGTCTCCCAGAACATTCGTCCATGTCAACATTTTTTTGGCCATCCTAGAAACGTCTAAATCACTCATACATTCCTCTCCATACACTTTCTGCAACTTTGTGCAGACCTCTGAGCAGGTATCGCCATGACAACTTTCTCTGTCATGGTCAATGCGATGATCACAAGCTACACACCTTCCTTCCAATCACTGGTGTAAACAGCAGAAGCGAGCTAGAACATTAAAACTTAGTGCACATGTACAGCAGAGTTCGAGGTCAATCTTTGCCAAGTGACTTCACTCTGTGTGCTTTAGCTTCATTGCTTTGGCAACAGTCCAGATACTTATTGATCAGACCATCTGACCTCGTATATATATATATGATGAACTTCTTTCAGTTTCTATCTACCAAATCCACTCACATAGCTTTGGTTGGCTCAAGGCTATAGTAGAACTGTGCTTATATATATATATATATATATATATACATATATATATATATATATATATATATAAAATGCATGTAGCTACATCTATAAATCATCAAAAAACATAACTTGCAGTATTTGGTTAAGTCACTTAATATTTCTGAGTTCAAATCCAACTCAGGTCAACTGTAATTTACCTCTTTCTAAAGTAGTTAAAATAAGTAACAACTAAACACAAAAATGAGGTTCTGTTTCATCCATGATGGTGCCATGTAAAAAACATCCACTACACTGTGTGAAGTGTTCAGCATTAGGAAGGATATCCAACTATAGAAACCATGCCAAAACAGATGACAGGAGCTTGGTGCAGGCCTCCTCTATTTACCAGCACCTGTCAAACCATCCAACCCATGCCAGCATGGATAACAAATGTTAAACAATGATGATGATTCTAGAAGGCAGTGCCCAGTATGGCCACTTTGTAGTGACTGAAACAAATATATGCATACATAAATGTGTGGAGTGGAGTGGAAGCTTTTGAGGAGGCCAGGATGACACATGCAAGACTCGAGAGATTTAAAAAAGAATGTTGCGATTGAGAAGGTGAATCTTAGTGACCTTTTGTGTGCACAGTTTGTGACAGACCGTGCCTTTCTTTTGCTGGGTTCAAATCTCATTTGCAGAGCTATGAAAATGAACCACTGGCAACTACTCAGCCTATATATCTGTGCACACCTTTCAATGCCATGTATGCCATAAGGCCTACAAATTTAACAGAGGCCTCAAAAGACATTTTAAGATCCACAAAGGTCAGAACTTAACTGCAGTTCTTGGTGGTTCAAATTAGATATGTAATCTATGTGGGTGTCTTTTCAATACATTCTCTAGTCTAAAAAGCCACATCAGATACCATCACAGGTGATTTAAATGATTAGGTACACTAGATAAGTGCTGTAGCGGATTACTGGGGCTCCAAGGTTATAGCCGAGATGGTAGTTATGGAGCCATTGCAGATTCCTGATGCAGCGGATATATAATTGTTAAACAGGACAACAAATATTAAGGCAAGGCAAACATCTCAAGCCATATACAATATTATTATAGGAAGAAATTCAAAATCTTACAGCTGTTTCTGGGATATCCCCGAGTATGGGATATTCCATCATTAGAGACAATTTTCCCTATTTGTCTCTGATGGCGGAATATCACATAAACAGCTCTAAGATTTTGAATTTCTTCCTACAATAATATTGTATATGACTTGAGATGTTTGCTGTCCTGTTTAACATCATCATAATCATCCATGCTGGCATGGGCTGGACAGTTTTACTGAGGGCTGGCAAGCCAGAAGGCTGCACCAGGCCCTAATCTAATTTGGCAGAGTTTCTACAGCAGGATGCCCTTCCTAACGCCAACCACATTGAGAGTGCCACTGGCACGAGGGTCAGTCAGGCAGTACTGGTATTGACCATACTTGAATGGTGCTTTTTATGTGCCACCGGCACGGGAAGCAGTCAGGCAGCACTGTCAACAACTACGCTCGAATGGTGCTTTTTACATGCCACCTGCATGGGACCAGTCAGCCGGCACTGTCATCGACTACGCTCGAATGGGGCTTTTTACGTGCCACTGGCATGGGAGCCAGTCAGGCGGCTCTAGCATTGACCATGCTCAAATGGTGCTTTTTACATGCCATCAGCACAAGTGCCAATCAGGCGGTACTGTCATCCGCCACAACAATTACTTCACTTGACTCAACAGATCTTCACAAGTGCAGTTTATTGCCCAATGATTGAAGGGTACTCTTAAATGGGCTGGTTATGCTGCACTGGCATAGGCCATGGTTATGGTCTCATTGGCTTGCCGGGTCTTCTCAAATACAGCATATCTCCAAAGGTTATCGCCTCTGTGAGGCCCAATCTTTGAAGGTTGTGCTTCACCACCTCATCCCAGGTCTTCCTGGGTCTACCTCTTCCACAGGTTCCCTCTACTGCTACA
>NC_068993.1:28098187-28099963 GCF_001194135.2 Octopus bimaculoides
CACCTCATCCCAGGTCTTCCTGGGTCTACCTCTTCCACAGGTTCCCTCTACTGCTACAGTGTGACACATTTTCACACAGCTGTCCTCATCCATACGCAACACATGACCATACCAGCACAGTCGTCTCTCACAGTCATCTGTCGTGTATGCACACTGACATCACACTTCCAGTAGACCATAATAGCTTCATTCCTTGCAAGCTTACGCATATCCTCAGCAGTCACGGCCCATGTTTCATTGCCATGTAGCATGGCTGTTCACACACTTGCATCATACAGTCTACCTTTTACTCTAAGTGAGAGGCCCTTTGTCACCAGCAGAGGTAGGAGCTCTCTGAAGTTTGCCCATGCTATTCTTATTCTAGCAGCTACACTCTCAGAGCATCTACCTCCGATTTGTGATTTGTCTGCCTTCCTACTTATTAAGACTTTGGTTTTTGCTGTATTGACTCTAAGGCCCTTCAATTCTAGACCTTGCTCCACACCTGAAACTTCTCCTCTAGTTCTGATAGTGACTCAGCAATTAGAGCAAAGTCAGCAGCATAGAGGAGCTCCCAGGGGCATCCTGTCTTGAATTCCTGTTATTGCCTGGAGGACTATGATGAATAAGAGGGGGCTGAGGACTGATCCTTGGTGGACTGCTACCAGGAATTCTTCACTATACTCACAGCCAACTCTCACCTTACTAACAGCATCCCTGTATATGGCTTGCACAGCTCTCACTAACCACTCATCTATCCCTCAGTTTCCACATTGACCACCAGGTAAGGGATCGAGGGGACCCTATCAAATGCTTTCTCCATGTCAACGAAAGTGAGGCACAGAGGTTTATCTTTGGCTAAGTGTTTCTCCTGCAGCTGTTTTACCAGAAATATAGTATCAGTGCTACTTTTCCCTGGCACAAACCCAAACTGCATCTCATCTAAATTGACTCTGTCCCTCATAAGTTGGGCTATGACCCTCTCCGTAACTTTCATTACCTGATCCAACAACTTGATACCTCTATAATTATTCGTATCTAATGCATCACCTTTACCTTTGTAGTAGTTGACTATGGTGATACTACACCAGTCACTGGGTATGACTCCTTCATGTATCACTTGATTGACTACATGAGTGACTATAGCCGACACTGCCAGATATTTGAACCATCTCTGTGGTGATCCCTGATGCGCCAGGGGCTTTTCCTGTCTTCATACCCTTAATTGCTTTATCTACTAAGGTCAGTTTGGATAGCCGGTGCCTCTGTTGGGTCAACATTCAGATGACTCTTTCTCCCATTCATTCTCTTCATCTAGCAAGCCTCATTAAATGCAAGTGAGCCATCATCCATGTGAACACATTTCTCAGCCCCCACGATGCAGAACATTGGCAAATTTTTTCTTATCTGCCTCCCTTCTGGCTAAGTAAATCTGTCTCCTAGCCTCCCTTCTGGCAATCTGATACAATTCCTTGCAAACACCACACTTCCAGTCCTTCCATGGCTATTAACTTCCCAATCTCCATTTTCTTCTTCTTTTCAATGAATATAAACTATACACGCGCACACACACACACAATATTCTTTACAATTTGTTCCAGAACAATCCAGGGAAACACCATTATCACCAGTATATAAATGTAAACCCTCTTGATTTGAAACCTGCTTGATAAGTGCCAATGCACGAAACTCTCAGCCCTTGAGTCACTCTGCAACTTTAAATTATTGTAAATAAAAAATACATAAATACTCATGTTTTGAGTATTTACGGGTTTATATATGTATATAATATATATA
>NC_068993.1:28100356-28107945 GCF_001194135.2 Octopus bimaculoides
GTGCATTGGCACTTATATATATATATATATATATATATGTTTATAAAAAAGTAAATATGTGAAGTATTATTACTGTTAAAGCTAGCAAGACTTCTACCTAAACAGGTATAATATAAAATATTTGAAGAAAAGAAGGGTAAAAATGCCACTTGCTAAAAATCAAAGCAAAAGCTTCAAAAAACCACCGATTCTACGATAGATACATACATGAGCATGAATATTTTAAAAAATAGGCCTACCTTCAGGATGGAATATGAAGGCAGCTAATACATAAGTAAGAGATTGAATATTTCCAACATAGTATTATTTAATCAGTAAGAAATTAGCATCTTTCCAAAAACCTGATTTAATATTATAAGAAACGAACATCAAATGGTGCTTACAGAATCAGTATTTCATATGTAGTCCTCTGTTGTGAATCACAGCATCAATTCTGTTGGGTATTGACAAGCACAATGTTTCGCACAAATCAGGTGTTATCTCCATAGCCCAGACTATTTTGAGGGAATTTGTCAACTCGAATAGTGATGTCAGATTACAAGCAGCTACTTTCTATTTCAGAATAACCCAACAATGCCTTACTGGGTTGAGATCCAGAGAGTTTCCTGACCACGGATCCAAGATCTCATACCCACAATTGCTTAGCCACTGCTTTACTGCTTGTCTGGTGGCACGGCATGCCATCATGCTGTAAGTGTGTACACTGCTTGATCTCCATAAATGGTGGGACTTTCGTTTGTAGAATTTCAAGGAAATTAGTTCCCTTGATAGTTGTACCCTCTGGCATAAACCATAGTCTGCATTTTCCACCAGCACAAATAACTCCCCACACCATAACTTTTGGAGCATTTTTAACACTTGGGATAATGTAATGAGGATTATCACTTCACTTAGGAGGTCGTCTCACATGTCTACAAAATGCATAAAATTGTGACACTGGTGTTTCATCCAAAAACAACTCATTTCCAATGTTCGACTGACTGATTTTTATACTTTTGGCAAAATGCCAAATGATCAGTAATATTTTTCAAGACTAACCTTTGTTTCTTTGAAGGTTTGTAGGACTTAAGGCTGGCATTAAATAATCTTCTACAAATTGTCATTTCACTAGGAACCTTGAGTAGCTTCGGAAGACTTTCTGGGTGACTTTTTGGCAGCTAGAATGATAACATTGTCCATTTGTTTGGTGGTGGTTTCTAGGTGACCTGTAGGCTTGTCAAATCCATATTTTTCAGTAGATTTCAAGTTGTTTATTGACCTTGAAACAATTCTCTGTGCCAATTTCAATCTTACACCAATTTGTCATGTGCTGTATCCTTCTTCATACAGAATTTTTATTTGAGCATGACTTTCCAACAAAATTCTTCAACCAGGCATTCTTTACAATGACAGGAAAATATCAACAAGAACGAGTCACCATAAGATATTTTAGTGATAGCTTATCAGAGATTGGATCAGTCAATCAGAGCATATCAACCAATCAGGACTGAGTAATCATGCAGTAAACACATTAACACTGAGTGATAAAGAACAGATTTGAACAATTGACAAGTGATAAAAAAATAGCATCACTGGGATGAATTCTTGTTTATAAATCAATGAGTCACCCATTCTGCCCACGACTGTATATATATGCATACACACACACAGACATACAAATATATACAAAGAGGTACCCAAAAGTAACTGGAAACATTCTCTATGGGACAAGCATTGTAGTTCAGGCTAGAAGCCACTTGATGTGACCTTCAGGCATCAGTCTGTCAACCGACATCATTGATTGGTGTTGCACTGCTGTGTGGTGCATCTTTGTTTTGCAGTGCTTCTCCCCTGTTCATTGATTTTTGCGGTGATTGAAATGAAGGGACACTGTGCTTCCATGAAATTCTGTTTTCTACTGGAGAAAACAGCAGTTGAACAGATGTCATGCTTCAAACAGCTTACAAGGATGCTGCTATGAGTAAAACACAAGTTTACAAGTGGATTTTACACTTTAGGAATGGTTACTTGTTGTGAAGATCAACCTTGTTTGGGGCGACCAGTAACCTACTGAACAAATGAAAACATCACGGAAATTCATGAACTGATCTTGCAGGACCATTACCGAACAAGTGATGAAATTGTTGATATGACTGGTGTGTCCTGGAGTTCCTGCCAATGAATTTTGAGTGAGGAATTGCAAATAAAAAAGAATAGCAGCAAAATTTGTGCCTCACTTACTAACAGAAGATCAAAAACAGTCATGACTGAATGCGTGTTGTGAACTGAAAGAATAATGGAAGTTGATCAGAACCTTTTTCTAATCCCTGGTAACAAAAGCTGGTGCTATGGCTACGAGCCGAAAGTGAAGCAGCAATCACATCAATGGAAGCATTCAATATCACCATGCCCCCAAAAAGTGCTGATTTGTTTCATTGATGTGAAAGGAATTGTCCACACAGTATTTATTCCTCCTGATCAAACTGTTAACCAGACATTGTACTTGGCAGTTGTGAAGCATTTGTGAGACAAAAACACCCCAACCAGTGAACAAAGTGGAGAGTGGTGGTTTCACCTTTGCACACTGCATTAAGTGTGAGACGGTTATCGACCAGAAATGGCATGACCCCATGTACCCACCCTCTCTATTTACTTGACCTTGCTCTCACCAACATTTTTTTGTTCCCCTGAATGAAAAAAAGTCCATAAAGGAAAACATTTTGCTGATGTGGAAGAGGTGAAGAACAAAATGTTGGAGGCATTAAAAGGCATCACTTCACAAGAGTTCAAGGACTGCTTTGAACAGTAGAAAGCGTGTCTGGACCGAAGCATTGTGTCAAATGGAGATAACTTTGAAGACAATAAAACTGTAAACATGTAAAACTGAGGGAATAAAATAATACTGTAAAATTCCAGTTTCTTTTGGGTACCCCCTCGTATATGTCTACACATACACACACAAAGTAATTAAATCATGTAATCTGGCAGTTCTGGCAAGCATAGCCAATGATTCTTGTCTGTCAACAATATCGGTATGAGTGCTTTTATGCACCATGAATCCATATGAAAAGTCCTCTCATGTGATCTCGCAAAATGGCCAAGTTAAATTGGATGGAGATGGGGGGGGGGGGGGGAGAGACACTATTATATGGTTCTATGTTGACCATCTCTGGACCTCATCAGTTGACTCCACATATCTCAACAGATGAGATCCAGAAATCTCATATATGCATGTGTGTGTGTGTGTGTGTGTAGGTTGTTGAGTCAAACGTTTTGCAATATTTTGGTAACTTATTTGTTTTATTCATCAAGCAGTATAGCATGCAAAGTAGAGGCCATCACATTGCATCATTTGAAGCCACCTTTCTGCCATTTCTTTGATTCCATGCAGATGCCAATTCTTGTACTTCAAGGCCATAAATAAAGCAAATAAGCTATCAAAATATTGCTAAACTTTTGACTCAACATGATATATATATATATATATATATATATATATATATTCATTGCTCAGGATTAAAATGGCATAGTTTTTTATTGTTTTACTTGCTTCGGTCATGTGACTGCAGCCATGCTGGAGCACCACGTTTAGTCAAAGAAACTGACAACAGGATTTATTCTTTGTAAGCATAGTACTTGTTCTATTGGTGTGTTTTGCAAACGGCTAAGTGATGGTGGGGGTACAAACACACACATATACATAAAAATATATATATATATACATAAAAGTATATATGTACATATATGTATGTATATATATATATATAGATACATGGTATATATGTGAATATATATATATATATATATATATGTGCAAACCCATCGGCATTTGCTGTTTCATTAAATTATGTTACCCAAAATCCCAAAGAATATTCTCCCTTGTGTTGTATTTACTGTCTGTCCACCTAACTCTGACCCTATCCCCAACCCCATTCGTTCTTTATTATTTATTTATCCCCCATTCATTCTTTATTATCTATCTATTTCTTTACCATGTAAACATAGTCCGATAGACTTGTTTTCCTTGTTTGTCTTAAGTTCCTTGTTTGTCTTAAGTTCATGCATATCCGTTAATCGTCACATTTTATTTATTTATTCAAGTTTATCATTTCATTAATTCATTCTCTCTAAATTTGCCTACCATAGTATACAAGTGCAGAAGGTGCTCTCATCTAAACTTGCTGGCTTGCGGAAGTTCCTATCCTCTGTCATCCTTTGGTTGTCTCCTGCGAACACTTTTAAGGGCCTAATGCCATCTTCACCCCTACCTAGGGTTTATCGATCATATAGCGCATAAAGATGGTGTAGTGTATGCAGGTTGTAGGCTATTGTTTGTTTATGAATTCTGCCAAATGCAAGCTGTCTTTTCAGGTACATGACACTGTTGTCCCTCATCCCAGGGTCTTACAGGCCCACACCTCCCACACCCTCAGAGTTGGCACACTGAAAAGTAGGTCTGGTGAGATTGTTGAGATGCTTGAACGGAGACGTGTAGATTTGTGCTGCATCCAAGAAGTGAGGTGGAGAAGAGGTTTCCTCACAGGCAAAGAACACAGGTAAAAGATTTTCTGGGCAGGGAACAATGACGGGGTCGGGGGCGTGGGTATACTTCTTGCGGAGAAATGGGTTGATAAGGTAATCGAGGTAGTCAGAGTATGTGACAGAGTACTTAAGATTAGATTAGTGCTTCACCATAGGTTAGCTACCATTATCTCGGCCTATGCCCCTCAACCGGGGCTACTGATGGACAGAAAGACCAATTTTATGACACCCTATTGCAGATTACCTTGTTGATGAATGACAGAGACCTTCCTTTTGTGGCTGGCGATGTCAATAGACATGTTGGACAAAATGAAGAGGGCTGCCATGGCATACATGGAGGCTATGGCTTTGGTTCCCGCAATGAGGAGGGAACCAGACTGCTGGAGTTCTGTGATGCATATGATCTTATGGTTTGCAATACCAACTTCAGGAAACCTGCCTGTCACCTAGTCACCTACCGTTCTGGTAGATACACTGGCCAAATTGACTACATCCTCGCCAGAAAAAGGGAAAGAGGGCTGTTTGTAAATGCCAAAACCTTCCCAGGCAAAGAATGTATCCCTCAACATAGATTAGTAGTTAGCGACTTCAGGATCAGGGCTAAATGGATGCCCAGAAGTAGACCAGCTTGGAGGAGAAGGGTCTGGAAGCTTAAAGATCCCGCAAATGGACAGAGATTTAGAGACGTATTACTCGAAACCTTCGACGATATAGAAGGGGATATAGCATCACATAATGTGGGAGGCAACTAGAAGTTTCTATGGGACAACCTGCTGAGAGCCACTGACCAGATCATTGGATGGTGCAAAGTCCTCTCTCGACCCAAGGTAACGTGGTGGTGGAACAATGTGGTTGACAGGGCTATTAGACAAAAGAAACAGGCTTGGAAGGACTGGATGAACGGCGGTAGCAGGGAATTGTATCAGACTGCCAGAAGGGAAGCTAGGAGACTGGTTTATTTAGCCAGAGGGGAAGCAGATAAGAAAAAATTTGCCAATGTTCTACACCCTGAGGACCAAAGACTTGAGGTATTTCGTGTTGCAAGACAGTGTGTGAGAGAGAATCGTGATGTCGTAGGAGAGAAATGTGTCCGCATGGATGATGGCTCACTTGCACTAAATGAGGCTGCAAAGAGAGAGGTTTGGAGATGCCACTATGAAAAGGTTGCTTAATAAAGAGAATGAATGGGAGAAAGAGAGTGTGCCAAATGTCGACCCAACAGAGGGACCAGCTATCCTAATTGACAGTACCTTGGTAGATGAAGCAATCAAGAGTATGAAGACAGGGAAAGCCCCTGGCCCATCAGGAATCACTGCAGAGATGCTCAAAATATCTGGCAGCTATAGAAATAATATATTTCTAAATCTCTGAGATAGATTTATGCAGTAGTGATACGATGAAATAGTTGTATGCTGTCAACTTAATATGACAGTCCCCTGAAGGGAATAATACTACTGTTGGTTAGACCTAGGAAGCTACACCGCTTCCTGTTGACCTTGACATATTTCCTGTGTCTTTATGTTTACAAGGGGGAGACAAGTACCTCCACCCAGCTAAGCCTGCATCCAGAGAGATGTTTCTGAGTCTTTGCTCATCATTAGTCTGGAGTAGCATGACCTGCTAGCCGAAGATGCAAATTTACACAGTTCGATATTATTGATTTTTACCCATCAATATCCAGACCTTTGCTCCTGAAAGCATGTATGTATGTATGTATGTATGTATGTTTCTATGTATAGGCGCAAGATGCTGGTGTGTTTACGTCCCCGTAACTTAGCGGTTCAGCAAAAGAGACCGATAGAATAAGTATTAGGCTTACAAAGAATAAGTCCTGGGGTCAATTTGTTCGACTAAATTCGCCAAACAGTATGTCAACATCGATAGCTCGGAAATAGACATTATAATGCATGCAAGAAAATCACTTCTTTTTCATGAGGAATCCACCTGGATTAAAAAGAGTGAAGATTCTCTTATCGATGTACTGATGGGGGCATATGACGGGGCTGAATTGTGCACGCTTATAGGGGCTTACATTCTGCATTATCTAAAACTGGAATTTCCATTTATAGATGCAGGATTATATAGGGATGACAGTCTTATAGTCACCCATAATTTAAACGGCCATGAACTGGATAAGCTCAGGAAGGATCTTACAACTTTCTTCCAAAGGATAGGTTTACGGATCACCAGTAGATAGTAACCTAAAAAAAGTAGATTTCTTAGATGTAAATTTAGACTTGAATTCGGATATATTTAAACCTTACCGTAAACCAAATGACAAACTACCCTATATTAGCAGAGAATCCAACCATCCGCCTGTTATTCTTAGAAAATTAGTTAGTAATGTAGGTAGGCGAATTTCGTCAATTTCTGCGGACAAAGCAACATTCCGTAACGCAGCACCTTATTATAATAGTGCTTTAAGGAATAGTGGATTCTCTGAGAGGATCCAGTACACCCAGTCTAATGCTGGCAGCAGTGCAGCACATAAAACTAGGACGAGGAAAGTCTTGTGGTTCAACCCAGCTTTCAATATGGCCGTAAGAACTAATATAGGTAAGGAATTTTTAAAATTGGTCACTAGGCACTTTCAACCTGATCATAAGTTTTACAGAATATTTAATAGAAGGACGCTTAAGATTAGCTATTCTTGCTGCAAAAACTTCGCCTCTTTGATCAGCCAGCACAACAATAAGATAATTGCCAAAAACAATAATGCTGACTCACTTACAAAGAGCTATAATTGCAAAGATTGAACCTCCTGTCCGTTGGAAGGGAGATGTCTAGAAAAGGGTATCGTGTATAGAGCCAAAGTCCAGATAGAAGGCTCGCACGATTATAGAACTTATACAGGGGCTACAGAAAATTCTTTTAAAACCAGGCTGTATTCGCACAAAAATTCTTTTAGATACCCTGAAAATAGGACAAAGACAAGCCTGGCAAAATACGTCTGGCAATTAAAGGAAAACGAAGCCCAGCCTTTCAACGTGACATGGAGGATTTTAGGCAGAGCATCGCCTTACAGACACGGTGCCCATAAAGGACCATTGAAATGTGATCTTTGTTTG
>NC_068993.1:28108360-28116037 GCF_001194135.2 Octopus bimaculoides
CTATTCTATTTATTTTAAAACACTTTGTATGCAAATTTTACTATTTTTATGGACGATTCGACATATAGAATTCTATTATGCATGTATTTTCGCCCGATTTTGACTTTTATACACCCAGCAGTTTCTTTAAAAGTTGTCTGCATATATATGCTGAGATCTAAAAGGGTTTTTTATGTAGATGTCTGTATTGTAACAGACATCTACATATAGGGCCTAGGTTTACACTTGTGCATATGCAGTTGTGATTTCGTGTGTGTGCGTTTTTGTGTATACATGGGTAAGAGTATATGCTTATATTTATTTACACATACATGCATCTATTCACGCGTGTGCATCTGTTATATATGGGAATGTGTGCTTAGGTTCACACTCACACATACTTGAATGCGTGCATACGCATGTATATGGCTATGTTTGTGAGTATTTATGTACATATCCCCATATATATCTATATACGTGATGCTAATATACATTTTTGTATACACATATATACGCAGTCTAAATTTTATGTAAGTTTACTATATACATTAAACTACCTTCTCGTTCATTTTCTTTCTCTACTTCTTTCTTCCCTTCCCCCCCTTTCTCTCTTTTCTTCCTTTCTCTCTTTCTCTCTTTCCTCATGATAGTCACACTTTCTCCCTTTCTATATTAGTAACGTTATTATCGATATGTTACTCTTTACCCCTCCATAGGTTAAGATACAATTTTTGTTACCAGCGCATAAGTTTTTTCGTGCGCGAGCTTAAATGCGTGTGTATGTATATGTATGTAAATTTGTATTCATGTATATATTTGTGCTTTGCAAATATATACCTATATACGTAGATTATCTGTGCGTATGCATCTGTGTATTTTGATGTATATATATATATATATATATATATATATATATATATATTGTTGTGGATAGTCTAGTATGCATATATGCTATTGTAATTTTATTTTATTTTGAATGCAGCGTATATTTTGTTTTATTTGATTTGATTTTAATGTGTTAATTCGAATACAATTAATCATTTACAATATGTATTTTGAGCCCATTTTTCTATTTAAGGTTTTCAAAGAAGTAAAAGATGCTGGTATATACATATAATTTCATCATCAGGGAACCATATTACAAATGCAAGACTTGCGCTGAATGCTAAGGTTATGTACAAGGAATAATACTATATAGCTAAGTTAAATGACCGTTAGAAACAAGAATGCTAGTTTACAGGGAGCTGTTTAGGGAGAGAGGCTATGAACGCTCTACTAAGAGTTTAAATTAAAGGAAGACATAATGAACCGCAGAAAATTCTTAAAGTTAATAATAATGGTGATAAAAATTTATTGTAATTGGAAGGAGAAAGGGAGGGAATCTAATGAATTCTTTATATACGACTAATTATGTAAATAAATGTTTATAAGGAAGAAAAATTAAAGATGGATTGTAAATATAATTAACCATTAATGTTGTATCATATTAAATTATGGTAATTAACCTAAATAAATGGCAATACAAGGTACAAAACTATAAAGTGATGAAATAATAAGAATAAACATGCTTACGATAACAAAATCGATAGTATATACGTAAATATATATAAATATACTTAAAACTCTATGAATATAACTTTATTGTATTGGAGTAACAGAGTAGCAGAGAGAATAAAGTATCAGCTCAAAACACTTTATCGTTAATTGTTTATATTCCTTCACATTTTATTTCCAAATTCAGTTGATGCTGACTTTGCTTTGCCTTCTTTTCCTGGGAAGTCAACAAAATATTTATCAGTCCAACTCAATGTTTGAATTTGTATCAAAGTTAGAACATATTAACACTGTGTATGTGTAAGTTGGTAAGTGTGGAAGTACTATAAATACTATCACGTAATGATAAGACTGCACTTGGTAAGGTAAAGATGACATACAGATTTAACTAGCTCTTGGTGGAACCAGTTCCAATTCATTTATTTTTTGTGTCAATGATTTCTGACTGTAATCTAGGAAAATATGATCTGTCAAATTATCTTGCACTTCACATAATAAAGACAAGAACTTCACTATGTGAACCAACAATCTATTTAAGGGTGTTACAGAATATTTTAGTTCCTTATATTTTCTATTGTATCACAATGTAATAAGCATATTGTTGGAAACCTACTTTGCATCCATGAACACAAGAAACTACTTTACTTCATTCACTTACTAAACTATGTTATTGAGAAATGTCTAAATGTTACAATTTTTGCATAATTAATTCCTGGAGAACCATTATTTCATGCCAATAAATTTAGCAGTAACCAAATATCTTGAAAGCAATGGAATTGAGTCTTTCTAAGGCTGATTTGCTGTTGCTCCACTGCATGAAGACAAGCATCTTTTGTGGAGTTCCAATGGTTTATGAGTTCCAATGGTTTATTGGATGTTTATGACATTTTACACACACATACATGCACACACACATGTGCATGCACAATCAATTTTTTTCTAGGAAAAATAAGAGATGTCAAACTAACATGCATGTACACTCATGCATGGCTATGCACAAAAACAGACAAATCAAGAAAGCACTTCCTCACACACTTATACACACATAATGACCCTGTATTATTTTATGTGGAAATGTAAAGAGGAAAATGATATACAACCACAATTAAGATAACACCCAAACTTAATACTAGCAAAGTGTATAAGACCAATGAAACAACATAAGGAATCCTTAACATACATCAGTAGGTCATGAGATAATAGCCATATCACATGACCAAGATAACCAGATTTGAAAAATGATGACAAAAATTTTAAAACATTCTTTATCTTCAATTTTTTCTTACTCAGGATTTCTCAATTGTATGTTCTTGTGAGAAACATTGGTGAATAAGGAAGGAAAAAAAGTTTTTAAAAATTCTTCACAAAAGACACTAACATCAGACCATTATTGTGTTTCATAAAATATGCCTTTATATTTCGATATTTAAATTTTGCCTTTCATTTTCATATACATCCATTTTTCTGTTGGTGTTTAACCCCAGATCAGCTATGACCAAACAGACCATCCACATTGAAAAACAGATGGCATAAAGTGCAGTCATATTTGATGATTGAGTGGGCATGAAAGGGAAAGTAGTTTACACATGAACTACTTTCTTTCACTTCCGATTGAACTAATCCTACAGAAAAGGATATTATATTGAAAATAAAATGAATGTAAATGGTGCTGTAGCTAAGCAATGATGAAAATGAGAAAGATATAAAAGAATATCTATTTTTATAGTAATTCAGTTAACAGGAGAAATGCTAAAAGCTCTAGAGCAATGCAGATTTTGATATGGGCATGGTTTGGACAGAGACATATTTAAGGTAAAATTTTACAACTGGATGCTCTTCTTGTTACCAATCCTTACCTATTTTTCAAATAAGAGATGTTTTATTCCACAGGTCTTCAAAAGTGAATAGTGACCAGTCATTAATAAGGAATGTAAACAGTTGCTCAAGCAAAGTCATAGTATGTCAACATTCATGCACATTCACTTACAAAGCATTGGTTGGCCTGTGGCTTTAGTAGAAGATACTTGCTCCAGGTGTTTTATAGCAGGACTAAACCTGAAACCCTGTGGTTGAGAAGCAACCTCCTTAGCCACACAGCCATTCTCATACGTTTTACCCGAACAAGAAATAAAAATATTCACATGCTACAAGATAAACTAATCCAAGAGAGAGATGAAAATATATGGAAAAGTTTGAAAGATGTGAAAATTCCCAGCCATCATGTTCTGTTCCCCCAGATATGTTGTTGTCGCTGCCACCACTACCACCATCCCAACATTAGCAGTTGCTGATGTTTCAACACTAACAGAGGATATTGTTAAATCAAGGAGTGAACAACTACACATTTACTCCACCTGCTAAATATAGCAGCTTAATGTCCCTCAAATCACATCCTATCATCTAAGAAAAGGAAAATCATACTGGATAACAAAGTCCCAGATCATTAGATAGGATGCTTATGGTTGGAATACTTCTGATCAAAAGTCAGCTCAATCAGAGATAACTTGGGGTTAGATTGCAACATTTTACAGCAAGTCTCCAGGTTATAAACATTCATAGATACAGGCCAACCTTTGTTTGTTAAAAATTCAAGTTATAATGGTTGATAAAATGAATGGGAGGTTTACTTTGTGGCACATATCAAAACAATGAGTATTGCCAACAGTTTGTCAGTTTAAGGAAGAATAATGCCATGCCATTGCTAATTTTTGGTTGGCTCACATAAATACTCTGTTGTATGCATTATTGGTGTTATTTGTAGCTAAGATTTCTCATTCTTATTCTCGAAGCCAAAGCAACTGGTGCTGAAACCTCAAAGAAAAGGAATATGACCAAATTAAAACTGAAGTGGAAATAATAAGATAATCAGACTAAATATTGCCAGAAACAGGTACAGTGTTAGGTTACAGTCAATGACTGGAAGAATTTTAAAGGGCAAAGTGAAAATAATGGAGCAAGTAAAATGGTCTGTTCTAATGAATGCTTCAATTATCCCAAATCAACATGGTGTTTTAATTATTACCATGGAAAGGCTATTGGTAATTTGGTTAGGCAATCAAAATCAGTGTAATACACCCATTTGCATTTCTTTGGGTTTTTTTTTATACTGATACACACACATACACATCCTCAGTTATAAATACTGTTCTTACATTTATTATTATTATTATTATCATTATTATTATCATCATCATTATTATAGCTACCATATTGGAAAGACACAGAAACCTACTGCACCGTAAGCTATAAGAGCATTTTCAATGTTTTTGGCCTATTAATTGGTACAGACTTGTTTTTAACATTGCCCGGTAGAAATTCTGTTTAGAGATGCCCCCTGCTTTGCAGGAGGTGCACATCAATATTTTTGAACATTCTTAAACTATCTGGAAAAAGCAAATATCTTGGAACATGGCAGGGAAATAACATTATAATGTTCGATGATAAGATGCACTCCTTATCCAAAAAGCAAGAGAATACTGACATAGTGTTGACTGCAGTAAATGACGTTACCACCATGTCAGTAAAAGTAGAGAAGGCAAAACATTTCTGTCTATTAGCAGTTTGAAAACACTTGACAGTTCTGCAAACCAACAATTCAACAACACTTTTGACAATTCAAGTAACAACATCAATAACAATACCGGTAATGAATCTAAAGAAGAAAAGCAAAACAAAGAAAATTTTGAAAGAAATGCAAACACCACCATCAACATCACTGCTGCCACTACTACCTGTGCTGCAGCCACTGTAGTCATCACAGCCAAGACAAGAGATACAAGGGGATTTCTTTTGCAGGTGCTGCAAGAAATCTGGAAGAATTCCACATAAATAAAGAAGATTTAAAACTGGCCAGACAAATTGTTAAAAAAAAAAAAAATGGGGAGAAGAATAGCCCTCAATCCTCAACTAGAGAAGATAGAAAATATGTTGAGATGCACAGTTACATATGCTGCATTGGTTTCACATTGGCTTCCCACTGGGCATCTGCTGTAATCCCTGCATGAGCATCCCGTTTCTGTTTATGGTCTGGGTGTGTTAACTAAAATACTCTTAATACTGGGGGTGCAGCTAAGAGATTCTTAGATTGTGTGTGTTGAATATGCGTCCGTACTTATGTGATTGCGTAAGGGGGGGAGGTCATTTATGAGGCTGAGGTGATATCTGACCCTAATAGCAGCTGCACCTTTCCCAAATACTATTACAGCAGCAGGAATGGCAGTATTAATGGCAATGGCAACAACTCTAACAGAAATAGCAGCAGCACCATCACTAATGATAATATTAATGATGATAATAATAATAACAACAACAACAGCAGCCACCACCATGAGGCTTTCTTGGAGCTGGATTTTCTATAGGGAGCATGCCGTTGCTACCCCCAACCTCAGTTTTTAGATATGAGTGGTCCCAAGACCAAGGCCTCTATCATGATTTTTAAGAATTGTGGTGGAAAACTAACTCAGGAAGGTGGTATGGGCATGTGTTGAGGAAGGATGAGGAGCATGTTCTGAGGAGGGTGCTTGAATTTGAGGTAAATGGGCTGAGAAAGCAAGGTAAACTGAGGAAGATGTGGAAGGGACAGGTGGAGGAGGAGATTGGGAGGGTTGGCTTGAGAAGGATCCTCCTTTCTCAAGCCAACCCTCCCAATCTCCTCCAAAACCAGGCAAGATGGTGTGAGGGCAGTTGCTATGGCACTGAGGTAGATTCGACCACCCCTGTCAATGGGGACAAAACCTGGATTTAAAATACTGGATGATGATATATATCACTATTT
Organism: Octopus bimaculoides; assembly: GCF_001194135.2. Lineage (NCBI taxonomy): Eukaryota > Metazoa > Mollusca > Cephalopoda > Octopoda > Octopodidae > Octopus > Octopus bimaculoides. The sequence continues at coordinate 28,114,668 of NC_068993.1, forward strand.
AATATCTGCTTTCCCATCCATGGAACTTGTACAGGCAGATTTTCTATGATTAGATGCATTTTCTCTCATTCACCAAAATATTTTCCCATAGCTAGTCTTGTTTTCACTTATGTGAGGATGATGCTTATATACAACCATCATGAGTTTAGACAAAGATACACAAACACTCCCACACACATATATCAACATTATTTAATGTCCAGTTTCCATGCAGGCAAAGTTAGAAGACTGCACCAAGCTCTACTGTCTGCTTTGGCATGGTTTCAACAGCTGGATGCCCTTTTTAAGTCAACCACTTTACAGAATGTACTGGGTGCATTTTATGTAGCTTCAGCACTGGTAGGGTCACCAACTAACTTGCAGGACTTTAAATGAGGTTGAGAGTTGCATCAAGAAAGGTGGCTTTGCGACAGGTGATGAGTAGTTATAATATGATTGAGAGACAGAAACAAATGTCTGTTGTAGAAAAGATAAATGGCTACACCATCTGGAAAAGAAAAGGAGAAGAGAGAAGAAAAGGAGAAGAGAGAAGAAAAGGTGAAGATGGTGAATAAGATGTGTCATGGAGTACCTTCAAGCTACAGGAAGGGGCATATAAATGAAGTGCTACAGAAGATTGAATAGGATGAGTGTGGGCAGGTAAGTTTGTAAGAGAATGAAAGGAAAGTGGGAGATGGAAAGAAGGAGAAAAGGAGAATGCAGAGAGTGAACACAGTAGAATGAAGAGATGTTAGGAAGATATAATATAGGGATAGGTTAAAAAAATGAGTTGTAGGGGACAAAACTGTCAGGGACAAATTGGGTGCAGAAACACAGGTATAAAATTTTTGAGCCTCAATTTTACTTAGATGAATGGGTGCTACAAAACACAGCAAATCACTAATCATCCGGGTCTCCCATCATCCCATCTGAAAGGCTCAACAACTGGAGATTATTTTTCACCATTTCATCCTGTCTTTCCTGGTATTTCGCTTCTGAAGGTTCCACTCATATTCAACAATCAGCACCTCTTCACGTAGCTGTCCTCACCCACACACACCACATGACCATAGTAATGCAGCCCATCCTCCTGAAAACCACTTCTGATACCTCTACACCCAATCTCTCTCTTAAGACATTTACATGTATATGTGTGTGTGTATGTATATATAGGCGCAGGCATGGCTGTGTGGTAAGAAGCTTGCTTCCCAACCACATGGTTCTGAGTTCAGTGCCACTGCGTGGCACCTTGGGCAAGTGTCTTCTACTACAGATTTGGGCCAACCAAAGCCTAGCGAGTAGATAAGGTAGATCGAAACTGAAAGAAGCCCATTGTATATATATATATATATATATATATATATATATATGTGTATATAAATGTTTGTGTG
>NC_068993.1:28117159-28120581 GCF_001194135.2 Octopus bimaculoides
TAAAAGACACCATTTCGAGCGTGGCCGTTTTCGTGCGGGTGACACGTAAAAGCACCCACTACACTCTCTGAGTGGTTGGCGTTAGGAAGGGCATCCAGCTGTAGAAACTCTGCCAAATCAGACTGGAGCCTGGTGTTGCCATCCGGTTTCACCAGTCCTCAGTCAAATCGTCCAACCCATGCTAGCATGGAAAGCGGACGTTAAACGATGATGATGATGATATAGTCAATTCAATGAACAAACAATTCAAAAAACAAAAAAAAAAACACAAAGAGAAAGAAAAGAACTTACATGATGACATGCACAAGAGTTATGTTAGCTTGACACTTGGTGAAAATAGGGGGTTTTTAATGTTTCAAGCATGGTGCTTCATCAGAAAGGAGAAAGGGAAAAGTCCAAAGAAGAAAGAAAATCACCAACAGCCCATGTGTGGCTACATTTCTGAAGTGAACAGAAGTGGAAGGAGATAGAGAAAGTGGATTTTTGGGACAGGAGAGTGAAGAATGGTCAGTATGTGTGTGTGTGTGGTAGTAACTATGTGTGTATGGTAGTAACTGTGTGTGTGTGTATGGTAGGATCTGTGTGTGTGTTAGTACTTATGTGCATTAGTGTTTGCGTTTATGTGTATGTTAGTGTTTATACATACACACACACTATGGGCTTCTTTCAGTTTCTGTCTACCAAATCCATGCACAAGGCTTTGGTCAGCTGAAGGCTATAGTAGAAGACACTTGCCCAAGGTGTCACGCAGTAGGACTGAACCTACTAACCATGGGAAGTAAAACTTATAAGTGGGATAAATTTGACAATGTTTTTATGTCTTCTTTTGTCAGTTTTCAGGGACAACTTGATGTATTGGTGGACAGTGAAGAATTAGAGTGCATAAAGATTAAAGTTGTAACAGAAAAAGTTAGTTAACATCGAGGACAGGAAGCCATCCAAATATTGGAAAAGAGTTGCTTGTACCATGATGATTCACACCTGCTATCAAACTGTCATTATCATGATTGCTGCTCAATATACTGTAAACACAGTAAAGGCTCTAAGAATGTCATGAACAGTTGCAACGGACACTATGAAGCTGTGGCCAGTGGAAGGGATACAGTAGACATTCTGACTGTGTCTGCATGCTGGTATTCATCCCCACATCTTTGAACAGAGCCTTAGGCTCAGTTCAAACCACTATGTAAAGTACTGGAGACTGTGATCAAATCCTGGGAGAAGAAGGTTGCTGCTGGAAGGTTGTATGTGTGGCAGCAGGATTTGGTTCCTAGTTGTACCTTGGGAAAGAGTCAGAAATGGTTGTTGGAGAATTTCTAAGACTTCACCAGCCCAATTTCTGGCTTCCTAATTCCCTTGATTGTAATCCCAAGCTGGTATCAAAGATCAAGAAAGATCTTCCCAAGTAGAAGCTAAAAGCAGCTACTTTGAGTAAACTTATTTCCCAACCATAACCTAGTTGATATTTTCTTGATTTTTTGAAATACTTAATTTTTTTCTATCCATGCAAGCTGTCAAAGTTAACCCAAACACTCTGTATATACTTATAAACTTTATATTTTCTGCTTGGCATTTTTCATATCTTTTATCTGTTTGTCATTAGATTGCAGCCACTCACTGCCTTGAAGAAGTCTTTTAGTTGAATGAATCAAACCCAGTACTTATTCTACTGGTTTCTTTTGCCAAACCATTAAGTTACAGGAACATAAATACACCAACTGGTGTTGGTGTTTGTTTGTTTATAGTTTCAGCTTAGAGCTGCGGCCATGCTGATGCACCGCCGTGTGCTTATGATTGGAGACAAACACACACATATGTGTGTATATGATGGATTTCTTTCAATTTCCCTCTACCAAATCCATTCACAAGACTTCAGTCAGTCCAAGGTTATAGTAGAAGACACTTGCCCAAGGTGTCACACAGTGGGAAGCAAACTTCTTACCACATAGCCATATGTCTTTTCTATGGCTTCCCTTTATATACGTTATTATGCACATAGATATATCCTGTTTTCATATGTATAGATATATTTTAATTTATATTTATATACATGTCTATGCATTCTTTTATAGGATTTACATGGTTGTTCCTTATATATATATATATACTTTTCCTATGGGTTTATTTATTTTTTATATGCACCATTTTGAAATACCTTATATTATATAGGCATTGATATATTCTATATTCTATGCATACTGGTATATTTTTATATGTTTATAAATGTTTACTAATTTTTTTCATTCTGTGACTGGTTTTTCTAGATTTGTACCTCCCAACTTTTTTTAGCCATTTTTCGTGCAACAGTTTTATACATTCGTATTTATGACTTTAGTATGCTTGTCATAATTAATTACTTAACTGTCATGGTTATTTTCTAGTTTTTAATTTATCCTGTGTATTTTGCTTAGTTTCTGATTTTTCTTATCTACTGTGTTCTTTCCACCTCTCCCTTCTCTCTATACCTAGACCTTTTCTCCTTTAGTTAACTGACCTCTGTAAACATACCTTTTCCTTTTTGAATGTTACTTGCCTACTGAGAATGAATCCCATTGGCCATAGAGACAGAGAGATAGATATATACCCAGAGGCAATGAGGTACTAACCAACTACAGGTAGTAAGCTACGAAATTTTAACATTTGAGCAATCAGTTTTTACTGGCTAAACTTACCCTTCTCTTTGTGACAATGTAAGCAATTGCAGGTAATTAGACCTGAGGAAAAGCTAAAGTGTGTTTATATGTGGTACGAATTATGTAAGACCTGTTAAGTTTAGTTTGGAATCGTTTGTAGTCTTGATTTACCTTCTCCATTTTCTTATACACTTTGATGTAGCAAAGTTCATGAGAAACTGTAAGTAGCAGTCATGTTACTGAAATTTTCATCAATTTCAATATATGTTGAAGTGTATAACAAATGCCTGTTAATAAATGTTAATCATGTATTATCTGCTTTTTGTCATCTATACAAGCTGTATAAAGGCTTGATATTTACTAACTCCTTATACCAGGATCTTTTTGGATCACACTACTCTGTTACTACACACACATGTATACACATATATATATATTCTTCCATACACACACACACATATATATACATATACATTTCTGTCCTCATTCTTGAAAAAGTGCCACACCCTAACAGTTGAGGGAACCCGTGGAAGAGGTAGGCCCAGGAAGACCTGGGCTGAGGTGGTGAGGCAAGACCTTCGTACATTGGGCCTCACCGAGGCGATGACTACGGACCGAGACCTTTGGAAATGTGCTGTGCGTGAGAAGACCCGGCAAGCCAAGTAAGATCGTTGCCAGTGCCCCTGGACTGGTTCTTGTGCGGGTGGCACATGAGATGCACCATTTTGAGCGTGGCCGTTGCCAGTACCGCCTGACTGGCTCCTGTAGGATTTTCGAGCGAGATCGTTG
>NC_068993.1:28120591-28140047 GCF_001194135.2 Octopus bimaculoides
GGCACATAAAAGACACCATTTCGAGCGTGGCCGTTTTCGTGCGGGTGACACGTAAAAGCACCCACTACACTCCAGCTGTAGAAACTCTGCCAAATCAGACTGGAGCCTGGTGTTGCCATCCGGTTTCACCAGTCCTCAGTCAAATCGTCCAACCCATGCTAGCATGGAAAGCGGACGTTAAACGATGATGATGATGATGATTCTTGATCCCTCTCTCACTCCGGCCAGGTAACATTGTACCTCCTCTACAGCAAGATACCTGTTTCTGTCTCTCTGTCTCACTATAACCTTTCATCTTCTGACAAAAGATCACCTCCTCCAATGCCCCTTCCCCTCTCAAAAGATATTTGTCTTGCAAGCTACTTGGTGACCCTGTCAGTGTAGGTGCCATTTAGAAAGCATCCAGTCCACACTGTAAAGTGGTTGGCATTTGGAAGGGTACCCAACTGTAAAAATCATGTCAAAACTGACCTCATCTGTGCTTGTGCCACATAAAAGCACTAAGTCCACTCTGCTGGATGGTTGGTATTAGGAAGGGCATCCAGCTGTAAAAATCCTGCTAAAACAGTCAGAAGTCTGTGGCTGGCTTCTGTCAAACCATTCCACCCATGTCAAACCATTCCAACCATTCCACCCATGCCAGCATGGAAGGCAGACATTAAATGATGATGATGATGATGATGATACACACGCACACACACACAAATATATACAGGCACACACACACAAGTTTTAACCATTTAACTCAGACACTCTCTCCTCATCTATTTTTTCGGCAGAAGAACACAGGATTGAAACTTCTTCCATTTCTGTTGAGAATCAACTTACTACACCCTATTTGTTGTTTTTTCGCCTGGTCTTTATGTTTTTGTCAATTTTAGACTATATACATATATGCACATACATACATATAAGCATACTTACATGCTATTATTTATAGTTTTATATGTACTAACATCCATTATGTATACTAACAGAAAGACCGCCTTCTGGGCAGTTTTCTGCTAGTTGAACCTGGATTGCGTGTGTGTGTGTGAGAGAGAGAAAAAGAACATTGCAAACAATGAATTAAATAAACATGAAATAAAAAAATCATATAAACAAAAGCTCATTTAAAACTATCTTGTACCAAATATTAAAGTTTTGTGAACTTGAAATATTCAATAATAAAAGGAAGTTCAGAAAGTAAATTTTCCTGAAAACTTCAATTTATAAAAAAATCTCACTTGCTTAGTAAATATTACTTTCAATAATTTATCATAGTTGTAATATATCTGTAATTTAAACAAACTTCAAGGTTTAGTGTGCTAGAAATAACAGCGATCACATAGTTGTTATTGTAAGGCTTATAGCGTTCCAAAACAGCCATACCAACAAAATCATTTCATGATCTTTTTTTTTTTAAAATTATACTGGTATATTAAAAAATTTTCATTTTATCAAACATAAGCCTCAAACTTAAACAGCTATTTTGTCTAATAGCAGTCATTCATTCATTCAATAAATAATTTCTTGACATTATGTATATAGAATAAACTGTTGGTTTTGCAACAGTGAATTAAAACTTCAAATGAAAACATTGAAATGAATATATATTAAATTATCATTAATGAAAATAGAGGTGAGAAAGAGTGAAGGACTTGCAAATGAAAACGGAAATGGTGATGAATTAATATTGTTTATTAAATCTACTCTGTGGTGAATGCAACAAATATTTAAATTTGTGAAAAACTTGCAGTTCAAATATTCAATAACCTTCAGAAATTGAAATTATAAGAAATTTCTTAGAATATGAATTTATAAAAAAATTTTCAGACAGTCAAGCCTTTAATAATTGCTTTCTTTTAGTAACTGTGGCATACCTAATTAATAAGCTGCTTTCTCCATTAGGAAGGAATTTCAACCATGTTTCGTGGTCTGCTACCACAACAGCTCCTTTATAGGATCCAGTTAGCTGAAGACATCATATATAGATATATATAGCTATGTATGTATGTATGTATGTATGAATGTATCATCATCATCATCAAACATTTGTTTCTCATGCTAGCATGGGTTGGACAGTTTGACAGGAGCTGGCAAGCCAGAGGATTGCACCAAGTTCTACAATCTGTTTTGGCATGGTTTTTACTGCTGAATGCCCTTCCTTGTGCTACTGCTTTAGAGTATATTGGGTGCTCTTTACATGGCACCACCAATTGAGAGGTCACCAAGTAACTTGTAAGACAAAGCTCTCTCAACTGAAAGGGGGAGTGGCCTTGTGCTGGGTGATAAAGGGATAGAAATCAGTATCTTGTTGTAGAGGAGATACATGGTTACTCCAATCAGAGAGAGAGAGAGAGAGAGAGAGATGGTGGCAATGCTCCAGGGCATACCCTCAATAAACAAGGTGAAGGTAAATTGGACAGGGTGCATCAGTAGGAAGTTCACAAAAGTGAAAAAGTGGAAAAGGGAGTGCAGTGAGAGGTGAAATGCAGGTATATAGAGGGATCAACAGGATAGCAATAATACAGTTGGTAGAGAAAGAACAAGTGAAAGATGACAGAACAGCATTGGGCTGCAGGAGTTGTGGGAGAGAGAGGTGCAGTGTATGAAGAAGACATGTAGTTTGCTTCACTGGGGTAGGGTGGGTGAATTAATGTTACATGTTTCAGTGATCGGCACTTCTTTATACAGCTGTCTTCATTCATACGCATCACATATCCAAACCATCATAGTCTTCTCTCTTGCATGCTACATCTGATTCTTCTTTTACATAACTTCTCTATCAATACATTTTGCACTTTGTTGTACATACTCACTGATTCTGTACATCCATTGAGCATACTAGCTTCATTCCTTTCCAGTCTTTGCACATCCTCTGCATTTAGATTCTACATCCCACTACCATAGAACACAGCCATTCATACACAAGACTTTGCATCTACAAGTACCTATCAATCTTATTTGTCTTGTGAGCATGTAATCAATCTGGCTTGGGTGTCCACTAGACTGATAGGTGATCAGATGGCTGGCTTTTTCCTGAAGTTAGTGTTGCAGATTATCAGATCATTTACATCACAGAACTCCGGAGCCTTGTTCACTACCCATTGTTAGAGTCAAAACCACAACCTCCATGCACACCATGAAATCCATGAGAATGCTGCCCAACATATTTATTGAAGTCACCAGTCATAATAACCAAATCTCTGTCAATTGTTGTTGAGGTAGTCTACAAAATTCGTCCTTCTGATCATCTGTTAACCCAGACTATGAGATATAATATATACATACATTATACATACGTCCATACAAATAGATTGCTAGATAGATATTATTCTTAATCAAGAATGTTGTTGATAGTGGCTTCGAAGTTTAAGACTGCAATGGATTAGAGTTAATCTTGCTTTTATATAGCCCCTGTTGAATTAAATTGTTCTTATTTAGGAATAACAAATTTGTACTCTACAAAAGTATAGAGTAACCCATCAGGTTAATGTAAAATTGTTTTTATTATAACTGAATATAAAAACAAACATTAAGAAAGATAAACAGACAGACAGACACCAAGCATGGCCACAGCTGACAAGTATATGTAAGTATATATAATTTCACTTTATACAACTGTAAGTGGTACAAGATATTGGAATAAAATTACATCTAATTATACTTGACTTCTTCCTCTGCTTCCTCCAAAATCAAGTATATCCACAATGTATGGAGTTACTTGTGACTAACATAGAGAGAGATTAAAATATGTCCGACAATAGATTCCTTTCCTAGTTTAGCTCTGGAGAAGTGTGTGTGTGTGTGTGTGTAAAAATATATGAGTATGTGCATATATATATTTGTGAGTGTGCATATACATGTGAGAGAGGTGGAGGGAGGGAGGGGAAATAGGTGGTGGGAGGGAGGAGAGAGAAAGAGATGAAGCCAGATAAGAGAGATTTAATATCTGTAATTTGACCTGCCAACCAAACAAAAGGCAGTCAAGTCAATTGTGGAAGGTTTAATAATTGGATATTAGACAACAATAAATGAGACAATGGTATGTTGGGAAAGGGATGAATATTAGACTGGAAGTAAGAAATTAAAAGTTGTGATCAACAATAAAGGTCAAGGGAGAGGAGTGGCGAGGAGGGTTAGGGTTAGGGTTAGGGTTAGGGTTAGGGTTAGCAGATGTCCATTGCTATTTGACAGCTTAAGATCAAAGTTGTTCCATCCTATCTTTTATTCAAACATAAGTCTACCTAAGATTATATTATATCCAATGTGTCCTTCCTTTTTATTTTGAAGATAGTTGTGAGTTGAAGGATATTTGGCTTCAGTTTCTAAGTTGCAGTTTTCCCTCAGCATCCAGGGGTTAGGATCTCAAGTTGTGTTTATTGTTAAATTCCAAGTCAACCCCAGTAGTAGACATGTCCTCATAGAGGTATAAAGGGTATATTATTCAATGTGTAGTTTACTTCTTGAAGTAGTACAGAGATTTGCTTCTTACCTCTAGCAGGATAAAGGACTACATAGAGGCTTCTTCGGCTTAATGTGAGTTATGTTGCTGATGTTGTTACTACTTAGCAACAGCCCTTATTGAGCAGATTAAAAGGGGTTCAGCTGAGACCATCTCTTTTATGCAGACAGACTAGCCAAAACAACAGTTTAACACATAATTTTTTTTCAAGATAGCAGGGCACCATTTGAGGGTAATTTGGCTGCTATTTCTAACAGGTTGAGCAACCACATAAAATATGGACTATAGAGGATGAAGTGCACTGCTTATGACTCTTTTCAGGGTCTTTGTGACTAGTGAGATGAAGGGTGGATATTCTCTGGCCTCTAGAGACATTATGATAGAGTGAACTCTGTTACTTCAAGGACAGGGGCTGTTAAATAATTGAAAGAGTTAAAGACCTTATAACAAAATGTGTTTTGCTAAAGATACCCAAGGTGTCACCCAAATTGGTTAACCACAGGAGGAAAAGTTTAATGTTTCAAATAGAAGTGTGACATGAATAAGTATAGAGAGTGAAGAATGAACAGGAATTATTTACATTTGTCGATCATCTGCTTCAAGCTGTGATACAGAAGCACCAACACACTTCCCATTTCTACTCTAACAGGGTACTTCTTAACTCTATGGGTTACATCTAACATCTTTTTCAGTAACATCCTGAAAGATGAAGCAGATTAATCAGACCTCATTTCTAAATTTTACAGAAAAGGAGACTCTTCATGATGAGTTATGTATGTCCATTAATTGACACATCACTTACATGTGTATAGGATTGGATGGGGTGAGAGCCTTGAAGGAATGTTTACATCAAGGGCATGAGAATGTAATTAGTACTGGAGGTAGGGAAACTTCTTTTCTAACCAAGGCAAATAGCAAATAAAAACATAAGAGGCCCCATCAGTCCAGAGAAAAATATTTAATTTTTAAATTTTACTGATTTGACATTAATACTTAACTGGTTTTTGCCTCTGTCAAATAGCTTTTTAGGGATTCATCAGTGGGTGGTTTAAAATATGTGGGCCTATATGGTTGCTTGACCTAAAAATAGCTTTAAAAAAAGAACATACGAGGGGGTACCCAAAAGAAATTGGAATTTTGCAATATTTTATTCACTTAGCTTTACATGTTTACACTTTTACTACCTTCAAAGTATTCTCCAGACACATTTTCCACTGTTCGAAGCAGTCCTGGAACTCTTGCAAAGTGATGCTTTTTAACACCTTTGTTGGTCCTCCAAAATCAGTTCAGGAATTTTCATGATGTCTTCATTCATATGGGAGGCTGACAGTCACCCTGAATGAGGTTGGTCTTCAAGTAACAAGTGACCATTCCTAAAGCGTGAAAACCACTTGTAAACTTTGTTTTGCTCATGGCAGCATCCTTGTAAGCCGTTTGAGAAATGACAGCTGTTTTGGCCACTGTTTTCCCCATTAGAAAACAGAATTTCACAGAAGCATGTTGTTCCTTTGTTTCAGTCATTTCAAAAATCAACAAACAGGGGAGAAACACTGCAATACGAAAATGCACCACACAGCAGTATGACCTCAACCACCGCTGCCATTCCGCAGACTGATTGATGCCTTAGGGTCACATCAAGTGGCTTCTAGCATCAGAAGCCTGAACTACAACAGGCTAGTCACACAGAGAATGTTTCCAGTTACTTTTGGGTACCCCCTTGTATTAATAACGTAGTCCTAAATAAACTGTTTTGGGAAATAAATGACAAGACGTTTATGACAGGAACACCTTTGATTTTAAGTCTACTGTATCAAGGATGACCTGGGTTTAACAACCATAATATCAATGCAAGTCAACCAGGATACTATGTGGTTGTTCTACATGCTAGAAATTGCAGCCAAATTTCAATCAAACACTGTTGTAGCACTTTTACAAAAAAGGAAGTACACATTGGATGGTGCTAGTATAGTATGCAGTTTACCATGTTGTCAAACAGTATAGCCAGGTTTATCTACCTTAAAAAACTACACATTATCACCTCACCTTTCACTTGTGGTTTACCTTACATTGAAATGCTGCTGAAAGATTTTTATACACGTATCATCTTGACACATTTTTAAAAGATTACAATCTGCTGGATACACAAAAAGCAGATCCCTGCCATTGATGCAGTGCTGTCATGCAGGAAAAATGAAAGTGTGACAGAAGTGAATAATTCAGGCCTGTACTTCATTGTCCTCAAAAGGGGTGTCAAACTGCACATTCAGTTCGTAAAGGAAACCAATTTTTCCATTATACGGACATTAACAACAAATTAAACTGCAAGCTGAACCTGAATGAGATTTTAGAACTAATATTTTTCTTTGTCATGGATATATCCATGACCACAGCAGTGACTCTAACAGGAATATCTAAAAATACAATAATTGACTGGCACAATATGTGCCACGGGGTGTGTGGAGCCTAGTTCATCATGAACGACGAGGGAAGATGGTTGGAACAAATGATAACCCCATTCAAATCGACAAAGCAAGATTTGCTGGTCGATGAAAATACAATTGAGGATGAATGCTGAATGGTGACAATACTCTTCTCTTCGAAGACTGTGATGCAAAACAATGAAACAACAAGAACCATGGATGTGGAGTTGATGGGCCATGGGTCTTTGGTCTCAAACAAGGCTCAGACTGTTGATACTTTTGTGTGGAATGGCGAGACAGGGACAGTCTGATCCTAATTATTGAGAGAGAATGTGAGAAAGGTTCAGTAATTCATTCAGATGAGTGGCTTGCTTATAATAATTTAAATGCCATAGGTTATCACCGTCTGACAGTGAACCATCAACAATATTATGTGGATCCAGTGACCGGAGCCCATACTCAGGCCATTGAGTGATCATGGTTAGATGCTAAAACTATGATTCTGAGAAAAATGAGAGGTGTTGGTACTGAGCATTTCCAGTCACATCTTGATTATTTCTGCTGGAAGATGATGAGGAAAGACTCAGATGATTTATTGCTATCGTTCCTTAATGACATAAAAAGTGTTTATTGTTAAAATGGATTGTATTGATTTATCTGTGTAATTTCTTTATTATATAAAATAATATAAGATTCAATTTTTCGATGTAGAAAGTGTTTTATCTCTGAAATATCTGAAAGATAAGGTAGATAACCCTGTTTGACACTGTAGTAGATCTCATACTATACTAGCAGCCATTGGATGATAAAGTTCAGGATACACAATGTATGGGAAAAAAAATCAGTAGAAAGCACATGGCTGGAATACCTTTGATTTTGCTGATTTGACTCTTAACAACAACAACAACAACAACAACAGGGAAGAACAAACTGGATAATGTAGTCCATGTTCTACAAGTGGTCACAACTGGAAGGAATATCTTTGATCATAATCTTGCATGATCAAAGATGACCTGAGGCTAAACAACATGGTGATTGGTTGCTGTGGTGATGGTGGTGGTCACTATGTTGAATATTTTGTATAACATCAGAACAATATGTGTGTCTATTTGTATGTATGTACATGTACGCAAATGTTTGATTAGTTGACCTCACAAAGAAAAATCAGGAGGAACAGGGAGAATTTTTCTTCCTGTTCCCAGTTGATATGGGAATATCTCTCAATATAGAGTGTAATGTTAATTTGTGCTGATTAATAGTAAAACATTTCATAAAGACATTTGAGTGTGTATTTGTCACATTCATTTGAGCTGGTATGGGCGAATGTTTCTGCATGTGTACTATATATACATGCATAGCAGTTGTGTGTGATATGTACAAGAACATTTACATTAAAACAATTCTCCAAGTACTGAGCAGTGTGGACGACTGGCACCCATGCCAACTTTTCCTTCGTTGGACACTAAACTCTGCTTGCAAAGACCTGTTGGGGCAAGTGAAATCGAAATCAAAATTGAACCCAATTCAATAACTGGCACCCGTGCCCGTGGAGCGCTAACAGCACCGTCCAAGTATGATCATTGCCAGAGCAGCTGTCTGGTTTCCGTGCTGGTGGCAGGTAAATAGCACAATTTGAGCGTGATCAGTACCAGCATTGCCTTACTGGCACTTGTGCCGGTGGCACGTGAAAAAACATTCGAGTGAGGTCATTGCCAGAGCTGCTGGACTGGCTCCTGTGCAGATGGCATGTAAAAAACACCATTTGAGCGTGGCTGCTGCCAGTACTGCCTGACTGACCTTTGTACCGGTGGCACGTAAAAGCACCCACTACACTCTCACAGTGGTTGACGTTAGGAAGGGCATCCAGCTGTAGAAAGTCTGCCAGATCAGATTGGAGCCTGGTGTAGCCATCTGGTTTGCCAGTCCTCAGTCAACCCATGCTAGCATGGAAAGCGGACGTTAAACAATGATGATAATGATTATTATTATTTCAATTATTACTGAGTGAGAGAGCAAGGCATGCTATCAAAGTGACACTGGTGTATGAATATATGAAGCCCAATGTACCTGTCATCATTACCCATCTGATAAAGGTATACCAGGCACATGTGTCACAACCATATGTGTGCAACATGGTGATCTCATATCAAGATGAACAGTGCATGACCTTGCAGGTGGGACCCAGTTAGAATTTTCTTAAGGGTGGGTAGCCCATCCTGCTCAAATGGTCCCTGAATAAGGTTTGTTTAAGGATGATGAACAAAACACTCATGTTTCCAGAAGTGAATTATTCAAACCTCAAAGAATTCCTCTCCACACATGACTATGATGCCCCCTACTACTTTTTGTGATCAGAGGTGCACATTTTGTGAGCCACTAAGGGAGATGCTCAATTGGTTAATTTCAAGCAACTGACAAGCAAATATGAGGTATTAGGCAGAATTTTTACTGTATCCCATCTTTTATTTTAAGACATGTACATGATAATACTTCTATTGTCAATATTGAGTGAGAGAGCAGTGCATGCCATCAAAGTGACACAGGGATAAAATATACGAAGCCCAGTATACCCATCATAACTACCCGTCTGATAAGGGTACACCAGGCACATGCATTACAACCATATGTGCATGATTTAGTGATCTCATATTAAGATAAACAACATATGACCTTGCAGGTGGGGGCATAGTGAGAGTTTTCTTCAGGCCAAGTAGTCTATCCTGCTCAAAAGGTCCCTGAATAAGGGTTGCTTGTTGAATGAAACACCCATGTTTTCAGAGGTGAATAATTCAAACCCCAAAGAATTCCTCTCAGTACATGGCTATGATGCTCCTCCACTACTTCTGCTTGTTATCAGAGATGCACATATTGTCAGCCATTAAGGGACATGCTCAACTGGTTAAGGTCAAACAACTGACAAGTAAATCTGTGGTATTGAGCAGAATATTTGCTGTAGCTCATCTTTTACAGCAAGACAAAACATGTATATAACATTATTACTATTATTTTTATAACTAACTGACTCCTCTACTATCCCTTGTTCTTGTTCTCCAGAATTTGTCCACTCTGTTTCATCTTTTTTCATTATGCACAATGACCAAATAGCAAAAAAAAAAAAAAAAAAAATCTCTCTCACAGAGTGCACTCTGTGTGGTTGCCAGTTTAGCTGCCAATGGCCTGACTATTACAATTATTATCATTATTAAGATGGTGAACTGGTAGAAATCTTTAGCATGCTAGGCAAAATACATAGCATTTTGTCCGTCTTTACATTCTGAGTTTAAATTTACCTTCAAACATCCTTTGAGGGTTGATAAAATATGTACTTGTTGCACACTAAAGTTAATGTAATTGACTTAGCTGCTTCTCCCAAAATTTCAAGACTTGTGCCTATAGTAGAAAGGATTATTATTTTCATCATCATCATCATCATCATCATTATTATTATTGTTGTTGTTGTTGTAGCAAGTTGACAAAATCATTAGCACACTGGAGAAAATGTTTAGCAGCATTTCATCTGTCTCTATGTTCTGAATTCAAATTCTGATGAGGTTAACTTTGCCTATCTTCCTTTTGGGGTCAATAAATTAAGTACTACTCAAGCACTGGGGTTGATATAATCAACTATTTCTGCCCCATAATTTCAGGCCTTGTGCTTATATTAGAAGAGATTATTATTATTAATAATAATAGGTGCAAGCATGGTGTATGGTTAAATAGTTCTCTTTACAATTGTCTTTGGGTTCAGTCTCACAGTGTGGAACCTTAAGCAAGAGTTTCTGCAATAACCCTGGAGGTGACAAATGTCTTGTGAGTGAATTTTGTAGGTGGGAATTGTGTGTGTGCACGCGCGCACGCGTGTGTATGTATGTATGTGTGCACACACGTGTGTGTGTGTGTGTGTGCATGTGTGTGCACACACAGAGACATGATATTCCATGCTCATAACCATTTTAACAAAATGGTGCTGATGTCAACATTCCTTGTTAACACAATGAGGTTGTATGCTTTTGAAAACTTTTTGAATAAAAAAAATCCCTTACTTAAAAAAAAGAAGGTAAGGGTTGGCCATAAAATCCTGCCTCAACTTGTCATCTAACCCATGCTAGCATGGGAAAACATACATTAAACAAACAACAACAACAACAGTGCCAATTATTGTTGGGTCCTTGGGACAGTATCAGAAGGCATCAAGAGGAATATAAAGGAAGCTAGAATAGAGTGCCCAGTAGAACTGTTACATGCCTCCTTGGCATGGTCAGAATAATCAGGAAAGTATTAGGTAGCTGAAAAGAATGGATAGCATGGTACCAAAGGCTGCAGGTAGCAAGCCTGCTATGCATACAAGACTCCAGGAGTTCCAACAAAACCTGTGATAAAAAGAAATAACAATAATAATAAATAATACTTCTGTCTAATCTTGGCACAAATTCTGTAATTTGGAGGAAAGGGGAAAATCAATTACACTGACCCCAGTGCTCAGTTGGTACTTATTTTACTTACCCCAGAAGCATGAAAGGCAAAGTCAGCCTCAAGTAGCATTTGAACTCAGAATGTAAAGAGCCAGAAGAAATGCTGCTAAGCACTTGGTCCAATGAGCTAACAAATAATGATATTAATAATTATTATTAGAGAGCAGTGGACTGGCAGAATTAGAGTTATAACTAGATACTGAAAATTTTGTCCAATGACAAAATAACTTACTGCATCTAATTATGACTCTCCGTCTTCTGAGTTCAAATCCTTTCTAGATCAAATACAATTCTCATCACTAACCATTAATATACTATAAGTCAATTTAATTGAATATATTCCTCCCTTATAAAAATGTGACCTTCTTTATGATAAGCATCTGTTTGTGTAAATATATTTAAATCATAAATCCCGAAGGTTACTTACTCAGACCTTCTACATAAAAAACAATAAAGTTACTGTTATTATATCTAATGTAATGAGCTTATAAACATCTAATTAGAAATAATTATGTGGTAAGGAAAAGACAACATAAGCTCAATAACATTCTTTTTATTTAACTCACTTTTGAGGGGTATGGAAGACAACTCTTGATATAATTAAGCCTGATAAAATTTCTTCCACTAAGTTCAGAATCCACTGAGCATGTCGAACTAATGATGAGAGGATAGTAAAATTTACGTATAATATTTTACAACTAAATGAATGACTGTCAATACATCTTCAGTTTGCAGTCATGTTACTATTAGTTATATCTCACTGCATAACACATTGGGCAAGGGTTTTTGACTATGGCCAGGGGCCAACCTATGCATTTTGAGTGCAAAGTGGAAAATGGAAACTACATGGAAGCTCATTGCATATTGTGTGTGAGTGTGAGATGAGTGTGTGTGTATGTATGTGTGCAGGAATGTTTACATTTTACATCTTTGCATGAAACCATTTATGTAAAGTGATGTTACGTTGTCATTTTCAGCTAAGAAACTGCGAAACTGCCTTGTAGCTGTACATGATTAAAGACAAATGAAATGAAAAAGAGAAGGAATAGCGACAAGAAGGGTGTCAGGTAGTATACCACAAAAAGAACTACTGATCTAACCCATGTCAGCAAGAGAAAAAAGACATCAAACAAACAAAAACAAATGAATCAAGTTAATTATTTGTAGCGACACCATATTTCATTATGTAACCATAATATACTACAAACTATATTAAACACTTTATAAGACAATACTGTGTCCTACCTAATTAGCAGTGCTATTAAATCACTTGTTAAGGTTACTTCTACAGATTTTCTGTAGAAACTAGAGCCGCACTGATTTGTTACAAAGTTTTGTATCCAAATACATCTAATGTAAACAATAATACTTTGTAAAAATAGGTAATGGGTGTATACACCATATTCCAGGAGTTCATGTGCTTTCATCAGCACTACATCCAACCTATTAACTATTCAAAAACTCATTGCTTAAATAGCTACTAAATATAGTAGTGTAACAGTATTGGATATACCAATTTTACACTTTAAACACATTCCTGACAGCTGGTACATAAATATTAATTATTTGTAGGAACACCATATTTCATTATGCAACCATAATATACTACAAAGTATATTAAATGCTTTGTAAGTCAATAATATGTCTTACTGTATTAGCAGTACTATTATATCACTTGTTGAAGAAGGAGTAAGACGACCTGAAATATGCATATACACCCATTACCTATTTTTCCAACTTTGATCATACTGTTATTTATATTAGATGTCTACAGAGACGAAATGTCGCAATAAATCAATACCGGTTGTAATATCTTATAGAACATCTGTAGAGATATAACCATAACATGTAAATAAACAAGTAGATATGAGAAATTAGTAGATTGAAAAGTAAACCATTGAGGTTAGGGTTACATTGTTGATTAAGAGGAAAAAAATCTGCATATTTTCTTCTTTTTTTTTTGTTTTATAGATATGAAATTACAGCAGAGTTAACATAGTAGACTACTTCTAAACTATCAAGTTCATTTAACCTAATGCTAAATACCAACTACACTTAAACTAATGTTAAATACCAACTACACTTAAACTACTGTTAAACTATTGTATTCACTTAGACTACTGTTAATTAACTATCATGTACAGTCAGTCTTTTAATCTTTCACTGGTTTATGTTATTGGGCAATGGCTTTACTGAGGCACTACTTTGAAGGATATATTGTGTCAATTGCATTGGCCCTGTAGCTTCTTACTTCAGTGTGGAATATATCTTAACAACTTCTATTTGTCAAAGCACTAAGTTTACAAGGCATAAAAAGAGGGACAATATAACCAATACTGGTCTTTAGTCCAATCAAAACACACCCAAACACATATGTCAGGCCTTTGCAAAGCTTCCATCTAAATACCACTTATATATTTTCTATTTTTATCTTTTATCTGTTTCAGTCATTAGAATACAGCTAGGCTGGAGCACCACCTTGAAAAGTTTTTAGGCAAATAAATTAACCCCTGTACTTATTTTTTTAAAGCCTGGTACTTATTCTATCAGTATATTTTGCTGAACCACTAAGTTACAGGAATGTAAACAAACCAACAGTGGTTGTCAAGAGGGGGTAGACAAACAGATATGCGCGTGCACACACACACACACACATAAGAACAGGTTGGGCAAAGTTCAGAGAGCTTCTACCTTTGCTGGTAACTAAGGGCCTCTCCCTCAGAGTGCAAGACAGATTGTATGATGCCTGTGTTCATACAGCTATGTTACATGGTAGTAAAACATGGACTTTGTGTGAAGGCTTGAAAGAAATGAAGCTAACAAGCTTTGTTGGACTGGTAATGTTAGTGTCCATGCACAACAGTGTGTAAATAATTTAAGAGGAAAACTGAGTTTAAGGGGCATCAGATGTTGTGTGCAAGAGAGAAGACAGTGCTGGGATGGTCATGCGATGCATATGGATGAGGACAGTAGCATAAAGAAGTGCTGATCTCTAATTGTGGAGAGAACCTGTGGAAGGGGTAGACACAGAAAGACGTGGGCCTCACTGAAGAAATGGCAAGGGACCAGGAGTTGTGGTGATTTGCTGTACTTCAGATGTTCTAAGCTAAGTAAAATCATTGTCATCCATTCATATAGGCATGTCCTTTGCAGGTGCTGGTGCTGCACACACTCTGTAAAGTGGTTGGTATCAAGAAAGGGTATCCTGCCATAGAAACATGTCACAACAGACAATTGGAGTCTGGACAGCTCTGCAGCTGGCTAGCTCCATGTCAAACCATCCAATCCATGCCAACATGGAAAACGAATGTTAAACGGTGATGATAAATATATGGTGGTTTCTTTCAGTTTCTATCTACCAAATCCACTCACAAGGTTTTATTCAGCTTGAAGCTATAATAAAAGATACTTGCTCACAACGCCACAGTGGGATTGAGCCCAGAACCATGTGGTTGGGAAGCAAGCTTCTTACAACACGGTCACGTCTGCACCTTATTAATTATTTTTTTTGCAACTGAGCTTGAAATGGTCCTTAGGCAAGGCACTTGCTTCAGTCTACTCAGATGAAAAAAATGAGAATTTAGATTTACAGAATACCCAGTGTGTGCCAAGTTAGAGCAGTAATGTCAACAAATCAGTGATATTACCAAAAACATTATATCAGGAAAACAGATACTTCTAGTGATGGAGTGCTATACACCACCTCAAACCCTTTATTACATAACCACAATATGAGCCAGATTTATTTTATTTTCCTTGAAAATTGTCCCTCAAAAAAAAATTAAAAAGAGATAATCTTATGTCTCCACCCTCTTACAAAGTCCCTATGAATCCTTCTTTACAAAATATAAGAGATTTTAGGATTTCAGATATAAAGAGGTAATTTGTCTTGTTTTTAAGGACAATTATGGAAAAAGAGATGGTAACAAAAATAAATAAATATATAAAACAAAAAGCACATGTATTGAAATTCTTTTGCATGTAGATCTAAGTGTTAATTAAAAGGCTTTTTGAAATGAGAACTGTACAGATGTAAGTACAAGTATGGCTATGTGGTTATGAAATTTGCTATGCAGCAATGTGGTCTTGGGTGCAAACTTAATGCATAGCATGTTGGGGAAATGTCTTCCACTATATCATCAGGTTGTCCAATTCTGTGTGAGTAGAACTGAGAGATGAAAACTGTAGAGAAATGTGTGTACTTTTGTATGTGTGCTTGTGTGTGTGTGCACATGCACATGCTCATGTCCTGTAACTCAGCAGTTTCACAGAGAGAGATTAAATTTAGAACATAATTACTAGTTTTGATATGATCCTTTGACCCATCTCGAATTGATGCCCAAATATGGTTTACAGTTCAATGATTGAAGAATAGAAGACTATTTCAATTCTAAATCCCAAGAGCCAACAACAGTTTCAGTTGTTTGATGAACAGAATTACATTAACATATTGACAAAGTAGAATTAGTGTCAGTGACACAGTGGTGTCCAATCGATAGGACTTCCACACATTTTCCATCAACACAGTTTCACTCACAAGGCTTGTAATGATACAAAACAATTGTAGAAAATAAATATTCAAAGAACTATAGGCTGGAATCTAACTTGGAACAATCAGAAATAGTTACAGTAGTGTTAAACTCAGTAATAAAAAAACGTGTTAAACATTCTTTGATCTAGCAAGCAAGGGAGACAACTCTAAATGTTTCTGGTTTCTTAGTTGTCATCAGTGGGAGTATATTATTTACTCTTTGTTGGTCATGTACAGTTCCTGCTTTATATCATAATCTTGTTGAAGCTGCCTGATTTGAAAATGTTCCCAACCTTCCTTACAAAACAAAAGCAACTGCATTAAATAAAACTGAGATAATTTTCAAATAGTGAAAAGGCTAAAAACTTGCCAAAGTAGTTGATTAAAGCAGTATGGCACTACATTCAAAAATATCTCATAGTCACCACTTTCTTGTTTTGATATTTTACTGTTTTATTTACAATCAACAACTAAAACTAACAGGGACAGTTATAGATTCCCAATGGATGCCAATGATACAATTTAGAATGAGATTTCAGAAACAAAATAACTAACACTACTTAAATGTTATGTCAACACCAAGATAATAATTAAACATTTTGGATCAAGATTTGTAGCTGTTATTATTACTATTAAGGCCGATAGGCTCATTACTGCACCAGATGAAATGCTGAGCAGCATTTATTCTAGCTTGATATTCTGAGTTTAAATTTTGTCAAGATCAACATTGGCTTTCATCCTTTTGGGGGTCAATAAAATTAGTACTAGTTAAGCACTGGAGTTGCTATAACCAACTGGCCCTTTTCTCCAAAATTTCAGGCCTTGTATCTATAGTAGAAAGAATTATTATTATTATTGAGTGAAAGAGCAGTACATGCCATCAAAATATATGAAGCCCAGTATACCCATCATGACTACCCATCTGATAAAGGTACACCAGGCAGCATGACATGGTGATCCCATATCAAGACAAACAGCACATAACCTTGCAGGTGGGACCCACTTAGAATTTTTCTCAGGTCGAGTAGCCCATCCCACTCAAAAGATCCCTGAATGAAGGTTCTTTAACGGTGTTGAATGAAACACCAGTGTTTCAAGAGATGAATAATTTAAACCTCAAAGAATTCCTCTCAACACATGGCTATGATGCTCCCCCACTACTTCTGCTCTTATTTTGAAACAGAGTTCAAGGTTGTTTTCACAATAAATGGGTTTGATAAGATTACCTCTTTATACAAACATACACACACACACACACACACACACACACATAGAGTGTGTGTTATGAAGTGAGTGAATTAAAGGTGGTATCTGTACTTAAGCAGAATTCATAGAAGCATCAACATAAGAAAAATTATTGAGATATGGGGTGAGGGGGAAAGAGGAAAATACAGAGAGAAAGAGAGAAGGAATGAGACTGAGAAAGAAATGAGCTGAAGTAAGTGTGGAAAAAATTGGGAGAAAGAGAAAAAGAAAGCTGTTAAAATGGGTAGTTATGGAGTTAACGATGTAAATAGGTAACTAATAAAGAGCAGTGATGAAGGATTTTGGTAGCCAATATTCTCATCCAGTTTTCTCAAACCTTCATTGAGAAATCACAAGGAGCAGTGCTAAAGGAAATCTGTTTTCAAGGAACAAATATACATCTCTACTACAGTCAATGCTGACTTCCTCTGCTCACAGATTCAACATTTTATCTTTTATTCTTTATTTGTTTTAGTCATTAGACAGTGGCCATGCTGGGAGATCGCTTAGAAGGATTTTAGTCGAATGAATCGATCCAGTACCTTTTTTCTTTAAAGCTTGGTGCTTATCCTATTGGTATTTTTGCTGAACCGCTTAGTTACAATGATGTAAACACACCAATACTGGTTGTCAAAGACACACACACACACACATATATATGATGAGCTTCTTTCAGTTTCAACTACCAAATCCACTCACAAGGCTTTGGCCAGCCTGAGGTTAAAGTAGAAGACAGTTGGTCAAGGTGCCATGTAGTGGAAACAGGAACCATGTGGTTGGGAAGCAAAACTTCTTATCACACAGCAATGCCTGTGCATATTTTTTGTCTGATTGCCTGCCCATCCGGCTGTCTCTCTACTTTGTCCTCATTTTTACAAGTCAAATACAATCATTTTCAGCTGCAATCAGTTATGTTCCTGAGCCATTTGATGAGCACTGAGAAAGAGAGAAGGGATATAAAGAGAGAGATACAAAAAAAAAAAAAGAGATTAAGAGAGAGAGAGAGGGAGGGAGAGTAGAGGGGAGCACATTAGCACTATTAAGCATGTGTGAGAGAGACTGTATATTTTATGTGTGTGTGTTGAAATAGGCCTCATACAGATAGAAGTAAAATGTGTTTAGGGTAAAAATGAGAAAATGATAAAGTGAGGGAGGGAGAAAGAGAAGACAGAGAAGGGAAGAGAGAGGGATGGTGGATGTGTGTGACTGTTTTAAAATGTGTTTGTCCCATTATGAAGATTTCCTACAAAATGCTAAAAAAGAAAAAAATATGAACTTCGCTCATTCAAATAGAAAGTCTCCTCTCACTGAGAGGGAGGAAGGTGTTGGATTTCACCATCATGTTCTTTTATTGTGGCAGTTCCACTTCAGACTCTTGTCAAATATCCAACTCATTCACTGCAGTAATCCCTTAGCAAGAACAAATGACCCTTTACCATACTTAAACTTACCGGTCACAGTGTATTTCTCCCCATCTATCTCTCTTTTTCACAAACACATGCACACACCAACACCCAGACCAACAGCAAGCTATAATAAGAGCTTCTACACTGTCATTCAACTTGCTAGAAATATCAGCCAAAATATCCTTCAACTCACAAGCCACTGACTTAAGAAATAGGAGGACAATATAAGTAAATCTTAAGATTAGATGGCCACAAGTGGAACAACTTTGACTGATGGGTTGAGTTTGGGCTGAACCAGAGATGAATTTATGTTCCATGTAAAAGGTTCAAAGGACAAGAGGCCCAACAAGGTCTCTAGCTTTTTGTATCTTTTAGTCGTGAACTCTGAACCACCACACACAAAGGTAGATCACCAAGTGATTGGCTAACATTCACAGATCACACTTGGTCCAGATATGTCAAGCCACTTCAATTAATCAAGCAAGGTAGCTCTTTTAACTGTCTCATGAAAAGATAGGGAACATTTCATATATATATATATATACATTTTAAGACAGTTATATAAATGTTATCAAATAAAGTAATATTGAATATAATTTATTGAAGATATGAAACATGATGTAAAACTATATAATTACTGAAAAACGAAACTAAAAAAATTGTAAACTGACCTTTTAAGGACACAGACTCAAGTATATTTATAACTATTATATCGCACTTGGCATAAATTTAAGTTACCCAGCAAATATTCTCACACATGAAAAAAATAATGAGAAGTTATTTATCACTGACTTTATGATTTATAGAGTGAGTACTTCATTTCATCAACAACAGTACCTAGTCAATTTACATACCAAATATTTATGGCAGAATTCTGTATATATATAAATTTAAAAGAGAGTTTTGACGCTAATATCCATTATTATTGAAATTTA
>NC_068993.1:28140147-28142034 GCF_001194135.2 Octopus bimaculoides
GTTTCCATTTTTCCATACATGATCAGCTATACCCGATTTATCGATATCTCTTCGATGGCCCTGCTTGATTTGTAGAAAGGGTGTAGGTAGAAACTTCAGAAGGTGTACCCAGTGCAAGCTATAGACACATAAGAGGTGCAGCAATATCATAAGAAGGTTAACAGAGAAAGTAGTCTATGTGTGGCAGATGTATAGGTCAGTGGCTAGAAAGCTATGGCATGCAGCTCACCCTCACTGAGGTTTGTGGTAAGGGGATTCCGAGTGTACCACCCTTACCTGTTTTCCATGAAAAGTGTAGGATTATATGCTATAAAATATGGGAAGTCTGAAATTGAAAATAGTTTTCCCCTTGCAATGCACCATTTTGAAGTAGTTAGTAATACATAAGTAACATATATATAACTTTAGAAATCACCTTCCAACGATTTCATCCAATAGGGGTTATTCAAGCTGTCAACTTTGAGAAAAAAGTCGAAATTCTTTTTAAAGTTTAGAAGAAAATTTGACATTCATGAACTCTTGAAGCTGATTGAGAGAGTGCCAAATTAAGAGAATGTGAATAACAATGTACAACTTCTGTAAGTCCTGCAGCTTTTCTGTCTTTACTGACATCGACTTATCCCCTAAACCTTTCTTGAAGTCTTTCCTTCTCAACAACAAATTGCATAACGTGTAACAGTTAAGATTTCATTCGAAGGTTTGTAGTCTCACCAAACATAACAGCAACAAATGCTGTTTTTTTCTATCATTGGCTTAATTACACCTTCACTTGTAACAACTATACAATAAAATGATTTCATTTTGAATATCATTTGGAAGTGATATGCATTTTCAATATCACTTCAAAGCTAAGAAAATGTGTTCTTATACTGACAAACTAACAGACATGGGAAACAAATCTCTAACTGTGGAGGGAGCCTGTGGAAGAGGTAGACCCAGGAAAACAAAATATTTGGCTATTGGGTCTCACAGAGGTGATGACAAGTGATAGTGACCTTTGGTGATTTACTGTGCTTGAGGAGATCTGTCAAGCCAAGTGAAATTGTAGTTCTTCAGGGAAATGCAGAAATAAAACTCGTCAATAAGACATTTCAACAGAATATGATGGAAATGTAAAGTGATAAACTGAACACTATTAAGTTTTTTTTTAAAAAATGTTAGAGGATATAACGTCAGAGGTAACCTATAGAAAGAGGAGGGGTAAAGGAAAGAAAAAACCAAATAAATGAGAAATATATAACGATATGTAAATGAAATAAAACCCTTAAGTCTTGGAAAAAGATATATTTAGTGAATGTGAAATGTAAGAAGAAAATTAATGTTTAAATTATATATAATGATAGATATCACCCATCTGAACTAAAGGTGTGTTTCTGTCAATGTTTACATCGGTATGCATGCTCTATAACTGTGTTTACAAGGGGGTTTTTAGAAAAAAGAATAAAAAATAGTTCAGAATTAGAGAGAAGACAGAATTCTTTGCCTTTATCCTAAGGGATCGAAATTGAGAGAATCAGCCAATCTAAATTAAGCCCTGTGCTGTTACATTTATTCCTATCCCTATACTTTTGAATAACACCAGTGATATTTTCGAAACATGTATCAGAAGTAAAAAAATTTGAATAACACCTGCGTTTAACTCCATTTATTTATTTATATATATTATACAAAATTATTTCACGTAAACCCGGAGTTTCTACCTTTAAAAATAAGGAGTTACGCCCTTTTTACTTGTGTGATTTTTTGCTACCCTGGTAACTATTTATCTATTTTTTCCATGTAAATTGTAAACAAGGGAATAATAAACACATCTATTTATATATATATATGTGTGTGTATGTATGTATGTGTGTATATATATATATATATATATATATATATATATAT
>NC_068993.1:28146471-28147010 GCF_001194135.2 Octopus bimaculoides
TACTAGACAGAGTATCAGTACCTTGAGAGAAAAGTTGAACTTACGAAGCATCAGTTGTAGTGTGCAAGAGAGACGACTGCGCTGGTATGGTCATGTAGCAAGAATGGATGAGGATAGCTGTGTGAAAAAGTGCCACACCTTAGCAGTTGAGGGAACCTGTGGAAGAGGTAGGTCCAGAAAGACCTGGGATGAGGTGGTAAGGCACGGCCTTCGAACATTGAGCCTCACCGAGGCGATGACTTCTGACCGAGATCTTTGGAAATATACTGTGCGCGAGAAGACCCGGCAAGCCAAGTGAGACCTAAATCTAAGGCCCAGCCAGTCCACTTATGCGTACCTTCCTTCCTCCATTGGACACTAAATTCCACTTGTGAAGATCTGTTGAGGCAAGTGAAATTGAAATCGAGTTAAATTAAAATTGGACACTAAACCCCACTTGCGAAGACCTGTTGAGGCAAGTGAAATAGAAATAGATCGTTGCCGTGCCCCTGAACTGGCTTTGTGCGGGGCCGTCATAGGATTTTCAAATGAGATTGTTG
>NC_068993.1:28148687-28150884 GCF_001194135.2 Octopus bimaculoides
ATATATATTTATATATATATATATATATATACATACATATATATATATACATACAAATATATATATATATATATCTGTAAATAATATGCGACAATTATTCGGTAGTCATGATAAAACTCTGAGTTTTGGATGTCGGGGTGGAAACCCACGCCGCCATCTCTTCAGTTATCTGGCCATTGAAGAATGCTATGAAGATGACCGTTAAACAAAGGGAAATTACTGTGTGACCGTTATTAAGACAAACGAGCTATTAGAATGACCGCTAAGTGAGGGGAGGGAGTAAGAATGTTGATAGTATTTGCGTAAGCGCACCAGTCCATACATACACATGCATGCTCGCACACCCACGTACATGTGCCTATATGTATATCCTCATCCACCCTCACTTGAAACACACACATGCTCACCCACACATTTGCCCCCAAAAATTATATCCCCGCATACACGCTCAAACACACACATACACGCGTGCAACATGCTCACACACATACACACGCACGCAAAAAAGGTTCATATACGCACATCTCTATATGCACATGCACAAGAAAAAGCAGGGATAAAGGCAAAATTCTTTATTACTGAACTGGTGGTAGGTGTATAGGTTATTCCCTTGCTAAAACCACTCTTTTAGAGCCTTATTATATACTGGAGCAATGCTAGTGTTGCCCCAGTATATAATAAGGCTCTAAAAGATAGTGGTTTTAGCGAGGAAATAACCTATACACCTACCATCAGTCCAGTAATAAAGAAAAGAAAATATAGAAATAGGAAAACTATCTGGTTCACACCCCACTACTCAACTGAAGTGACCTTTAATATAGGCAAGTATTTCTTAGTACTGATAGATAGACATTTTCCAGTCAACCATAGTTACAGAAAGCTCTTCAATAGACATAACTTAAAAATCAGTTTCAGCTCAACTACTAATTTAAAAAATATAATCGCACACAACATGCAAAAACTACAATATGAAACCAGCTGTTCATGCAGGGATAAAAATTTGTGCCTGCTAAATGGAGCTTGCATGTCCGAAACCATAATTTATGAAGCCACCGTGGACTCTATATCCACTAAGGACAAAGTTTCGACGAAGAAATACGTGGGCCTTACAGGGGGTAATTTCAAGGCCAGGTTCAATAATCACACCTTGAGCTTCAGACACTGGGATAAAAGGAAAACAAACAAATTATCCAGTCATATATGGTCCTTAAAAGACAAAGGTGTCAGTTACAACATCCATTGAAAGATCTTAACCAAGTGTAAGCACTACACCAGCAGCAGTGGAAAGTGCAGTCTTTGTGATATGGAAAGATGGCTCATCTGGGAAGGCAACTTAGACCCTGCCACCTGTCTAAATTCAAGAATTGAACTTTTCAGATCATGTCCACATGTGGCTAAATATTTGTTACCTTTTTGTTCCCCCTGAG
Organism: Octopus bimaculoides; assembly: GCF_001194135.2. Classification (NCBI taxonomy): domain Eukaryota; kingdom Metazoa; phylum Mollusca; class Cephalopoda; order Octopoda; family Octopodidae; genus Octopus; species Octopus bimaculoides. Next base: position 28,150,115 of record NC_068993.1, read on the forward strand.
ATTACTGATAGGACTTGCTTTCTATATTGTATCTATGTACAAGCCTTTTATCTCTCTATACTTTTTACTTATATTTGTTATATATTTGTTATATATTTTTTATATTTTTTCACATATTTATAGAGATATTGTTTTATAGGTTTATTGCTCATATATTTTTTACACATATTTTTCTGTTTCTACCTTCCATTCTTGCTTTTTAAGGACCATATAGACATGTACATGGAACCTTTAGAGCGCACTTGTGGATGTGTGCGTGTGTGCGGATACATGTGCATATAGACATGTATGTGCGTGCAGGTGAGAATGTGCGCATATAGACGTATTTCACCCTTATGGCTTTTTTACACTTTTTTACACTTTTTCTGTATTTTGCCTTTAGCCCTGTCTTTTCTTGTGCATGTGCGTATATAGACGTGTGTATATGAACCTTTTTTGCATGCGAGCGTGTTGCACGCGTGTATATGCGTGTGCGAGTGTGTTGCCTGTCATGTATATGTGTGTGTGAGCATGTATGCGGGTATATATATAATTTATTTTGGCGACGAATGTGTGTGTGGGCATGTGTGTTTCAAGTGAGGGTGGCTAGATAATTGAAGAGATGTCTGCGTGGGTTTCCGCCCCGACATCTGAGACTCGGAGTTTTATCGTGGCTACCAAATAATTGCTACATATTATTTACAGAAAAATTCCTCTATTTACATAATATCGAGGTCTCTTTCTTTCGTTTGTTGTCTTACCTTTTCTATCAATATATATATATATATATA
>NC_068993.1:28151151-28153508 GCF_001194135.2 Octopus bimaculoides
TATATATATATATATATATATGTCAGTGTGCATGTACGACAGTGTAAACATCTTGAGAGAAAAGTTGGGCATAAGAGGTATCAGATTTGGTGTGCAAGAGAGATGATTACATTGGTATGGTCATGTGATGCATCTGGATGAGGACAGCTGTGTAATGAAATGCTGATCTCTAACTGGAGGGAACTTGTGGTAGAGGTAGACCCAGGAAGCATTATTTTTTAACATTAGGCCTCACAGAGGCAATGTGGCTGGTACTGGTGTCATGTAATTAGCACCCATACCGGTGGCACATAAAAAGCACCCTTCATATATTGGGCCTCGTGGAAGCACTGACAAATGATTTGGCACAATGCTGTGCTTGAATAGAAGACCCATTAAGCTTAGTGAAATTGTACTTGTGGCAGATATTGGTGCCACACAGCTATAACCCATGCCAGTGGCACATAAAAGCACCCATTACACTCTCAAAGTGGTTGGCATTAGAAAGGGTATCCAGCCATAGAAACCATGGCAAATCAGACGGGTGTCTGGTGCAGCCCCTCAGCTTGCCAGCCCTGGCCAAATAATCCAACCCATGCCAGCATGGACAACAGACATTAGATGATGATGTATATATAATTATTTATGAAAGTATATATGTATGTATGCATGTATGTGTGTATATGTCTCAAACTTACTGAAAGTGTACTCATAAAGACTCGGGTCTTTCTCAGTTCTAACTTTTAGTTTTGAGTTAGTTGTATCTATGACATCCTTATTTCTGGTTATGACTTCCTTGGTTTTAGCTATGCCCCTCTTTGTTCTAGCTATGATGTTCCTTAGTTCTGACTATAACTCTCTTAGTTCTGATTACAGCTTCCTTTGTTCTATCTATAACTTCCTTTGTTCTGGCTATGACTTACTTTGTTTTTGGTATGACTTCCTTACTTCTGGCTATGTTCTTAGTTCTTCTAGCTATGATTTCCTTACTTCTGGCTATGGCAGATGTGAAGATGAAAGATAAATCTCTCTTTGGATGGAGCTGACTAAAAGACTGTAATGCCTCAAAACACTAATAGGGCTAATTAGTTACCAAAATATAAATTTCTTGGGCAGTAGTGTCCCTCCTTAGATATTTAGATACAATGTAAACATCATATTATTTGTACTTAATTGAATTAAAAGTTGTGATGTCCAAGCATTCCTCGAGGCATTATGACAAGGTGCGGAAAAATTCTTTGCTTTAAGGGTGTCATGAAAGGCCTGGTTGAAGGCCCATCCTTCCAAGTTCTTTAACAAAGCTTACAAAATCTGAAGGATGATTGCAATGAGTGTGTGAATCTGAGAGGGGAATATGTTGAATAAAATCATAATTAACTGATCCTCTTGTATTTTCTTTTACCAAAAGCTAGGAACTTTTCAGCATCCCCTTGTAGTTAATATCAGTGAAGTTACAGGACATAAAGAGACACAATCTAAACAATGCTGGTTTTAAGAGTAGTTTTATTCATTTAAATGTACATATATGTGCGTGCGCACACACACACACACACATGCACAGAAGTTTGTGAAGACAGGAGGTGTAGGAGATAGGAAAACATGTGAGTGAGGTAAGGAAAAGAGGCTGTATGTATCCAGGCGATAACAGAGGAATTCAAGATAGGATGCCCCTGGGAGCTCCTCTATGCTGATGACCTTGCACTAATTGCTGAATCACTATCAGAACTAGAGGATAAGTTTCAGGTGTGGAAGCAGGGACTAGAATTGAAGGGCCTTAGGGTCAACTTAGCTAAACCAAAGTTCTAATAAGTAGGAAGGTAGACAAAACACAGACCCCCTTCATGTAGATGGCCCTGCTCGATCTGTAGAAAAGGTGTAGGTAGAAACTCTATAAGCTGTACCCAGTGTAAGCTATGACACAAGAGGTGCAGCAATATCAAAGGCAGGCTAACTAGGAAGATAGTTTTTGTATGTGGCAGATGTTCAGATGCAATAAACACTGAAAATAGGAAGAAAACAACTTCTGTCTCATTCCAGGGAGGAAAAACTAGAGGTAGTTGATAGCTTCTGCTATCTGGGTGACCAAGTTAGTAGTGGGGGTGGGTGCGCTGAAAGTGTAGCTGCTAGAATAAGAATAGCCTGGGCAAAGTTCAGAGAGCTCTTACCTCTGCTGGCGACAAAGGGCCTCTCTCTCAGAGTAAAAGGCAGACTGTATGACGCATGTGTACGAACAGCCATGCTACATGGCAGTGAAACATGGGCCTTGACTGCTGAGGACATGCATAAGCTCGCAAGGAATGAAGCCAGTATTCTCCGATGGATGAGTAATGTCAGTGTGCATACCCGACAAAGTGTACGTATCTTGAGAGAAAAGTTGA
>NC_068993.1:28154598-28174971 GCF_001194135.2 Octopus bimaculoides
ATATATATATATATATATATATATATACTCTCCTCACAGTTTTTTCTCTTTCTTTCCCCATTTCTTACCTGTTCAACTGTCTCTTGCTCCCTCCTCTCTTTCTCCATCTTCCCTTCTATCCACCCATCCATCATCTTAAGTTTTTCCACACAGTTTCGTCTCCCATACCCCCACCCATGTGCCTCCTGTTTCCACAGACCTACGTTTCAGCAAATATATAACTACACACTATCACAAATATCAGCAACATAAATACACACACCTATACATATACACACACACATGCATGCATATACACACTCACACACATCTGCACTAACACAAAGTTTCATTGTTTAGCCCATTTAGATGCCAAAATATATTTTAAAACAACAAAAACATTAATACAACTAACAACAGATACATACACACCCACATACTTGCTCCCTCTACATATACACATACATATATATAAAGATGTCTACACAAAGTTTTATTGTCTGGCCCATTTCAGTACCACTACCATGGCAATAAAACAAAATCAAATCCCCACAGCAAAGAAAAATGCTTCAGTGTAGCTGCTTAACCATTTGGAAATCGTAGCCAAATCCTACTGTCTTAAAAAGAGAAGGGCACATTAGATAATGTCGCCCAACATGCACTATGCCTAGGCATGGTCACAACTGAGAGATGTTGGTTGTATGTCTGTCAGATAAGTGCTGACTTGAGGTTAAACAACAACAATCACACATTCTATCTCTCATTAAAATCTTCAGTTCTGTCAGTGTTGAAGACCAAGTTGAGAGATGAAGAAGGATAAGTGAAAGAGGCTGCAATGAGGGAGAGAGAGTGAGAGATTAGGGTGTGTAAGTTTAAAAGTAAAACATCAGGACTTTCGTCTGGGAAATAGGAAATGCATCATACCTTGTTGTGCCTTCTGTATATGCTTGTGTGCTACTCACACAAACATATATACATGTGTGTGTGTGTGTGTATATATATATATATATATGGCTGTGGAGAGGGGTCTAATGGCAACATAATGCTCACATGTGCTTCACTATCATGTGGGTCTTCAAAATTTATGTTTGTGGAATACCCTGTAACTTAAACAATAATTCAGTAAATCCGTACTGCAGATGATCGAACAGCTGGGCTGATTGTTAAAAGAACCCATCACATACATCTCTCTCTCGCTCTCTCACTCTCACTCTCACAAATCATTCAGATTAGTGGTTAAAACTAAGTTAAAAGGGTATTTCATTGCTGCCTGATAGCCCACAGATCCAAAGGCATCCAATGATTTATCAGTACATTTTATACAACATAATTATTCAGTTCTTTATTTAAGAGATGAGGAATTATGTACATTATTTACATTTGACAGATATTTGTCCTCATCTTGTTTGTTGTTAACACAACATTTCGGCTGATATACCCTCCAGCCTTCATCAGGTGTCATGGGGAAATTTTAAACCTGGGTTCTCATTCCTAAGGTATTTTAGATGTTATTATTATTATTCAGGTCACTACTTGGAATCGAACTTGGAATCTTGGGGTTAGTAGCCTGCGCTCTTAACCACTACACCATATGGCATAGTGGTTAAGAGCGCGGGTTACTAATCCCAATATTCTGAGTTCGATTCCAGGCAGTGACCTGAATAATAATAATAACAACAACAATATCCAAAAATACCTTAGGAATGAGAACACAGGTTAGAAATTTCCCCAAGACACCTGATGAAGGCTGGAGGGTATATCAGCCGAAACGTGTTAACAACAAACAAGATGACAAATATCCATCAAATGTAAATAATGCACATAATTGTTATCATTAAACATTTCATGTGCTTCCATAATCCCATCATTGCATATTGCCTAGTAAACTTCAAATTGAGTATTACCTGATGACATGGCAATGTTGTGTAATCACATTACATAATCTTGTATAATCCCCACATGTTATCTCATGCCAAGTTGTATGATGCAACGAGTTAGAAATAATAAATTTTTGCTACTGAAGCATGTGTAATAATACCCAAATTAGTCATTTATTTCTTCTTTATCATTATATACATAAGGTCTTTATTGGGGATCATAAGTATTATTACATAATAATTCTTCGTTGTTTAAGTTTAGAAGAATATGTAATTCTATGAAACTTAGTAAATACATTTGGTAGTTAAAAGACAGGAATATTCTTTTCTACTCTAGGCACAAGGCCTGAAATTTTGGTGGTGGGGGAATCAATTAGATTGACCCAGTACACAACTGGTACTTACTTTATTGACCCTGAAAGGATGAAAGGCAAAGTCAACCTCAGTGGAATTTGAACTCAGAACGTAAAGACAGACGAAATACCCTAAGCATTTCGCCTGGTGTGCTAACGATTCTGCCAGCTCGCTGCCTTAAAAGACAGGAATATTAACTCTGATATAAAGTGGTCCATTATTAATTATGCACTATCATATTTTAAATGTGATCATTGCCTTGAGGAAATGTATTATATAATTACTTCTAAATTAGAATTATTAAACTGTAGAAATAATTTTACATTGAAATGTTCTTATAAATATAGAAAAACATTTAAATATTTCAAGAATAAACAACCCATTAATTACAGTTATTTTTCCTATAATCTAATATGCATAATTTTTATACAAGTCTGTTTAAGTATAATTAATTGATAGATAATTAATTGCTGTGACATAGAATTTGTTTATTTTTTATTCCTTCATTACCTATTGATATCATCAAAAGTTTAAACACTAAACTGGCTTTTCTTAGAATATTATATTTCTTCTTAACGTTCTTTTTGTATGCGTTCGTGTACTGGAGATATTTTCTTAGTTCACTTTGAATTTAACCCATTTTGGATTGTGTTGATATCATTGTGTTCACATCTATTTTTGGATATATTAATTTTACTGGTATTTTAGACCTTTTTTAGACACAATAGAGATGATCATCGGTAATATGTGGTGAAAAAGAATACAAGAGTTATGGAATGGAGTATGGGAAATCCGGGCTACATATGTTTCTTAATGAGTGGAACCTCAGATGTGGTAAAATCCAAGTGAGGTGTATACTTCTGGCTACACTTTAGGCCAAGGATAACTTAATTAGATTAAAGGCTACATTGTTGCAGGGGGGTACATGTTGACACAAAGATTCAATCAGAATATGTGAGGAGTATATAAATCATCATCATTTAACATCCATGTTCCATGCTCACATGGGTGAGATGGTACCACAAGAGCTGGCCAGGCCAAAGCCTGCACCAGACTTCTGTGACTGTTTTGGCAGGATTTTTAATGTTGGATGCCCTTTCTAACACCAACCACTCAACAGAGCAGACTTAGTGTTTTTTTTATGTGGCACAAGCACAGGCAAGGTGAGTAATGCTGTGCTTTTACAGAAAGTATAAACAACATCACAGAGAGGCTGTCTCCTTGGAATATGCCTTTGTGATATTGCATTCTATCGGTGATAATACAGTCACTCTTTGTGTTTAATTTCAAGATGGTGGCCCACAATGAAGTCAGGTCAGCTATGGCTTTGACTATTCTCACTGGAACTTTAGAAAGTTGTATGTATGTATGTATATATGCATATATCATCATCATCATCATCATCATCCAATGCCTGTTTTGGGCATCCTCCTTTTTCAAACCAACCTTTCCAATCTCCTCCACCTTTTCCTTGGTCTACCTCACTTTTGCTCTCCATTTACCTCAAACACAATCACCCTCCTCAGAACATGCTCTTCATCCCTCAACATATGCCCATACCACCTCACTCCATTCACCAATTCATCCAACCCCAGCATTCCCATCAAATCCTCAGTCCTCCTCTTATCAAATAGCTTCACCCTACACATTTCTCTCACCATTGCTCTCTCAGTCCTTCTCAAAATCACCATCTCTCTCTACTTCAGACACCATGTCTCTCTCCCATACAGCATTGCAGCTCTCAAATAACTCTTATAGACCCTTCCTTTCATATTTAATGAGAACCTTTTCCCATATAACAACGCTCCACATTCCCTGAACTTCACCCAGCTAAGTCTCGCTCTTGCTGTCACAGTTGCTTCACATCTACATTTTACATCCACCCTATCTTCCAAATAACAAAACCCTCTCACCGTTTCCATCTCATCACATAGCATTTTCACTGGTTCTGCTAGCCCTCTAGCTCCTTTCTTACATCTTCCACAAACAAACTCTCACACCAGTCTTGGGGTCACCTTCTTCATTTTCGTACCTACCATGAATTCATTTCTCACATTTCATACACATCGCATTTGCCATTACCCTCCCCCCGCATACACCACATGGATCCACCTTACTCACTAACATTTCTCCTTCCACCACTTTCACCATCACCTTCAAACGCCTGAGGTTTACCTTCAAACGCCTCCTTCCATTTCCAAAACTTCTCACTCAATCCTTCCATCATTTCACTCATCAAAACAAGGTCACCCGCATACAGTATCTCCATTATCAATCCCTCTCTTGCACTCTGTCACCACATCGACCACTATTGCAAACAATAACAGTGATAACACAGATCCCTGATGCACACCAACTTTCACCGCAAACTCCTCCGACAGCTCTGATCCAATTCTGACTTTTGTCTTTACCCTCTCATAGAAACTCATCATTGCTCTCACTATTACCTCTAGTACAACTCTCATCCTCAATACCTACTCAATCACCTTCCTTGGAACCCTATCAAATGCTTTCTCCAGATCAACGAAGCACATGTACTACTCCTCCTTATCTCAGTATTCCTGTTGTAATCTCCTTACAATGAACGCTGCATCTATTGTCCCCCTACCTGACATAAAACCAAATTGCATCTTGTCCATATCCACCCCCTTCTGAATTCTCCTCTCCAACACCCTTTCCACTATCTTCATTGCATGCTCCAATAACTTCACTCCCAATCGCATCCTCTTTCCCCTTGAAGATCAGTACCACCACACTTAGTACCCAATCATCTGGCATTCCTCCTCCATCCAGCACACCCTGTTTATATAGGTTTATAAATATGTATGTATATATGTGTGTGTGTGTATGTATACCGTATATACACTCGTGTAAAATTCGAATTTTTTAGATTATCTTTTAAAGTCAAACTTATGGAATTGACTATTACATGGATACTACTTTTGAGGGGCTGAAATTCAAGCTAGAATCTGATGTACCGTATCAGCAGCAGAAACCCAACTGATGATGATGATGATGATGATGATGATACAAGCCATTAAAAGATGAAATTGTATGGATGTGGGCAATGAAGGAAGTAACTATCATTATGGTAGTAGTAGTAGGGACACTGGGATCATTTACAACTAGGTTCGAGAAATTTGAGACCTTGGGATGACATGAGGTAGTATATGCTCAGAAAACAGCTCTATTAAGGACAGCGAGGATGAGCACTTGGATGTCAAGTATCGTGGAAAGAGACCCTGTAAAACCTTTGGAAACAGGTTTCTGTTTGTTCTTAAAAAATTAATCAGTGCAAGTGAAATCAAGATCTCACAAGTGAAATAGAAATATGCTTGCGGCATATCCTGTGCATACATTATAATAATGGTGATGTAGCACCCATCAACAAATGTGTAGTGCTCGCTATTAAATGGTGTTTTAATATAAGCACTGTGCATTCCATTATAAGCACCAAGCATTCCACCTATAGAGCAGGCTACAGCAAGGTAGCTACACATTTTGTGACACCTGCGTACAGGATAATACAGTACTTTCACCCACAAATGTCATCCTGTTGTTTGCGAAATGCTAGGGTTAACTTTTATATGGAGACAATGGAAAATTCTTAATTTTTTGGCCAAAAATAGGAGGTCGATTTATACATGAGATTGACAATTACTTGAGTATATATGGTATATGTTTATGCATATATCTGTATATATATATCTATCCATATATGTGTGTGTGTGAGTGAGTGTGTAGTTGTTTTTACATATGTATATATATATTTGTATATAATCACATCTTCATATATATGTATGTGTTATATGCATTTACATATCTATGTAAGGGACAGGTCAGGTCAGGTGTGGGGTCATTTACAGTTGCAGCGTGTTGTTGCATTCACTATTTGTCAGCATATTCTCAGGTCCTCCTGGGCAACCCATCAAGCAAAGTCCCATTCAGTTCCTATCTCCATGAGATACCTCCTCAACTGTCATGACCATGTGGCATGTGGTTAACCAACACAAGCTGTCAACCCAGCCAAATTTTCAGTGAAGAGAACGTGGTAAGTAGGGTGTAAGTTGGAAAATCAAGCAACAATGCCAAACAGTCTGAGTTGGGGCTCCCAAATCATACAACCAACAGAACAAATCCCAGTTCTTTGGCAGATTTATTGGTTGGATATCAAATCCAACTAATGGTAGCCCATAATCCTACAAAGCTTCCTGGAACTAAAGGATTTCAGGCACTCTTAAAGGCCCTGGACAGTGTCCAAGTCTCACAACTATAGAGCATTATAGGGTGGATCAGACATTTAGAAACCCAAGCTTTTGTCTTCCTACACAGATATTGGCTGGTTCCAATGGTATTAGATGTAACACCTATCAATGAATGTATTATGTGTCTGAGGATTCAACATTCTCTGGATGTCATCTCCTTGATTGCAGTGTATGCTCTGACTGCTATAAGTGACAGGTCAGTGAGGGAGACATTCTTCATACAGCTGTGCTCTGTGATGGAGAGGATCCTCTAGAGAGCTATGATCTTGATTATGTACAGGGTGTTTGGGATAAATTTGATAGTTTGCATAAAAGGAAGAGAAAACAATATCTCATCTGAAAATAAAAGTATTTTTTTAAAAATCAAAAAATATTAACTAGATTATGGTTGAGAGATAACAGTTTACTCTGCCTCTGCAAGACCCTTGAAATTCTGTTTGCCAACAGGAAAAAAAAAATCCTTAATTAGCATAATGAACTAATTGTCAATTGTCAAGATAAATTAAAATTTACATTCAAGAACTTTATAAGAGAAAATGGATAATTATAACAGTTTATTTTTATGAAATTATTTTCTTATAACTTTCTTTTCATTGACTTCACTCTGTTTCTATTTTTATTATTTTTGTTATCCTTTCTTTACACCATCTCATACTATTCTTATTCTTTGTTTTATTTTGTCTTATATTACTTCATTCATCTTTGCCTTAATTGATATATATAAAAGACAAAGTTATTTTATTCTACACGAGTGGAAATGTAGAAAATAGAAGTTGAAAATGCACTGGGATTCATCAGGATTTTTTATTTAAAAATTTTAAAAAAACTTAACTGGTTCCACAGATTTCTCAGACTTTTAAAAGTTGAGATAGAAAAACATGGAGCTATGCTACAACTGTTTTGCGTCTGAGTGGAGTTCAAAAATTCTCTTGTTTTTATAGAGAGAGAACACGACTCAAATTAGTATCTGCTTTGGATGATCAGGTGATGAGGATTAGAAATTTTTGTAAGTTCCCTGTTACGTCCATTCTTTAATGTTATGTGACAATATGGTGCCATAAGCTATCAAAGTTATATATCATTTTATCTTTTACTTTTTACTTATTTCAGTCATTAGACTTCAGCCATGCTGGGGCACTGCCTTGGAAGGTTTAGTTGAAATAATGGACCATACTATTTATTTGAGTCTAAGCATTGTACTTATATCAATCTCTTTTTGCTAATCCACTAAGTTATGAGGACATAAACAAACCAATGTTGGATTTTGAAGCTGTTGTGAGGGACAAGCACAAACACAAAAACACAGACATATAGGTATATACATATATATGTGTACCAAATTCACTCAAGGCTTTAGTCAGCCTGTGATGAAAGTAGAGGACACTTGCCCAAGGTGTCACATAGTGGGACTGAACCTAGAATTACATAGTTAGGAAGCAAACTTCTTACTACAAACTTCGTACAACAATTAGTTGTACAACTACAACTGTAGGAGTTAGAGCTCCACATAGATTATCATTATCCAGTCAGCTTCCAGTATTGTAGTTAGTCAACTACTGTACTTAGTAGTGTTACTAATTATGATATACAGAGCATATGTAGAGGAAAATTACGATAAACATCATTATAAATAATGCAATAAAGTGTTCCCCTGATGATCCAAGTGTACTTAGAACATTCAGTGCTGAATTCCAAATAACTGCAATGGTGAAATCTATGTGGGAACTAAATATTTATATATGTGTGTATATATATATATACAGTACCATCTTGGGGCAGGAGTGAATTGTCAGAACTATTAGAATGCCTTGAGTATCTTTACCAGGATTCCACTATGTTGCAAATATTTGGGTCTGATTTCCAGAGAACTTCCTCCTTTCTTCTTACCAAAGTTAGTGGCCCTGAGAAAAGAGTCACGAGCACTTCCCTTCCCTCACTGACCAAGCAAGAAAAGAAAAAGAAACTTACTCCTTCAAATTTGTGGCCTCTGCCAATTTGAGGAATCGTGATGAATAGAGTTAATAGTAATTTTAGCTAAATCAGTATGGAAGATTTTTTGTATTTTGGCTGAAATCAACAAGTAAATGACATGAGCTGGTTTCATCAACTATATTCCCCACCTCCAAAATTTGTGCTAATATTAAAATGTTTTATTTTGCATTCCAATTTCCAATTTATGTCTGAATCATATATCTGTAATATTTGATCTTTACAGATTGTGTATGAAGAATGTGGAGAATGTTACACATTGTATATTGTTGCAGATACCAGTAAACAAAGAGAAACTTGGATATCTACTATACGACATGGTACGTACAGGCTGTTATGACTTATAAATTTGCCATGTGCCATGTGATATATAAGCTGGCTGTGTTTATCATGATGCAGCATATGTATAAGTTGTTTCTGTGCTTATGTTGAAAGATCAGTTGTTGTCATTATTTAAGATCCCAGAGTATTCATGATCAAGCAGAGCTATGATCAGTGATATTCTTCCCAAATCATAAACTTTTCACCTTTCTGCTTTTCAGACTTAAGTAAATGAGTGAAGAAAGTTCAAGATGGCTGCTGGATATTGGGCTGTTATTGGTCAATGCAGGTCACTCCTGACAACCCAGATATACCATCTTAAGCCTGACTACCCCATATGCTAGGACAGGGTGCTTAACTTCTGTTACCCACATAGACTACAGATTGGTCCATCCAGACCTTTCTGTCTAAAACATTTTCTGTAATCTTCTATGATTGTGTATATATATATATGTGTGTGTGTGTATTGCTTTCCTTTCTTTCTTTCCCTAGCACTGCCAAATCTTAATCTTACAATAAACTTGGTTATCCTCTCAATGATGTTGTTGCATGACTCCAAACAACACACTAGCACATCAGCACATACACATCCTCACACACCAGTCCCAAGTGTGCACTTACCAGACATGCTCACACATGCATAACTACAAGAGGTATGCATATACACATACAATCAAGATGTAAACATACATGCAACCATTCATGCAGTTACACATGCACACACACACGCACACACACACACACACAGACATACTCATATGTACACTCATACACACATGCCAAACACGTGCACACATACCTCCACACAGCAGATACTAACACGTGTATGTGCACATATGCACACACACAATGATGTATAGTCACAGGTGATACACACTTTCATGTATACATACACCAGATTCACACACCCAAGCACATACATTTGCATTAATGAACCTAATGCTCAGGTACACACACATTCACGCCAACAACTGGCATTGCTAACAATTCTCTTTTCATTCCTTAGACAGTAACATGCTGCTTATATCCTGTCCAACCACATGGTCCTAGAAGTACAGATTGGGATTTCTATCCCTATCTGATATCACTACTGTATCAGTAACAGTGCCAACAGCATCATGTGACATACCTTGACCAATAACAGCCCAATATCCAGTAGCCATCTTGAACTTTCTCCTTTTGGTTACCAAAGCTTAAAGAGCTAGGTTTGTTTTACAAGCCCATTAAACTTTAAGTTGCATGGAGCCAAATCAGACCATTATCAAATAATGTATGTAACTCCTGCCAAATGTGTTGCGTGCCACTTTCTTTTGTGTGTGTGTGTGTGTGTGTGTGGTTCAAATGTACAGAAAACAAAAGACAAAGACAGGTGAGGGAACAACAAGCAGGCGTACTAGTTTGATGTTTGGGAAGAATGGAAAAAGTCTTTGATGTTTCAAGCCTATGCTTTTCAACATAAAGGGATGAGAGGGAAAAAAATAGAGAGAGAGAGAAAATGTGTCAAGATTAACAGTTTAACATGATGATATGACCAGAAGAAAGAGGCTGAATGGAGGGGATATAACAGCGACCTGGCTGAACTGGGGTGTGTGTGTATCTGCGTGATTTCTATATATATATATAAATCATATATATATTAAAAAATTTTGTGTACATGTGAATAGAATAGTGCAACAAAGGTATAAACAGGCAAACAACTTGTGTCAGGTCAGATTATGACATTTATATATTTAAACATCGTCAAAACATTAGTGTAGAACTGAATGTTAGAGGAGTCCAGATCACAAGAGGTCAATAAAAGATCATTTGGGGTATGTTCATAATGGTTGTGGCATTCTCCTGGAACAGTTATGCAATAAGTCCAAATTATTGGTATTAGGTAAGTAGAATCCAAGACGGAATAAGTAGAAGAAAGAAGGTGTGGAGATGCATGGGTTGTACATTTCCCTACAATCAATCTACAGCTTTCATTAGTGTAGCAATCTATTCCATCATCTTGAAGATAGTGTTTTGCATTGATATACTTTTATTATATATTCCTATGTATTTTTCGATAAAAAACCTGAATGTGGATAAGTTAAATTTTGCTGCAGTACATTTTTGTTTCTTATTTAAAGTGTTTAAGCTTATTTCACTTTCATATGAAATAACATCTTCATCTATAATACATTGAAACATAAACCACAGCAAATTAAAGTTTCACAAACAATTCTGTGAGCTTCTTACATATTTATGTATTTTCTATTAATTTTAGATATTTTTTGATAGTTGGTGCCTGTATGTGGTTTGTGGACTTCTTAGAAATTACAGTCAAATCACACCCTATCACCTTAAAGAGTCATGAAATAATATAATTCTAGGTATAACCTAAAAAGACAGAGTGATCAAGGCTGGAATGACTCTAATCAAAGACATTCCAGCCATATGAAATTCGTGGTACTTGAGGCTGTAATCCCTCCTTTTTCATATGGTATTGATGAGTAACATGCCTCATAGTTTAAATTCTGTTTATAAGTTATTGATGATTAATTTTTTATGAAATTCTAAGAAAATGCAAAGTAGTTTTTAAAGCAAAGAAGTGAAAATGAATTATAAAAGATATAAGTAAAGGATATTTATTGTATGATGGCAGTTGGTTGTAATTCTGCCCCCAAAACTATACTTGATGATGTGTACAGATATATTTTCTGTTACTTATGTTTATAGTCCATATTTTTCTCGTGTGAAAGGATAGATATAGAAAGTACTGGGCCATTCCATAAATAATGCAGTTTTTTTCAATTGCATGAAATGAAAGTCAGAAGGGGATGGGATAAACTACCTGCATCAACTTGCTATAAAAGCAGGTAGTAATTTTACCTTGCACTTATTCTTAGTGCAAATTTTGAGAGTGCAGTTTCATTTTAAACAGTTATTTTTTCAAAGCTATAATGGAAGTGACAAAGGAGCATATTAAGCATATTTTGCTCTATGGGTTCAATAAAGGCAACAACACAATGGAAAGTGTGAGAAATATTAATGCAGTATATGGGGATCGGACAATAAGTGTAAGCCAGTGTCAGCGGTGGTTCCAGAAATTCTGAGCCCAAAACTACAGCCAAGAAGATGAGCCTCGTCCTGGAAGATCTGTAGAGCTCAACGAGACATCCTGCAAACCTTGGTGGAACAAAATCTCATCATAACTGTTGAGGAACTAGCAGAGAAGCTTGGATTTGGTCATTCAACCATTCATCAACATCTGCATGCCATTGGAAAAGTCAGCAAATTGGGTCAATGGGTTCCTCACAAACTTTCCCAGTATAATCTCATGCAGAGAGTGAATGTGGGCTCTTCATTGCTGTCACATCTCACAAATGAACCTTTTTTTGGACTGAATAGTGACTGGTAACAAGAAATGGGTTCTTCAAAAAATGTCAAGCACTGAAGATAGTGGGTAGGGAAACGAGAAACACTGGCACCCCAGGCTAAATAAGGTTTTCACCCACATAAGGTGTTGTTATCTGTTTGGTGGGATATGAAAGTTTTAATCCACTTTGAACCAGGGCTGTGGAGTTGGAGTCAGAGTTGGAGTCGGAAGCAATTAAGGGGTAGCTAGTGTCAGAGTCAGTAAGACTATACCGACTCTGACTCACAATACCTTTATTCTTTAATATAAACCAGTTATAACATATAGGCCTACTCAAAGTACAAGCATATTCATATGCTTTATGAGATATGTAGACCACAATCACTTAATTACATAAAGAGGAATCAGAGTCAGAGGTGCCAATAGTAGAGGAGTCAGAGTCAAAGATTTGTTTCAACTCCACAGCCCTGCTTTGAACTTTTAAAACCAAACAATAATTTTGAAAAATAAAAGAAGTATAAAAAAACGCATTATTTATGGGATGACCCAATAGAATATTTTAATTGGCTGAAATGAGAAAAAATATGGAAGTAGTAAGGGATGATTAATGAATGAAAAATACATACCTTATGATGAAATTTGCATGTAATCAGTGTTGTAATCCTGCCAGCTGCAGTTGTAGTGTTCAGATAGTATTAATATTTGGGTGCTTCTGACTTTATGTTCTGATTTCAAATGCCACGAGGGTTGACTTTGCCTTTCATGCTTTTGGGGTTGATAAGATAAGTACCAGTTGAACACTGGGGTCTGTGTAATCAACTTACTCCTCTCCTGAAATTGCAAGCTTTGCACCAAACTTTGAAATCAATATTTGGATGTTTTTAATATGTCAGTTTGTTGCTATTCTGTAATTTTCCATGACTCCTGAAGAAGGAACATAGCATGTTGAATTGAATGAGAAAGTCTCTTGAAATGTGTCCTGTATTTCCTTTGGTAGATGATTTGACACTCTGTGCTGTCCTAGATACTCTTTACTCTTTTACTTGTTTCAGTCATTTGACTGCGGCCATGCTGGAGCACCACCTTTATAGTTGAGCAAATCGACCCCCAAAGCTTATTCTTTGTAAGCCTAGTACTTAATCTATCGGTCTCTTTTGCCGAACTGCTAAGTTATGGGGACGTAAACACACCAGCATTGGTTGTCAAGCGATGCTGGGGGGACAAAAAGACACACAAACACATACACACACACACACACACACATATACATATACGGCGGGCTTCTTCCAATTTCTGTCTACCAGATCCACTCAGGGCTTTGGTCGGCCTGAAGCTATAGTAGAAGACACCTGCCCAAGGTGCCACGCAGTGGGACTGAACCCGGGACCATGTGGTTGGTAAGCAAGCTACTTACCACACAGCCACTCCTGCGTCTATGGTTATTATTTGGTTATTGTTAAATGGTTATTATGGTTATTATTAGATGGTTATTATTTTCTGTTAATCTTTGATAAAATCAACTGAAATTGAAATATTGGTTTCAAATTTTGGCACAAGGCCAACAATTTTGGGGGAAGGGGTAAATCAGTTACATTGACCCAAGTACTCAACCGGTACTTATTTTTATTGATCCTAAAAGGATGAAAGGCAAAGTCAACCTTGGTGGAATTTGATCTCAGAACATAAAGATAGACAAAATTCTGCTAAGTATTTTACCTGACACACTAACGATTTTGCCAGCTCACCACCTTAAATGAAATTGAAATACTGAAAGTAGCAAATTGAGTGGGAATAGAAAAGTGGAAATGAATGGGCAAGAAATGAAATTTTTTATAATTTCTCTGTTTGTATTATCAGTGACAGCAAACCTGATGCTTGTGCAGGTAAATAGTGCTTGTTCTTGTGGATGGCTGCAATATTTCATTGTCAGAAGTATTTCTAAATGAGAACTTCCTTGTCAACAATATTTCTTTGTAGTATGTTTATATATGTGTGTGTGTATGTATTTTTATTAATATTTAGCAGAAGTAAAAGAGTGACTTAAGGTCTGAGAGTTTCATGCGTTGAAGGGCCAATGCATGAAACTCTCAGACCTTGAGTCACTCTGTTACTTCTAAATATTAATAAAAAGATACATATACTTATATTTTGTGTTCTATTTTTCCTGTTTGCATCAATATACCTATATATATATATATATATGTATTCAACCCTGGAAATCCTGTGGATACATTAGAGAAGGCAACATATAGTTACCCATGTATATTTACCATCTCTTCAGTAAATATTAACCAATCTTTTCAAATGCTTGCCCTTACAATTTGTTGTCATTGCCAGTGGACAATATAGGAAGGTGTACTCCAGAAGTGTCTTCACTGTAATGACTTGTTGTATATGGCACCTCTTAGAATAAGTTCTAGCCTCAGATCTGTCTTTGATCTGCTACCTTCGAATACAAATCTTGTGGAGTGGAGTAAATCAGCTAACCCTGACTGCCCACTCTGCCAGGGTAGACAAAACAGCTAAAGATATTCTTAGCTGATGCAGAGTAGCACTAGCCCAAGGAAGATACAAATAGAGGTACAGTCAAGTGCTTAAGGAGATTATACATGTGATAAGTACAGCTAAAGCAAAATCCATTGCACCCAAATCTCCGACAATATTATACACACAAATCATGGCCAGGAACAGCTGTGCAATGTAGGGGATGGAGTCTTCTGGGTGGGACTGATAACTGGGAGTGCACAGCAGACCTCCCAAGATCATCAAAACAACCTGGAATCATCAAGAAGAGTGGCTTGAGACTGGATATTCTATTCCATTCTAATTCACCATGCCATTTGAAAGTAGAATAGAAGTAGCACGTGTTCAAGACCAACAAATTCGCCAGTTTGGTCAACAACCTAAAGGAAGCCAGCCTCCAAGCCAATTCTCACCTTAGAGGTTGGAGCCAGAGGCTTTTTGGGCAAATCTGCTTACAGTCTGAGAGAGGTGTTCCCACTGAATCTGCTTGAGGAGGAACAAAAACCAACCTCCATGATATTAGAAGGCAATATGTGTGTATTTTAATGTATGCTAAGGGAAGTAACTCTAAGTGAGTTGTGGTGGTAGTGTTGATGGCAGCATTGACACAATTTCAAATCACAAGTCTCTGATGTCCAAGTAGCTAAAAAGTATAAGCAGAAGGGTACTTAGGTGTTATGACTTGAATGTGGCTTGACCCTGTTAGAGTGTAAGATGTTAAGGGTCAAACCACTTGCTTGAGGAGATTTCTTTTCAGAAGACCTTCTGCTATTCAGCTCTCCCAAGAGTTTTTTTTACCAGTCTTCTCAAATGTTTGTCCTTATGGTTTATTGTCACCGCCATTGCTAATTTGATAGGGAATTGTTCTTTAATTAAAGTAAATAGTAACTCTTCACCAACAGAAGCAAAAGTGATGTCTGGAATAAACAGTTTTTTTGCAATGAGAGCCTTCAGTTATAATTTTTGTCTTAATGATGTTTCCTTGAATGTCTTGTGTAACTAAACGTGTACCATTGCACATGCCATTAGCTTGGTCAATTGTATGTAGTAGGATAATTATAGCATTAGTCTTTAATTTTAACCCATTAATGCATAGCATTCAGAAAAATGGACGCAGGAAAAATTACTATTGCTTGTTAAGTAAACTACCTATTGAGCTTATTTTTGGTATGGTCTGCCTCTAAACTAGTGCTCTATGAGTGAGCAGGCACTGCATACAAACAAACCAACTATACATATGTACAAAACAAGTAATAGAAATTTTTCCTGCATCCATTTTTCTGGTCGCTATGCATTAATGGATTAATTGTGTGCTGGCAAATCTGAAACAGTGTATTTAAGTTCTCTGTAATGAATTCTGAAGTCATTTTGATGTGAAAATGGTTTCTATATATCAGCAATCATTGTCTCTGTCTTCAAAACCCCTGATGACGCTTTTTTCACTTTTTCTGGTTTTGTTTACTTTTTGAGTGTTGTTCATGTATTGCTTTGCATTGATAGACATGGCCTATAAATAGGTGTTAATCTGTCAGAATGGAGGTTCGTTACATAGCTGTAAATACTCATCTCCAATTTCATTAATAGCTCTTAATATTGTCTTTGTTCTTCTCTCTCTCTTTCTCTCTCTCTCTCTCTCTCTCTCTCTCTCTCTCTCTCTCTCTCTCTCTCTGAGAGTATTTCAAAGTCAGTTATTTTTTCTTATCAAGGACATATTTCACTGAAACAATCCCTGACCACTGCAACAATGATCATGAAGATTGTGCCTGCTATTTATCATAGTAGTAGTAGTAGTAGTAGTAGTAGTAGTAGTAGTAGGGCAGTGATCAGTTGTCATAGCCTGTAATGTAGTTTGGCTAGCAGGCAGCATGGTGTTTGTTGGAATGTTGCTAATTGTGAAACCACATGCTTTTGTTTATACTGTTTGGAAAAAATATATATATTTCACCTCTTTTTTGAATCAAGTTTCATTCATTATCATTCTTCTGATGTTCAACAAATGTTGCTTGTTGGCATAATTATTCAAGTGTGTGTGTGCACAAGTCAGTCAGTCAATTAGTCTCTCCCCTCCTTCCTCAGCATTGATTTCTAACTGAGATCCAAGTCTTCTTCACTAGAATTGCAACATCTACAGGGTATTGTTGTATGTATGTATGTATATGTGCAAATCTGGATGTTTTGTTTTATGTATGTATTCTCATGTATATAGTTGCATGTCTAGACATGCTCATTTTTACAGTTCCAGTGATGGCTTGGATATTTCGTCTTTGAATCAGCTTTCTCTTTTCTGGTTTTGATAAACCTAATTTCTCATGATTGGTACTTAGGTAGTGTGTTACATATTTCAGTGCCCTAATAATTATAGGTATAAACCTGAACTTGTAATCTAGATAGAGTAACTGTGGATTTCTCAATAACTCAGGGTAGATATTTTCCTTTTCACTGATCTTTAGCTTTACGTTAACATCCACTGGGCAGCTGATTTCCACAGCTATACACAGTTTCTCTTTTCTATCCCAAATCACTATGTCAGCTCTATTATGTTTGCATTTTATTGAGGGTTTTCACTGGGGCATTCCTCCAGTACTCTTCTTTATTATGAGTGGCTATGGCTTCTACCATATTGTGGGTTCTTATTTCTTTGGCCTCGGGGTTATCTTTCTGATGGATCTCATTATTACAGTGTCTTAGCTACAACATCATTTCTCATCGGTTGATAATACCGTTATAATATTTTTGGACAACTGCTTATGATGTGGGTGATATCTTTGGTGTTAACTCCACAAAGTGTGCATCGGTTATCACATTTTACTGCTTTTCCTGTGTTTCTTTCCCTTTTGTGCATCAGTTATTCTGTTGATATTTCCTGCTCCTGGATTGCATGCACATACCCTTCAAAGTGGGAGGTAGTAATCTGGTTGCTGGTCCATGATAGACTGCTTTGATAATGAATATTACTATCATCCCAGAGCTTTCTACTAACATATACATGCATGGTCTTCTGCTGATATACACTCATCCTTTCATCTGATTATACATTGTGGTAGAATCTTGCGACTTCTTGAGGCATGTATTTAAAGTTATCAGACAAGGAGTGTTGCTGAAGGAGCTGGTTTCCAAATATCATGATGTTATCAGCCTTATGTATGCAAACTTAGCCAAGGGATGCATTTCAACATTTGGTGATTAAAAGATGTTGCTGAAGGGATATGATGCGACATTCAGAGGCAGTCTGGATTAATGTTAAGCCTCTGCCCCCTTGTTTTTGTTTTAGGTAGAGGTAGTCTATGTCACTGTCAGTATGGAAATTATGTGTGCTGGTTAATATCTTCTGGGTTTTCACATCAATGGCTCGGACCTCATCAAGCATCCAATCAAGTGGCCCAAATACTGGTATGAATACTGGCACTGCAAACACTTTGTGGGCCACTGTTTTACTGAATGCAGAGAGTTCCGAAGTCTGTATTTTCTTTATTCAGCTATAATATTCTTTAGTGACACATATTTTGTATGTGTGTCTGTCTGTCCATCCATCCATTCATCCTAGGTATGTCATTAAATTGCATCAAGTGGTGTGGCTCCAGTTTGAAAGTTGTGGGGTGTGTGTAGCCACCCTTTAATTACCATTGCTCCCAGGTCGTTTTAAACCAGGAATGGTAGTATCTCTATGGTCCCATCTATGGGTTTAATAAATTTTCCATGGGTAGAGGAAGCTCCTGTTATTTTCGACAGCCATGAGAAAGGTAGCTCTTCTAGGAGAAAGATACTCTGACATAAACTTTGCAGTCAAAATAACACCAGTCATCTGACAATGCTTGTCAATGGAACCTACTATTGCAACCAAGAGAATGGCAAAAGTGTTGTACAAGCTTTTGACACTTAAACCCAATGATGTATGGATGTCTCATTATTAATTTCATTTCTTGGTCCATTTTGTATTTTATAAAGTCCCCCCACACATGCAAGATTGAAAGTACATCAGAGTAATCAAGCTGAATGTGAGGAGACAATTGTGTGTGTGTGTGTGTGTGCATGCATGCATATTTGTTCATTCATACTCTTCTGTTTTTAATTATCTAAATTCTTCCTCTGAGGAAGGAGCTGGTTGTAATGTACTCCTCAAACTATCTGATGTGGCATACCAGCTGTTTTTTTTCCAATGTGCCTGGGACCAATAATGTTTCTGAGTAATATTAATTTATACCAGAAACAATATATATAATGAATATAATAAAAGTTGACAATTTTTTTTATCTTATATTTATTTTGTAAATAAATAATACAATATTATATAAGCATTTTATAATGTTTCTTTCTTTTCTGGAAACTCGCCACATACCAGCAGCTAATGGCTTGCGGACTGGCACCGGTCCATGGACCACCACTTTGAATAGCACTGATGTAGACAACAAAAACAATGTCATATTTTGGACTTGAGGAAAGTCTCACATGTATGTATACATGTTCATACCCAATGGCAAATCTCCAGTTTTGGATTGGAGTTGAGGGGACATAGAGTCATCCCTTAATTATCATTACTCCCAGTTCCATTTTGACCTGGAATGGTAGTATCTACCAGGTCCCATCTATGAGTTAAATAGGTTTCCCAGGGCTCCTGTTATTTTTAACAAAGCCTTGAGGAAGGCTGTTCCAGGAGAAAGATACTCTAACATAAAACTTGAAGTCACAATAGTACCAGTCATCTTTAAGTGTTTGTCATGGGCATCTACTATGGCAACTGAAAGAGTGACAAAAGTATTGCACAAGCAGGGCCGGCCTTAGGAGGTGCAGGGCCCAACTGGGAACAATTTGGGTAGGCCACCCCCCACCCACCCCACCTCAGAGTTATTTTTTTCTTCATTTTGTTTTCAGGTGCTATCAACTAACCTCGCCTCCTAATATACTGCAGAGGACTTTTTTCCCCTTTGTGACATATTAGGTAATCAGAATAGTGGCTTTTTGTATGTTTAATACCTGCTATTTCTAGTATACTAAACAGCCACGTTAAGAATGGGCTACCTTTCAGTTTATTTAAAATAGAGTATAATGTGTGTGTGTGTGTATGTATGTATGTATATGTGTGTGTGTGTGTGAATGTATATATGTATGTGTGTGTATATGCTGTATATGTGTGTATGTATATATATATATATATATATATATATATATATATATATAGCACCATGTTGGTGTCATATAAAAGCATCCAGTCCATACTGTAAAGTGGTGGTGTTAGGAAGGGCATCCAGCCACAAAAAAACATGTCAAACCAGACAAGTGCTAGACATAGCCCCTGGTTTGTTGACCACAGTCAAACCATCTAACCCATGTCAGCATGGAAAATGGAAGTTAAATGACGATGATGCATACATATACATACACATATTATGTGTATATTTATATGTGTATGTGTATATTTATATGTGTATGTATATATATATATATATATATATATATATATATATATATATCATCATCATCATCATCATCATCATCATCATTTAACGTCCGCTTTCCATGCTAGCATAGGTTGGACGATTTGACTAAGGACTGGTGAACCAGATAGCTACACCAGGCTTCAATCTGATTTGGCAGTTTCTACAGCTGGATGCCCTTCCTAACACCAACCACTCCGAGAGTGTAGTGGGTGCTTTTACGTGCTACCAGCACGAAGGCCAGTCAGGCGGTACTGGCAACGGCCATGCTCAAAATGGTGTATTTT
>NC_068993.1:28174981-28179824 GCF_001194135.2 Octopus bimaculoides
TGCTACCAGCACGAAGGCCAGTCAGGCGGTACTGGCAACGGCCATGCTCAAAATGGTGTATTTTACGTGCCACCTGCACAGGAGCCAGTCCAGTGGCACTGGCAACGATCTCGCTCGAATGTCTTTACACATGCCACCGGCACAAGTGCCAGGAAGGCAATGCTGAGCACAGGTGCCATCACGATTTCACTTTCGCTTGCCCCAACAGGTCTTTGCAAGCTGAGTTTCGTGTCCAATGAAGGAGACGACATTGGCATGGGTGCCAGCCATCGAATTTAGTTCAATTTTGATTTCACTTGCCTCAACAGGTCTTCATAAACAGAGTTTAGTGTCCAATAAAGGAAAGGTATGCATAAGTGGGCTGGCTACACCCATGGCAGAGGCCTTGGATTTAGGTCTCACTTGGCTTGCCGGGTCTTCTCACGCACAGCATATTTCCAAAGGTCTCGGTCAGAAGTCTTCACCTCGGTGAGGCCCAATGTTCGAAGGTGGTGCCTCACCACCTTATCCCAGGTCTTCCTGGGCCTACCTCTTCCACAGGTTCCCTCAACTGCTAGGGTGTGGCACTTTTTCACACAGCTATCCTCATCCATTCTCGCCACATGTTCATACCAGCGCAATCGTCTCTCTTGCACACCACAACTGATGCTTCTTAGGTTCAACTTTTCTCTCAAGGTACTTACACTCTGTCGAGTATGCACACTGACATTACACATCCATTGGAGCATACTGGCTTCATTCCTTTCGAACTTACACATGTCCTCAGCAATCATGGCCTATGTTTCACTGCCATGTAGCATGGCTGTTCGTACACATGTCATACAGTCTGACTTTTACTCTGAGAGAGAGACCCTTTATCACCAGCAGAGGTAAGAGCTCTTTGAACTTTGCCCAGGCTATTCTTATTCTAGTAGCTACACTTTCAGTGCACCCTCCCCCACTACTAACTTGGTCACCTAGATAGCGGAAGCTATCAACTACATCTAGTTTTTCTCCCTGGAATGTGGCAGAAGTTGTTTTCTGCACATTTTCAGTGTTTATTGCTCCTGAACATCTGCCACATACAAAAACTAACTTCCTAGTTAACCTTCCTTTGATATTGCTGCACCTCTTATGTGTCCATAGCTTGCACTGGGTACATCTTATAGAGTTTCTACCTACGCCTTTTCTACAGATCGAGCAGGGCCATCTACCTGAAGGGGTTTGTGTTTTTTCTACCTTCCTACTTATTAGGACTTTGGTTTTAGCTAGGTTGACTCGAAGGCCCTTCGATTCTAGTCCTGCATGCTGTGTGTGTGTGTATACAGGGGTTGGACAAAATAATGGAAACACCTAGCATCATAGCATCATAATTTTGAAATATCTACAAAACTGTCAAAAGCTTGTTTATTTTTATGTTTTTTGATTTATTATTAGTGTTGCTTAATATTTTTTGCTAAAATTGCTGTTTCTTTTCAGATATCATCAGAAAAAGGTAATTAGAATTCATTAAAATGACAGAGCTATCAGACTTTCAAAGAGTTCAAATTGTTGGTGCTTGTATGACAGGCGCTAGCATAACGAAAACAGCTGAAATGTTTGGTGTATTAAGAAGTACTGTCTCAAAAGTAATGACAGCCTTTGAGAAAGTGGGAAAAACCTCCTCGTCAAAACAAAACTTCAGAAGAAAACCAAAACTTTCAGATAGGGACCGTCAGACTCTTATACACGAATTGTTAGAAAGAATCACAAAAGTACAGCTCTCAAAATTACTGCAGAGCTTAATGACTACCTCATGAACCCAGTTTCCACAAAAACTATTCGCCAGGAGTTGCACAAAGCTGGATTTCATGGGAGGGCTGCAATCAGAAAACCACTACTTTCAAAAACAAACGTTGCAACGTGTTTAGAGTGGAGTAAAAACCTACAGAATTGGTCCCTAGAGCAGTGGAAGAATGTTATTTTGTTGGACGAGTCATCCTTTACCTTATTTCCAACCACTGGCCAAGTATACATGTGGAGACAGGCAAAAGAAGCATTTGACTCAGACTGCCTTCTTCCAACTGTTAAACATGGAGGAGGATCTGTGATGATCTGGGAAATCTGCTGGCCCAGTGGTTTCCCTTCATGGCAGAATTAATAGTCAAGACTATTTAAGCATTTTATCTGATCAAATTCATCCTATGGTTGCAGAACTGTTTCCGGAGGGAAACACAATCATTCAGGATGATAATGCACCAGTTTACACAGCTAAAGTTGTTACTGAATGGCACGAGGAACATTCTAGTGAA
Organism: Octopus bimaculoides; assembly: GCF_001194135.2. NCBI lineage: Eukaryota > Metazoa > Mollusca > Cephalopoda > Octopoda > Octopodidae > Octopus > Octopus bimaculoides. The sequence goes on from NC_068993.1 coordinate 28,177,252, forward strand.
GTTGAACATCTTATCTGGCCACCACAGTCCCCAGATCTCAATATTTTTGAACATATATGGTGCATTTTAGAAAAACAAGTAATGAGTCGATATCCTACAAGAACTGGAGACTGTTTTAGCTGAAGAATGGACAAAAATTCTTTTGGAAACAATTCAAAGTTTGTACAAGTCCATACCTTGTAGAATTCAAGCTGTAATTACTGCCATATTAAAATAAATTTGTTTGAAATTTTAAGGTGTTTCCATTATTTTGTCCAACCTCTGTATATATGTGTGTGTGGTAACTTTCTGAAACATGGATAATTTGTTAATAAAATTTTCTACATATACATCTTAGATGGTGTAGATTACAATTATATCAGAATTTGTTGTGTAAAGCAGTTTTCTCTCTCTTTTAAATCAACTCAGAGGTAGCCAGTCTTTAATGTGGTTGTTTAATATGCTAGAAATAGCAGTTATTCAGCATAAAAAAACAGCCATTATTCTGATCTCCTAATACACCACAAAGGGGGAAAAAATTCTTTTGCAGTATACTACGAGCCAAGATTAGTTGATATCACATGGAAAAAAAATGAGAAAAAAATATAACTCTAAGGTGAGAGGAGGATTCCGAGGGCTCACCCCACTCCAACTTCAGTGGAAAAATGTCTTTGCGGTATATTAGGAGATAATAGCACAAGATAAAAGAAAAATGAGGAGAAACATTATTTCTCACCAAAATGTGTGGCAGGAACTTTTTTTCCTTAGCTATGTTTCTGGATTTAGCATCAGTGTATGACACCAAATGTCTCCTAGTATAGCCCCATTTGTGTGTGTGTGGCTTTGTGTTTGTACTTGTCCAAAACCTGAATGCAAAGAGATTTTCTCCTTTGAACAAGACACAAGAAATTTTATCTCACTTCTCCCACTATACACACACAGACATGCACGCGCACGTGTGTGTGTATATATACAATTCCTCACAAAATAAAAATACATATACATACAATCATATGCATAAATACAAAGACCTCAACCAAAACACTATCAAAAATAATTGGACTTTTAACCTTTAACCATTATAGCCAAAATACTGAGTACTGAATTCTTTTAGACACACATCCATTAAGCTTTGTGCTTTTATCATTAAAAAATTTTTTTTGCTTTCTTTAATACATACATACATCGTGGTTGTCTACTCCTTATGCAGAGTTTGACCACCTCCTGTACCTACACCTCAGCACCATCATGGCATGTGTTATGGCTTCTTAAACCAGACAATGTTCTGAAAAGACACCCACATAGATTGCACCTCCGATTTGGATCACCAAGAGCTGCAAATAAGTTCTGCTCTTTGTGGATCTTAAAATGTCTCTTGAGGCCTCCGTCGGATTTGCAAACCTTCCGGCATACACTGCATTCAAAGGTGTGCACAGAATAGGCAGAATAGTTGGTGGAGGTTTGTTTTCCATGTGTTCGCAGATGAGATTTAAGGCCAGCAAAAGACAGGCTTGGTCTGTCACAGACTGTGCACACAAAAAGGTCATTGTCATTCACCTTCTCCACCATTACATCGCTTTTGATCTCTTTTGAGTCTTACTTGTGTTATCCTGGCTTCTTCAAATGCTTTCACTCCACTCCGCACCTTTGTTCGCCATCCAACTCGTTTCTATATCTTCTGGAACCATTCCCAGTGACTTCATAGTAGTCCTTATGCTGTCCTTAAACCTCTTTTTAGGTTGACGCCGATAGCGTTTCCTCTCTGCAAGCTCACCATAAAACAGCTGTTCTGACATGCGTTCATCTGCCATTCGAACAATATGGCCACATCATTTCAATTTGTTCCTCAAAATCATAGCTTTAATTGAGGTGATGCCTGCAGATGCAAGGGCATCTGTGTTTGGTGTAAAAGAACTCCATTTAATTTTTTAAATGCGATGAAGGCATTTTTGGTGGAATTGTTCTAACAATTTAAAATGCCTTTCATAACAAGTCTAAGTATCACAGGAATACAACAGAGATGATGAGACAAATGATTGATAAAGAGCCAGTTTTGTATTCTTATTTATATGTCATTGGCACCAAATGCGTGACTCCAAGCCATCAAATGGTTTTGCTGCCCTTTGAATTTGCAGCTGTATTTCTGTATCAAGGTTTCCATCATTTTGAACAGAGCTTTCAAGGTAGATGAACGAATTGACAACCTCAAGTAACTTTCCCTTAACAAAAGTTTTAGCGGGGTTACAAACAGCACCACACGCAGGTTGATGCATTACAACTGTTTTTTTAAAGTTGATGATCAAGCCAAAATCATCACAGGCTGAGTCAAATGCAGATACAAGAGACTGCAGACCTCTTTTCAGAATGACTGACAAGATCGCAATCGTCAGTGTACAAAAGTTCCCTAATGAGTGAAGTAAAAACCTTCGTTTTGAATTTCAGTGGGGTCAGATTAAAAATATTTCCCTGTTGTTCGATATTTTATGTAAATACCCTCCTCAGAGTTTTGAAAAGCATGTGACAATACAACAGTAAAGTATATTGCAAAGAGGGTAGGTGCGTCAAGGTCTCCTTGCTTTACTCCATTTTCCACA
>NC_068993.1:28180461-28185058 GCF_001194135.2 Octopus bimaculoides
GGTTGGCGTTAGGAAGGGCATCCAGCTGTAGAAACTCTGCCAAATCAGATTGGAGCCTGGTGTAGCCATCTGGTTTCACCAGTCCTCAGTCAAATCGTCCAACCCATGCTAGCATGGAAAGCGGACGTTAAACGACGAAGAAGAAGAAGTATCGAATGCTTTGCTCAAATCAACAAAGCAATGGTACAAAGCAAGATTCTGTTAAATGCACTTTTCTTGTAATTATCTGACAGTAAAGATACAATCAGCTGTGCCCTTGGAGGAACAAAAACCACACTGAGACTTAGACACTATATTTGGAACTATAAAGGTATTTAAACATTCTAACAAAATGTGGGCAAGTACCTTTCCAACCACAGACAAAAGCGAAATCCCACGAAAATTACCACACAGATCCTTTGGCCCCGATTTATGCAAGGAGACTAAAATGGCATCAATCCAGTCTTGAGGCACTTTCTCAGTTTTCTAACAATGACAAATTAATATATTTAAGAGTTCACCCCCATATTTCAAGACTTCTGCACAGATTCCATCAGACCCTAGAGACCTATTGTTATTCAGCTTATTCACAGCTAAATAAATGTTGTTTAGAGTTGGTTCAAATGCCATCTCTTATATAACTGGAAGTTGTTCAATTTTTTCTATTGTACTCATGTCAACAGATGATGGTCTATTCAAAAGTGCAGAAAAATGTTCTACGCAACACTTATGAATAGAATCAATGTCAGTCAGAATCAAACGTCCATTTGCTGTTCTCACTGGAGCTATTGAAAAAGATTTTGGGCCATATACCACCTTAATATAAGAGTACAACCCTTTGGCATCATTTCTATCAGCTGCTTCTTGTGCCCCTTTGGCTCTATCATTCCACCATTCCTGTTTAATTTTCCTTAGAGCAGTCTGCACTTTCCCTTTCAGCTTTCTGTAAGCTTCGTTTGAGTTGGGGTTCAAGGACTGAGAAAGTGTGTTGCCTAAGTTTTGTTTTTCTAAAAGTAGATCATGAATTTCTGCTGATCTCTCTGAGAACCAGGCACTGGATTTATGTGATTTAAATCCCACTGACGAACTTGCAGCCTGAAATACTTTTGTTTTGATATCTTCCCATAGATTGTTTGGGTCAAGATTGATACTTTCTATAGCCTCATGGAATTTATTCAAGTTGCTTAATAATTTAAAGTTGGCAACATTTAACTTTTTGGGTACCTTATGACCAGACTGTCGATTTTTAGGTATTATCGAAAAATCTATTTTGCCACGCAGTAGATGATGGTCAGTCCAGCTCTCTGCCCCTTTCATGACCTGAACGCTAGAAACATTTTTCATATCACTTTTCTTGATCAGAATATAATCTATGAGATGCCAGTTCTTAGATCTTGGGTGCATCCAGGTGGTTTTATATTTATTTTTCTGCTTAAACAGAATGTTGGTGACAACCAGATTATTCTCAGTACAAAACGCCAAAAGAGCTACTCCATTTTTATTACATTTTCCAATTCCATGTCGACCTAAAACAGGCCATGAAACATAGTCCTTTGCAACTCTTGCATTGAAATCTCCCAATATGACCAGCTTGTCAGAAATCGGTACTTTCCTCAATAACTGTACTAGATCATCATAAAACGGTCCTACAGTTTCATCAGAATGGGACATTGTTGGTGCATAAATACTGACAACAGTAAGAAACCTACCTTTTGTCAGTTTAATAAGGCATGCCATGATCTGCTCAGGTACACCACTTGGAAGCTCTGCAATGGAGGATACTAATTTGTTCTTGAGAGCAAACCCAACACCAGATTCTCTACGCTGACCCTCAGGTAGGCTTCTCCAAAAGATAGTGTATCCATAAGTAGGTTCATTTAGTTGACCTTCACCAGAGAGACGAGTTTCAGAGAGCGCAACTATATCGAGAAATTATCATCAAGAAGTGTGCACACATTCCAACAGCCAAAATTCAGAAGATGTTTATTTTTACTTTTTCTTGAAGATTGTTTGACCACAGTGGCAGGATGATGACCGGGTCCAGCCTGTGATAGACTAGGACACCTGCCGAGCCAGACCTGTTCCCCTGACATTCCCAAGCCTTTTTTGCCCTTTACTGAATCTGTTTCAGACATTTTAAAGTAAGTGCATTTTTAGGCTTCTGCCAACCAACCAATTCAATGATTTTACCAAGATTTGGAGTACAGGAAGTACCTGTACAGATGAATGATTTTCAGTGGGTGTAGCTTGCACTGCACTACCCCCATCTATTGGCCCAAGAAGACTTTCACCGGTGTGACATCGAAATTGACAAAACCAGGAACTTCCAAGGCCTCAGGTTTTATTTCGGAGATTTCCTTCTCCTAGATAGATTACCAACCAAGGTTAAAGAGCTTCTACCTGCCCATGAGGTAAGCTATCCCATTCCAGACACCAAACCAACACTCCCCAAAATTAAACATATACAAACATATATATATATATATATATATATATATATATATATATATATATATATATATATATATGTATATATTTATTTATTTATAATACAATACACTTTATTGAAATAGCGTTTCCCCAAAATTACACATATTTATAGAAACTCACACACACAAAACATATGCACACATATATACATACAATTTACCCACATACATACTCTCACAGACACACAAATATTTTACCCAGACATATACATATATATAAACATATATATATATATATATATATATATATAAACATATATATATATATATATATATATATATATATATATACATACTTATATATATATACATTTATATATGCATATATATATATATATATATACACACACACATATATATACACATATATATACATATATATACATTATGGATTGGTTCTCGTGCCAGTGGCACGTAAAAAGCACCCTTGGAGCATGATCGTTTCCAGTGTCACCTTACCGGTACATGTGCCGGTGGCACGTGAAAAACAGCATTCAGCGTGGTCATTGCCAGTGCCGCCAGACTGGCTCCCATGCAGTTGCATGTAAAAAAACACCTTTTGAGCATAGTCATTGCCAGAAACACCTGACTCGCCCTCATGCCAGTGGCACGTAAAAGCACCCATTATACTCTCAGAGTGATTGGCGTTAGGAAGGGCATCCAGCTGTAGAAACTCTGCCAGATCAGATTGAGCCTGGTGCAGCCTTCTGACTAACCACTCCTCAGCCAAAACGTCCAACCGGACATTAAACGACAATGATGATGATGATGATATATATATGTATCTGTAAATAATATGTGACAATTATTCAGTAGCCATGATAAAACTCCGAGTTTCGGATGTTGGGGCGGAAACCCACACCGCTATCTCTTCAGTTACCTGGCCATCGAAAAAAATGCTATGCAAATGACCGTTAAACAAAGGGAAATAACTGTGTGATTGACCGTTATTAAGACAAAAGAGCTATTAGAATGATCGCTAAGTGAGGGGAGGGAGTAAAATGTCCATAGTATTCGTGTAAGTGCACCAGTCCATACATACACATGCGTGCCCGCACACCCATGTACATGCGCCTATATGTATATCCTCATCCACCCTCACTTGAAACACACACACGCATGCAACACACTTGCACACATACACACGTGCGCAAAAAAAGTTCATACGCACATCTATATACGCATATGCACAAGAAAAAACAGAGCTAAAATCAAAATACAGAAAAATGTGTAAGACAGTGTAAAAAAGCAATAAGGGTAAAATATGTCTATATACACACATTCTCGCTTGCACACACATGTCTATATACGCACATACCTGCACACACACACATCCACAAGTGTGCACAAAAGGTTCCATGTACACATCTATATACGCACAGGAAAAATGCAGGGTGGAAGGTAGAATACAGAAAAAATATGTGTAAAAAGTATATGAGCGATTAACCTATAAAACAATATCTCTATAAATATGTAAAACAATATAAAAATATATAAGCAATGTAAGTAAAAAGTATAGAGAGATAAAAAGCTTGTACATAGACACAATATAGAAAGCAAGTCCTATCTATAATCTCGAGGGGACCAAAATCGCGTGTGTATGTGTGTGAGCATGTTGCGTGCATGTGTGTGTGCGAGCGTGTATGCGGGTATGTATATATTTTTGGGGCGAATGTGTGGGTGAGCATGTGTGTGTTTCAAGTGAGGGTGGATGAAGATATACATTTAGGCGCATATACGTGGGTGTGCAGGCGCGCATATGTATGTAAGGACTGGTGCGCTTACGTGAATACTATGGACATTTTTACTTCCTTACCTTTACTCCCTCCCCTCACTTAGTGGTCATTCTAAAAGCTTTGTCTTAATAACGGTCAATCACACAGTAATTTCCCTTCATTTAACAGTCATTTTCATAGCATTTTTTTCGATGGCCAGATAACTGAAGAGTTGGCAGCATGGGTTTCCGCCCCGACATCTGAGTTTTATCATGGCTACCGAATAATAGCCATATATTATTTACAGATAAATCCCTCTATTTAATATCGAGGTCTCTTTCTTTCTTTTGGTGTCTTACCTTTTCTATCAATATATATATACATATATATATATATATATATATATATATATAT
>NC_068993.1:28185068-28187187 GCF_001194135.2 Octopus bimaculoides
TATATATATATATATATATATATATATATATATGGGTTCACCAAGGATCAGTCCTCAGCCTCTATGCTGATGACTTTGCTCTAATAGTTGAGTCACAATCAGAACTAGAGAAGTTTAAGGTGTGAAGGCAAGGTCTAGTATCAATGGGCCTTACGGTCAATCTAGCAGAAAGCAAAGTCTTAATAAGTAGGAAGGCAGACAAATCACAAATCCCTTCAGGTAGATGGCCCTGCTTGATCTGTAGGAAAGGTGTAGGTAGAAACTCCATAAGATATACCTGGTGTAAGCTATGAACACATAAGAGGGTCAACAATATCAAAGGAAGGCGAACTGGGAAGATAGTTTTTATGTGTGGCAAATGCTCAGGAACAATAAACACTGAAAATGTGCAGAAACAGCTTCCATCACATGCTAGGGGAAAAACTAGAAGTAGTGGATAGGTGACCAAGTCAGTAATGGGGGATGGATGTTCTGAGAGTGTAGCTGCTAGAATAAGAATAGCCTGGGTGAAGTTCAGAGAGCTCCTACTTCTGCTGGTGGCAAAGGGCCTCTTGCTCAGAGTAAAAGGTAGACTGTATGACTCATATGTGTGAACAGCCATGCTACATAGCACTGAAGCATGGGCCGTGACTGCTGAGGAATGAAGCTAGTATGCTCCACTGGATGTGTAATGTCAGTGTGCATACATGACAGTATAAGTACCCTGAGAGAAAAGTTGGACATAAAAAGCATCAGATGTGGTGTGCAAGAGACAACTGTGCTGCTGTGGTCATATGTTGCATATGGATGAGGACATCTGTGTGAAAAAGTGTCACACCGTAGCAGTAGAGGGAACCTCTGGAAGAGGTAGACCCAGGAAGATTGAGATGAAGTGGTGAAGCACGACCTCCAAATGTTGGGCCTCACAGAGGCAATAACAAGTGACTGAGATCTTTGAAGATATGCTGTGCTTGAGAAGACCCGGCAAGCCAAGTGAGACCATAACCAGTGCAGCATAACCAGCCCATTTAAGAGTACCTGTCAGTCATTGGGCAATAAACTGCACTTGTGAAGATCTGTTGAGTCAAGTGAAGTCATTGTTGTGGCCAATGACATTACTACCAGATTGGCACCTGTGCCGGTGGCACTTAAAAAGCATCATTCGAGTGTGGTCGATGCCAATGCCAACTGACTGGTTCCGTGCCGATGGCATGAAAAAAGCACCATTTGAACATGGTCATTGCCAGTACTACATGACTGGCTCCTATGCCAGTAGCACATAAAAAGCACCATTCAAGTGTGGTCGATGTCAGTAAAAAGCACCCACTACACTCTCGGAGTGGTTGGCATTAGGAAGGGCATCCAGCTGTAGAAACTTTGCCAAATCAGATTGGAACCTGGTACAGCCTTCTGGCTTGCCAGCCTTGTCAAACCATCTGCCCATGTCAGCATGGAAAGTGGACATTAAATGGCGATGATGATGATCCCCATAACCACACACAAACTTTCACATACAAACATACATATTGGCCCTTACACTAAAAATACAATAAATTTCTTCAAATTCAGTGGCTAACCCAAGCAGTCTTGGATGAATGATTTTATCTTTTGATATCTTGTGTTGCTTAAGTGTTGTAAGTATGTTTTTTCTTTTTTTTTTTAAAAAAAAGACCTCGTAGATTTTTTTAAAAGACTTCAAGGTGACCACCTTTATGAAATATCGCAGTTTAGAATATGGCCCTCTTGAACGCAGTTCACCCTTCAGCATGGGGCTCAACTGGGAGCAATCAGTCCAACTGGCTTAGGACCGGTCCTGTGCACAAGCTTTTGTCACTTAAACCCAGTGACATACAGATATCTCAGTATTTGTGAGACTACTATCATCTGACAAGATGAGGCAATCATCGTGTGTTTGTGCATGTGTATGTGTATGTAGTATTTAAAAAGACATCAGTGGTGCATAATAGATTGCCATAGGTTTCCATCTGCTGTATCGATTTCTCACTACAAAATTCCATAAAACATAATATTACTTAAGAGCAGCATTTACCTGCATGTAAAGTTGTATATAGCACAATTTAAACCCTTGAAATTATTTACATATCACTATATATATATATATATATATATATATATATAT
>NC_068993.1:28187517-28192558 GCF_001194135.2 Octopus bimaculoides
TATATATATATATATATATATATATGTATGTATGTATATATACATACACACACACACTACATTTTTTTAAGTGTGCGTGTACACATATGAATACTCACTCACATAGTTATACTGCTTATGTTTACTGATATGATTATGTACATACATATATCTATCTATCTATCTATCTATCTACAGTGTCTGTGTGTGTGTGTGTGTATTTCTGCTGTAACATATGGTTGTCATCCATTCTTGTATCACCAATCTTCTTTCCACATCCTGTCTGCTGCACTAAAAGTTGGTTCTGTTTGCAGTGCATCTTGTGACTTGCAAAACTCCTTAATCTCCTCTGTATGGTTCATTGTAAAGGTCAACCTGGGGTTAGCTGTCTCTCTGGTTAAACATACAACACACACACTCTCTCCTCCCCCCTCTTTATACATCATGTACTTCTACACTGAAATCTATGCAAATCTTAGACAGTGCCTTTCTCTCTCTCATTGTGTGTGTGTGTGTGTGTGTGTGTATAGATCTTTTAATGTATATATTATTAAATTTCTCTTTGCTAACTTCTTCTGGTTTCCTTCTCTTGCTCTTGTTCTCTCCACTTCTCTCACTATCACCAACATAGGAACAATTTTCGGATTTTGCTATCATGTAAAAAAAGACCAAGACATTTTCACTTTATCATCATCATCACTACTATCATCGCCATCACTGCTGTCATCACCATCATCACCATAGGAAAGACGTCTATTTGAACTGCTAGAAATGGCCATTTTAAATAAGGACTTGACACATTAGATAAAGTATTACATAACCTTAAAAAGAGAGAATGACAACAGCTGGAAAACCTTCTGTTGTGGATACTGACGTGGTTGTGTGACTGAGAAATTCTTTCTTTTGTATTGTCTTTACTTAACCCCTCACTTCTTAAAATCCTGTCTCCCGTCTCCTCTCTCTCTCTCTCTGTCTCTTAATTGATTCCACTATTTCTACCTCTCTCTCCCTCTCCTCAATACCAATATCATTCTCACCCCATTACCATAACTATCAACTATTTATTCCTTATTTGTTTTAAGTTATATCCCTCAATATTACACAGAAATTACATATACATTTAGTAGGGTAACTGCAAATGTAGCCCCACCCCCACCCCTTACTAGGGTGGGGGTGAATGATTTCATTATTATTTTACCAGGATTCACTCAACTCTCTCTGTCTTTCTCCCTCTCTCTTCTCTCTCTCTCTCTCTCTCTCTCTCTCTCTCTCTCTCTCCCAAACTGTTGATGATATAAGTTGAGTGCTACTCAGTTAAATAGAGTGTGTTTGGGTTCAAACTATTCCACTATATTTAAAAGTTTTTAAAAGGCATAAGCACTTCCTTTGGATTCACTACAGATTAAATAAACTACAGATTTAGTCAAATTTGTGATTTGTAATAAAAAAAAAATACTCCAATCATCATCATCATAATTATTGTTATAATTAAAGATGATGATTCTGAGATCAAATCAACTTTGTCTTTCATCCTTTTAAGGATAATGAAGTAAGTGCCAATTGAGTTTTGAGGTCATTGTAACTGACTAGCCCATCTGCCCACCCACTAAATCTCAAGTCTTGTGCCTATTGTAGAAATGATTATCAAAGATGATGGATTGCCAGAAATAGAAAGGCAGTAGATAAAATGCCTTGTGATTGTTGTTTTGGCTCTTTCCCTTCTAAGTTTAAACCTTGCTAAGTTCAACTTTACTTTTTGTCCCTCTGGGATGATTAAATACCAGTGAATTATGAAGGTCAATACAATCAACCAACTCCCTCCTCTCACATTTTGCCTATGTTAATCATTTTCACTATTATTATTATTATCATTAAGGTCACAAGCTGGCAGAATTGTTAGCATGCCAAGCAAAATGTTTCGCAATATTTTGTCCGTCCTTACATTCTGAGTTCAAATTCTACCAAGGTCAACTTTGTCTTTCCTCCTTTTGGGGTTAATGAAATAAGTATCAGTTACACACTGGGGTCGATGTAATCAACTAGTGCACCCCCCCCCCAATTCCAGGCCGTGTGCCTTTAGTAGAAAGGATTGTTGTTGTTGTTGTTATTATTTGATTTTACATTTTTACAGGATGTCTGAAGAAAAATGCCAGTTTCTACCTTAAATACCATCCTGGGGTATGGACAAAGAGTTTAAAGAAGTACAAATGCTGTGACCAGATTGACCGCAATGCTCCAGGATGTAAACTGTCTTTTATTGAGAGACATGGTAAGGTGGCTTCATGAGACTACAAAATACAGTTACAACCCTTTAATTTTCAAATTTCATTGAGTTTAACTTTGCTTTTTATTCTTCCAGGATTGATAAAATATAGTACCAATGAAGCACAGGGGTTGATTTCACATTCCTATGTTCCTAACATAGAAGCAAGGGTCCATCTGCATGGTTACTCAACATTCAAAAAGTATCAGCCAAATTTGCCTCACATCACAACCTTCCATTCTAGAGAAGTGAAAGACACATTTGATAGTGTAATGTAATCCCAGATACCCTAGATGTTAATGGAATGACAATGAAAGAATTGTTTTCAACAAAATACTGCACCCAAAATATAAGTCAGCAAGTGAGCCTCTGTGCTTAACTTATTAGAAACAGCAGCCAAATCTCCCTCAAATCCCCACCCCACCGTATTAGAAAAGGTAATTTTTGGATAATGTAGTCCTGTACATAGGAAAAAGACAAGCTGGTCATGATTTGAATACTTTTGATCATAGATATCTTTAAATCAGGGCTAACCTGAGACTAAAGAACAACAGCTAGTTTCTGCATGGCTAATCAACATGTTAAAAATAGCAAACAAATACCACTTGAATTTTCCTACTTCCTTGAGGAAGAAAAGGATGCATTGGATAAAGTAGTCCTTGAACACCTTAAACAGATGCAGTTTGAAATGTCTCTGTCTGTTTCATCAGTGTTAACCTGGAACTAAACAACAATACAATTCCTTACCATATCCAAAGTCAAAATCAGACAAACCAACTGACACTCAAAAAGATATTCCTGTACTATACAAATGTTCCTAACATAGAAGCAAGGGTCCATCTGCATGGTTACTCAACATTCAAAAAGTATCAGCCAAATTTGCCTCACATCACAACCTTCCATTCTAGAGAAGTGAAAGACACATTTGATAGTGTAATGTAATCCCAGATACCCTGGAAAGAAGGTGCCTCTGAAGGTTATACGATTTACTAAAAGTAACAGTCACACTTCTCTCAAATTGTCTTTAAAGATGTGAGAACAAATTGAATAAAACAAATTAGGTACACTGTGCCTGAAAAAATGATGGAGTGATTATGGTGAGGATGTCATTTATCATAGGTCTAATCAGTCAGAGATAGTCTAGAATCAAGCAACAAATAAAACATATCACACAACAATATCGTAAATTTACATCTGCAGACATCCAATGCATCATCCAGGTACACTTAAACTGTACTCTTGGCTCTAACTCAGAACACACACTATGCAGACACACCCAGACCTCATTCATGGACCTAACACAGAACAAATACTAGCCAAGCACACTCAATCTAATTATGTATGTATGTTTCTACTGTAACAAGTTTGTTATTTCTTTGATATGCCTACACCGTATGAACCCAAACACTTTTTTAGCTTTGCCTCCCCATTGTGCACATATACACCTACATACCTAGGGGTATATACATGACAATGATGGAGCCTCTATGCAGTTGCACATCTAGTTCATGATGATTTAAGTGGTCTTTCTGAAACAAATTATAGCCAGTCGTGTTAAAAACACCATCACAGAGTAAAATATGTATCCAAGTTCCCATGACTGTACTGAAATCAGGGTCTGTACTTTTAATGTAAGAGCAAAAAAAAAGGTGAACCTTGTTGCAGAAACTGTAGGAATTTAAAAATACTCTCATGTAGCACTAAGTCACAATTCAAGGAAACTACAGTACATAACTTCGGGTGTATATAAGGTGGTAAGCCAGGGCAAGTTTGACAAAGGATTTTATTTTCACAACTAGCCTTATCAAAGGCTCATTAACATACACATGCTTCAGTAGAACTTGAGAAACTTAATCCAACTATTAGTCTCACTGTTAATCTAACTAGTTGACTGAGCTGGAAGATATATTTTAGAGGAACACAATCAAAGTCCTTGGATGAGTTATCAGCAAGTGCTTATAATTTGATGATTCTTAGGGTATTGTTCTATTTTGAAATGAGTAGAATATTTGGGCTGAATATGGCCGGTTTAAATGCTAAAGGGTTAATATAAGAGAACAGAGCTAAAGTTGCATGCTACTGACTGCTGGTGGTATCTCCTTTATTTGGAGACAGACCTTCCTGATGGTTGTTTCATACATACATATACATGTAAATATATGCATATACGTATACATACATACATACATACATGTACAATGGGCATTGCGCATAAAATAACCTAGTCCGGTTTTTCCATTTCATGTCCGAATACATCTCCTGCTGTGGCTGCGTAGTCCTATCCTGGACAAACACTCCCTCTGACAGGTGATGCAGATGTAGTGAAGGCTTTGCCTGGCTGGTTGTGATGTCATGGCTTCTTGTTGACGTCTTTTCTTGTCTTTCCATTTCTCCTCTCTCCCTCTGTCACTCCTTTGTGTTCCATCTTCTATGGTGCATCGCCAATCTCCACGCTTGCTGGCAACCACTTCCCAGTTGCTAATATTGATGTCGCAGGCCTTCATGTCCCTTTTGCAAACATCCTTGTATCGTAAGAACGGTCTTCCCACAGACCTAGTGCCTCTAGTAAGCTCTCCATAGAGTATGTCCTTAAGGATTCTGCCATCTTCCATACAACTAACATGTCCAAGCCATCTCATACGTCTTTGTGTGAGGAGTGCAAACATGCTTGGTATTCCTGCTTGCTTGAGGACATCTCTGTTGGGGACACGATTCTGCCATTTGATGCCAAGGATTTTCTGGAGGCAGCGCAGGTGAAAGATATTTAGGCGACGCTCTTGGCGTGTGTATGGCGTCCAG
>NC_068993.1:28192579-28200942 GCF_001194135.2 Octopus bimaculoides
CTAAGTAAACATGCCTGGTAAATCTTCATTCTTGTGGTCTTGGTCAGCTTATTGTTGTCCCATGCCCGTTTGGAGAGTTGGGTCATCACAGCAGCTGCCTTGCCAATGCGTATATTGAGCTCGGCATCAAGGGATAGGTTGTAGGTGACAGTAGAGACAAGATAGGTAAATTTCTCCACCTCCTGTAGTCTGTGGTCTCCAATATGTATGTTTGGGATGTCCGATGTAGCCTGACCCATGATGTTGGTCTTCTTGAGGCTGATAACTAAGCCAAAGTCGCTACATGCTTGCTCAAAGCAGTTGATGAGCCTTTGCAGGGTTTTTTCTGTGTGTGATACCAGAGCGGCATCATCAGCAAAAACCATCTCCTTGATCAGGACACTTCTGATTTTGGTCTTGGCATGCAGATGTGAGAAATTGAACAGTTTCCCATCACTTCTACTGTGCAGAAACACTCCATCATCTGATATCTCGAAGGCATATGACAGCAGCAGCGAGAAGATACCAAATAATGTAGGAGCAAGGACACAGCCTTGCTTTACCCCGTTTTTTTATTTGGAAGGCAGCTGATGTTGAATCATTGTGTTGTATGGTGCCTTGCATATCATCATGGAAAGATTTGATGATCCTCAGCAGCTTTGGGGGACATCCGATTTTTTGAAGCAGGAGGAAGAGGCCTTTTCTACTTACCAAGTCAAAGGCCTTTGTCAGATCAATGAAGGCCATATGTAATGTCATTTTCTGCTCTCTGAACTTCTCCTGAAGTTGGTGTATGGAGAATATCATGTCAATAGTTGATCTGCTTCTTCTAAAGCCACACTGCGATTCTGGATAAATTCGAGAAGCAAGCAGTTGTAGCCTGGACAGGATAACGCGAGCAAAGTTCTTTCCAGCAGTGCTGAGAAGAGATATTCCACGGTAATTGTTACAATCACCACGGTCACCTTTGTTTTTGTAAAGCGTAATGATGTTAGCATCCCGCATATCCTGAGGGGCTGTACCCTCTTCCCAGCACTGACATGCCGAAGCAGAGTGGTGTTTTTGCCGGCTTTGATGATCTCTGAGGGGATACCATCTTTTTCCGGAGCCTTGCCACTGGCCAGGGAGTCAATAGCCTTGGTGAGCTCCGCTGTAGAAGGCAGATTGTCAAGTTCGCACATGGCTTGCAAGATCTTAGCACCCTCCATTGCAGCCTCAGCGACCATGGTCTCCCGTGAGTAGAGACCCTGGTAGTACTCCACCCATCTATCCATTTGCTTGCTTTGGTCCTTGATGAGATCTCCAATAGTTGATTTCAGAGGGGCTGACTTGGTTTCAGTTGAACCGAGGGCCTTCTCCAAACCGGCATACATCCCACAGATGTCACCACTGCATGAATTGTCTCTTTGTCTCTGGGTTAGGAAATGTTCAAAGAACCAGCTGGATCTGCCTCAAACTGTCAGATTTTTCTATGGTGTGATCAACCTGGTGTACTTTTGATCAGGTGTCAGAAGACGTAGCACACACTGAGCAGAAACTTTTGTCATGCCAAGTTCACTGTGCAGAATAGCAATGGCTATTTGGTTTATAGTCAATTGCCTGTCACCCATCATCATGTGGTGAACACAATGTTTTCCTTGGTGGTAGCAGTTGCAGGATATACAGATCTTGAGTCATCTTCAAGACTCTCTCTTCCCCTCCTAAATTCAACTACCCACTTTTGCACTGTTGATAAAGCTGGAGCGTCATCCCTTAATGAAGCATCTACGTCAGCATTAATATCCTCTGTAGTTTAAACCTTTTTCTGCAGGTACTTGATAACATCACAAGTCTTCTTTGAACAGTCAGTTGTCCGTTTACATGGGAAGAAACATTGCAGTTATACTAACAAGAAGAGATGAAATTAATGCATACAAGATTTCACAACACTAGCATCACTCCTTCATAGACAGTATATGAACTTTTCAGCTCATCCTCATATATATAAGTACATGCATATACACATAGATATACATACATACACAAATGTATACTCATACATGCATACACAGACATGAACTCACAAATATACTACATACACACATGTGCATGCATGTGTGCGTACGTATGTACTCATATACGTATGTACATGCATACGTACATGATGATGATGATGATGATGATCTGAAAAGGCAGTTAAATATCCATATATCAGAAAAGGTAAACAACACTGACAATTGGGATGAGACATATTTGCACTGTTTGAAATGTTAATTTCAAAGAGCTCTTGGGACTCAAAAGTCACTGATGTGTACATGCACAGAGAAAATATATCTAATAAGAAACAAGAAGTGGTCAAGTTTGGAATCAGAACTGACTACTATTCTCTCTCTCTCTCTCTCTCTCTCTCTCTCTCTCTCTCTCTCTCTCTCTCTCTCTGTCCCCGGTGTTGAAACGGGGGGCCAGCTGATGATGGGAAATGTTTTCTATGTGGCTTGTGTGTTTTCTGTACTCTGGTTATCATTATTTTTTTGTCTACGTTTTGTTTGCAATGTCCTGTACCCAGATATGAACCTATACATACAGGTGGATGTCGGTATGCACATACCTGTACGTATGTATGCATACACTCATTTATTATTTGTTTTTATATATATATGCGCACATGCACACACATTTTATCTTTAGGTCAACAAGACCATCATTGGTTTCATACTGAGAGAAATTTCTCAGCAGTTATCAAGCCTGCCACATGCAACACTGGTACTCTCCATGTGACAGGCTTAATATTTGTTGAGAGATTTCTCTTGACAAGAAACCAATGATGGCCTTGTTGACCCACAAGTAAAGAATATTTATCCACCAATGCAGTGTTGAGCACTCATTCTCACTGTTTGATATTAGCATGTGCAGGTGTGTGTGTGCATGTGCAGGTGTGTGTGTGCATGTGCAGGTGTGTGTGACTTCATTCATGTATTTATTTTTTCCCATTTATTTTTCAGATGAAGTTCCTGCTCGCTTAAATAAAGTTCCCTCCCCCCACACGGATGTGAGTGAATCTAGTAACGAGAAGGTATATGTTGCTATCTATGACTACTCACCATATGATAAACGAGATCTCCAGTTGACCACTGTAAGAGGCTTCCATTCACCTTTTCTTTTTTTATATTTCCAAGATGGTAGGATGGTATTGCTGCTTTTGTTGTTGTTATTGCTGTTATATACATACAGTATCCAGTCTAGGATTCATTATCATCATTTTAACTTTGCTTTCCAGACTAACACAGGCTGGACAGGTTATCACATTGTTCATTCTTATTTTAAGTTATTGCTCTCCTCAATAGATTGAGGACCATGTCTCATTTATACATCCCACTTCTGGCATGGTTTCTATGGGTACATTTTATCATGGCACTACTATTACATGATCTAATGCATCCTTCTCTTCTTTTTAAAATGTCAGGATGTAATTTAAGAGAAATTTGAGTTTGAGTGACCACATAGTGGTTTTCTTGTTGGCTGGAGTAGGTTACAATAGTTACAAAATGTAGCTTCTTTAATTTCCATCAACTTAGCACATGTCCTCTTAGCAGTAGACTCCATGACACATGTCTCATCTTTGTCTTAGATGGTAGAATTTGATTTAAAGAAGATTTGGTAATGAGTATAGCAATGAATTCAGGATACAAGTAAGGGTTCACCAAGGATCAGTCCTCAGCCCCCTCTTGTTCATCATAGTCCTCCAGATAATAACAGAGGAATTTAAGATAAGCTGCCCCTGGGAGCTCCTCTATGCTGATGACCTTGTTCTTATAGCTCAGTCACTACCAGAACTAAAGAAGAAATTTCAGATGTGGAAGGAATGTCAAGAATCAAAAGGCCTTAGAGTTAACTTAGTAAAAACCAAAATCTTAGTTAGTAGGAAAGCAGACAAATCACAAATCCCCTCAGGTAGATGGCTCTGTTTGATCTGTAGGAAAGGCGTAGGTAGAAATTCCATAAATTGTACCTGGTGTAAGCTATGGATACATAAGAGGTGCAGCAATATCAGAGGAAGGTTAACAGGGAAACTAGTTTTTGTGTGTGGAAGGTGCACAGGTACAATTAACACTAAAAATGTACAGAAAATAGGCTTCACCAGATGCCAGGGGAAAAAATAGAAGTAGTTGATTAGCTTCCATTACCTAGGTGACCAAGTCAGTAGCAGGGGTGGATGCTCTGAGAGTGTAGCTGCTAGAATAAGAATAGGCTGGGCAAAGTGCAGAAAGCTCCTACCTCTGTTGGTGACGAAGGGCTTCTCCCTCAGAGTGAAAGGCAGATTGTATGATGCCTGTGTGTGAACAGCCATGCTACATGGCAGTGAAACATGGGCTGCGACTGCTGAGGACATGCATAAGCTTGAAAGAAATGAAGTTAATATGCTTCGCTGGATGTGCAATGTCAGTGTGCATGTATGACAGAGTGTAAATGGTAAATGTCTTGAGAGAAAAGTTGGGCACAAGAGACATCAGATGTGGTGTGCAAGAAAGATGACTGCATTGGTATGGTGATGTGATGCATTTAGATGAGGACAGCTGTGAAGATTTGTCAAACCAAGTGAAATCATGGTTGTAACCATTGTTGGTGTCACATAGCTGACACCCAAACCAGTGGCTTGTAAAAAGCACCTTTTGAGTGTTGGGCCTCACAGAGGCAATGTGGCTGATGCTGGTGTTGCATAACTAGCACTAGTGCTGGTGGCACATAAAAAGCACCTTTCAAGTGCTGGGCTTCACGGAAGCAATGACAAATGACTGAGACCTTTGGCAATATGCTGGGCTTCAGAAGACCCATCAAACCAAGTGAAATCACAGTCATGGCAGGTACTGGTGTCACACAACTGGCACCTCTGCTGGTGGTACGTAAAAATACCCAAGCATTAAAAAGGGCATCCAGCTGTAGAAACCATGCCAAATCAGACTGGAGTCAGCTTACCAGCCCTAGTCAAACCATCTAACCCATGCCAGAGTAGACAATGGACTCTAAATGATGAGGATGATGAAAATTTGCTTACTGCTTCTTACACCAAGCAATCATATAACAGATTCCCTCATTGGATCATTGTTTTATTGTTTTTTTTTCGATTTTTATATCCTGTTCAGTCCATCACCATCATTATCATCATCATTTTAATATCTGGACTAACAAGGTAATCTCTACAGTTGTTGCCCAGGTGAACAAGTATGTACACATCTTTCTTCTCAAATGTGTCCTTCCTTCTTTGGGAGAATTTAGCTACTATTTCTAGTGGGTTATTTGAAAACTAGCAACCACTAGAGGCTATCTCATTTGACCCATACAAACATGGAAAATTGGACATTAAATGATCATGGTGATAGGTACATGAGGACATATTTGGTAATTCAATAAAAGAGAGTCACTGAAGAAATCACAAGATGTGTGACGAAATATTTCCAGACAAAGGACATAAAGTAAAAACAATAATAAAATAAATCTGAAGTGAAGAATGAATATATAGTGCATGTGTTTATTTGACAGAAAAAATAAATAAAATGACCATCTCAAAATGTAACAATATCTATTTCAACACACAATTTCACATCAGAAATCTTGCAAAACAAATACATACCAAATGTATTTTATTAAAAAATTTGTGCACATGTTCTTGATAAGATTTGTTTTCCATAAGCTTATTCTGTGTATCCACTTTCAGCTTCAATGACTGCCTTAATGTAGGGCCAGAATCATTGACATGCTTGCACTAAATGATCTTTGATTTCCAAGACATCACCTGAACAATAGTATTGTGAGGATGTTGATTAGTCTCCCTTACACTGACTATCCAAATGCAGTAGTTGATGGGATTTAAATCTGGCAAATTTGAAGGCTACATATTTAGTGTTACATGATTGTAAAAATTGTGTGACATCCATTCGTGGGTTATGTTGCCTTTGGGGGAATATGCTAAATTTTGTTGAAACACATATGGCCTTTCATTGCATACTCCATCCATCCTGGACTATAACAACTGCCTCCATCTCTTCAACATATCCAGTAGCATTAATTTTAAGACCCTGTGGAAAAATGTCAGGGGTCATGATATGACTTTCGTTACTCACCACTCCTAAAACTATCATTTGCTGGAAACCTTGTGTGCATCACTCTTGAGATATCTGAATGATCTGCATATTATTTCTCTTGTTAAACTTTTATTCCTGGTCACAGTTTTTCTCATCAGAGAACTAAAATATGCCATGCTTGTGTTGGTTTATTACCTTGTTAAGTAACCACTTGACATGGATCTCAGTGTTCTTCATCATAGCAGATCAAAAGGTTTTGCTGTCTTTGCAGACATTGAGTGGCCTCCCCTCAGTACATACAACAAGTATCAAATGTCCTTGTAAAACACAGTTCTGATAGTCCACTTCAACACCTGAAATTCTTTAGCAATGGCCCTCATTGATTTTCTGGGCTCATTATAAACAATGATTTGAGCCCACTGGATGAATTGCAGTGTCCCTATAGTGTCTGAGCATTTAGGATTTGTTTTCTCATTGTTATAGTTGAAACATTCCTGCCAGAGGCTTCCAGTTCCAACTGAACGTTGTGTATGAAAGATCTTGGCAATTCATAAATTCTTGTTCTGCACATATGGCAACAATGACTGCATGATTTTTCATTCCCTGTGTTTACACTTTAACTGCTATGGATGGGGGATATGTATGTATAAGAGAATTGTATATAATCCTTAAATTATATAATGCTAGTATGTTAAATAAGTTTTCAGACGTGATCCCCTCCTGTAGCCATAAATTTCACTCTACATTTCTAAAAACCTATAAAATTAGATCTATTATTTCTATCTTATATCCTAGATGTATAAGGAATTTTTAGATGATTTAGGTGCTTTGACATTTTTATTCCTATGTTTATCAACCTCTCATTTGTTTTGCATCTCCTATATTTATCATGCATAACTCTTTACATGTAATCTTTATTTATATGTAATTTTATGTTTTTATATTTCTATATTTTTATGTATGTTTGGTTTTATTCTTTACACCCTTGGAGAATCTTTACACCTGTACATGCATGATTTATGTTGATGTGTATAAATATATAGTTCAATTACATTGATTGAATATCTTCATTTGTGTGTTCGAGAATCTCTCTGACTGCCTATGATTTGCGTTTTTAATTTCCTCTACTCTGTATTTTTTCACATTGGCTCTCTATGATCACTCTGTAAATAGCCCATACTTTCTATAACATACTTAATATTATATATATATATATACTAGCTGGCCCTGTGTCGTCAAAAGTGCCGGCTAATTGTTGTATTTTATATATAAAAAGAGTACAGAAAGGTTAAAAAACAAATCAAACAGTGCTTCAACTCTGTGTGTGTGTGCAGATGTATACATTTATATGTATGAGTAGCACAGTCTGTAGCGAATGCGGTTTTCTATACTTTGTCACAGCCTGCTTCCTTCCTTTTTTAAGTGTCTGTTTACATATATATATGTATGTGTAAATGCACATCTGTCTGTAATTCTATTTTTTATGTATCTTTCTAAATAAACACACACAAACACATATACACTCACTCATATATATAATTATATTTTACACAAACACACACATATACACACATACACAAACATTCACATTCCTCCCTTTTACATGCACACACATATACTCACACAGAGTTGAAGCGCTGTTTGATTTTTGTTTCACCGTCAACTTTTCATCATCCCACTTCCATCGGTGGATCGCCCCTTCCTTTCTCATTCATATGTTGTGATGGGGAAATACACAAGAGTATTATTATAGTAGATTATTATAGTAGAAGATACGCGATGCTCTTTTTGCCACATCCTTTCTCTCATTGCTATTACTTTCTCTTACTCCCTCTCAGTCATGGCTATTACTCTCACTTCTTCTCCTTCACTGAATTACTATTTACTCTCCTCTCTCTTCACCAGTCACTCCTACTGCATGATTTTGGACAAAAAATATATATATATAAACGGCGGTGCATCAGTATGGCCACAGCTCTCAGCTGAAACTATAGAAAAAAAAATATACAAATATATAAACACACTACGCTCATTATTATATTAGGAGATATATATATATATGTATGTATGTGTGTGTGTATATATATATATATATATCCACAGTAATCCCTCGCCATATCCTGGTTCACCTATCACAGTTTATTATTTAAGCTGACGTCAATTCCTTTAAGCTGTTGTTTTGCATTTATAATAAAATAAATATATACAATTTATAAAAGTAATGAAAAAAATATACAGTACATTACTGTTTCTACTTCGCAGATTTTCACCTATCGTGAGGGTGGGATGTTAGAACGTAACACCCACGATAGTCGAGGGATTACT
>NC_068993.1:28201116-28218517 GCF_001194135.2 Octopus bimaculoides
TATATATATATATATTCCAAAAAATTAACAAAAGCACAACAAATGGAAAATTCATAGTTAATTCCTCATCTCTCAGTGTCCAAAAGATCATAATTTTACACCATTAACGATATTGTTCACTTTTGGTGGTGCCAGCAGCGAGAAGCCACTGGGAATTACTAACAAACATACAGGACAAATACAAAACAAACATGACAAAATAAAATAATTATACATATACAACGAAAAAAGGCCACTGTTTGTTCTGACTTTCTATCTGTTCCTTTCTTGTTTCCAGTCTTACAGGACATTTTCATTTTCCTTTGTGTTACACAATATCTGACTGTGTCAAAAAGTGGAGCAGAGAGAAGTGTGACTGATTGAGTCAACAATGAGGTGAAAAAGGAAATGGATGAGAGAGGTGCGAATGGTCATATGTGTGTATGTATGAGAAAGAGAGTGATGGGCAACAGACTGAAAACTCTGAGTCTGTGGGGATAGAGTCTTCATATTTGACTTCTGGGCATACCTATCTACATACAAATAATGACCATTTTGCTTTCACATGAGTTAGTTGCTCACTTATATTAGATTTTGTGCACAACAAATTTAAGTTAGTCACCTTACAGTTTGTGTTACTAATTACTAAAAGTCTAGTTTTATATCTAAGATGGCTGGCTAACAACATGTGAAATTTATAAAACCCATTTATTGAAAAATGAACAGATACAAAATAAATTTAAAAACAGAATATTGTATGAGTAAAAAATATGTATATATAAAAGCTAAGTCAAGATATAAATTAATATACAAGATGTTTTGTTGAGAGAGAAGGGAAATGTTAAAGAGAAAGAGAATGGTCATATTGTCAGAGGAAAGAAGAGAGAAAATAAGTTACAGAGAATATGATTTGATTGAGTGACAGAGAAACAGAGATTATATAAATGAGTATGTATATGTGTGAGGGCAGTGAGAGGGGAGCAGAGGTTCCAGAAAATAAAAGAGAAAGAAAAAGAAGCAGAAATTACAAAAATAAAAGAAATAAAAAAGGGAGAGGAAGAGAGAATATAATAGGAAGAAGCTCCCCCTTTTTCATGAGAAGACTTTATGGAATTATTATTACTCAATGTGATGGCAGACTCATACCCACCATTATTGGAAATATATCAACAGGGAAATCTCAATATCGTTACTTAGGCTGGAAATAACAGTCAAATCTCCTTCTAATTCAATCCTACCATCTTAAAAACAGATCATTTGACAATGTACTTCTAGATATGCTACCTGAAGAAAAAAGATAGAATGACCATGGCTGAAAGACCTTTGATAATATGTATACTCAATCAGGGCACATATGACACTAAACAATGACATAAATATGAACCTGTAAGACAGCCTCTGAGCCATTACTCTACATACTAGAAATAGCAGTTAACTGTCCATCAAATCCTACCACTCTGTCTAAAGGGAAAGACTCATTGAATAATGTAATTCTAGAAACACCAAATTTTAAAAAAATAATGATGATCATGATGGCCACAGTTGGAACTCCTTTGATAATAGACCTGCTGGATCAATATTTATCTGGGGCTAAACAATAACAACATACACAGGTGCCAAAGTGTGGGTAGGATGGATAGCTGACCCAAAGTATGGATGCAATATCTTTACATGAGACATGTTTTTTTTTTTTTTGTTCATGTCATTAGAAATTTGAGTTCAAGGGTTGCAGGGTACTAAAATATAATTATGATAGCTGAATGCTATTCAGCTACTAACTTAAAAGTCTTGAGCTCTAAACTCACTAAGTATTTTGTCAAGTATTTGTGAAAGTGCACTTAGTTCTATGTACAGTTTAGATGAGCTTTAGGAGTATATTACCTGACATAGAGAAGCATCATTTCCTGGGTAGATTTAACTCACATCTGCTTAATACTGCCAAGCAATTATAGCTAAGCAGTACTGCATCTTAAAAGCCCCTTAAGGATTAGGAGATATTTTATGATTTCCCTTTCAATTTTTTTATTTATTTATATCTCTGGTAAGGCAGACAGGTATGTATATTTTTATATCCTTGACAAACGTTGAATATATAATTTAACAAAGCAGAGGTAAAAATTAATGTGTTCACATGAGACTCCAAAATGCCCTCTCAATGACTCATGCTGACCTCTCGTCTCAACCAATACGCTACTCTTTATAAGAGTTCAGCTAGTCCATTCTTCCAATCTCCCGGGGGGTGTCAATGACCCTTGCCACAACATTTTCCCCTTTGAGATTGACTTCTGTTCGAAGTTAATATTATTATTTTTATGTATTTATTTTTCTTTCATCACATCTCCCTTTTTGAGATTTTCCTCCTAAGGAAGTTTAATACTTTTTTTCCATTTAGGCACTACTTCAAACCATTCTGTTTGTTTCCTCTTTCTTGTGCTGCTACACCTAGGTTCAATTTCTTGTGGCATTGGAACATTGAAGGTATCACAGAACACTTCCGTGGGTATCTTTCACTAGCATCTGCTGCCAATACTATTTCTAAATTTGGGTTAAAATGTGATAATGAAAATTCTGACATTAAGTTGTTTTTAATTTCTTCAAAAGCTTTTATTCTTTCAAAGACCTTTTTAACATGCTCAGCCTGATGACCCCGCGATTCACTTTTTATGAGTATGATGTCAAGCTACAGAGAAATCTAAACCTGCAGGCTTAATGTCCATAACTTGTTGGGAAATACCAGGTGCTACCTTTATACCAAAAGGAGTCGATTAAATTTATACAACTCTTTATGGGTAATTATTGTCAATAAGTTTGAACATTCCTTATATGCTTCAGATATGTCCAACTTTGAAAAAAATTTTCCTCCATTCAGCTTCACAAAAATTTCCTCCAGACTTGGTAATGGATAATTATGTGGCATCATTCGTTTAATCCCATTGAAAAATCAGCGCATACTCAGATTTTATTATTTTTTTCTTAACATAAACTTTTGGGCACGCCCATTTTATAATCAGTTTTTTCAATGATGCCAAGCTTTTCAAGTCTATCCAATTCTTCGTTGATTTGTTTCAATGCTGTGAAAGGTACCGTTTATTTTTGTTTAAAAACCTGTATAATGTTTGCTTTCACTTGAAACTTTGCTTTGATTTTGGTGCAAAAACCCAATTCATCAGAAAAAACGTCAGGAAAATTTTTTTTTTATTCCTTTTTTTAAATTCTCCGATGCCTTATTTGTACTGGCGGAAGAACCATTCACATTTTTACCAAAAAATATTTATGGAGAGGTCCCAAAAGTTAAACAGTTCCATCCAGTCTGTTCCAAATAGATTTGTCATATTTTTCAACACAAAAGCTTTGGCTTTCAAGGTTTTCAGGGTTTTTCATTGAAATGTAAATTCACTTGTCATTTCGCCCATAAAATGCAATTTTTTACCTGAAACACCTCATGCAATTTTTGAAGTTTCCTTTAATCTAGGTTTCTGTATTTTTCTCCTTGTATCTGTATTAATTATCGTGATATCACTGCCCATATCCATTTGTAACTTGCTATTCACAATATTCATTTTTATGGACACAAATATTGTTTTCTGAGCCCCACTTAGTATTTTTGTAAACAATACATTCTTTCTAGAATTTTTTTGTTTCATTATACAATGTGAACTTTTATGTCCAATTTTTCCACACTCAAAACATTTACGATTTTTAAAAGGACAGTTCTAAAATGTAAATCTCTGCACCCATAGCATGGATTCGGTCTTGACGTTCATTTCTCCTTTTTCTTATCCATTTCAGGATGACACGCATGTATCTGAGAGCAATCTTTTTCTTCAATTTTGTCTGTGTCATGTCTTAAATTTATAATCCTCTGACATTTTTCAGCCACTGCCTGTAGAGTCAATTTTTGGTCCTGTTCTAATTTTGTTAATATACAGGAATGTATATCAGAATCTTTTCTTACATTTAACTCTTGAACAAAAATTAGACATTTGAACAAATCTAGGGTTAATTCGTTTAATTTGAATTTTTCACACCCTGTGTTAACGACCCCAGCATAGGTGACGAAATCTTCATCATCTTTTTTAACTATATTTAAACACTGCCAACAATTATTGAACAAGGAACTTCTTTTACTGAAAATTCTCGATAATAAATTAATTGTTTCATTGAAATGAGTCTCACCTGGTTTCTTTGGCAGAATATGTTGCAGTATTTTTCATGTTCGGCAGGGGAAAACTTTCTTAAAAGTAGTCACACCTTCTTGTCATTCCAATTTTTACATTCTTCTTTGAACATTTCTTTGTATCTTCGAAAATATGCAGAAAAAGTAGTACTACCTTCTGGATTATAAATTAAATTCTCCAATTGAGTTTGCTACGCTGTCTGACAATAACGAACTTAAAGTATTTTCAGACTTTTTCAACATTACTTCCAGTAACTGTTGGTATTGTTGTTGTTGTTGCTGTTACAACTGCACGACGCAAGCCAATAAGTCTTCCATGTTAATGATTTTTTTCTTTGATTTCTTATCCCCCAAAAATTTTAACGACTGACACAAGCTTCGAATATCTCGTTGCCACTTTTATATCTTTGGCAAATGTTGGATATATAATTTAACCAAGTGGAGGTAAAATCAATGTTCACACAACATACTTCGCAAGACTCCAAAATGTCCTCTCAAGAACTCTTACTGACCTCTTGTCTCAACCAATACACTACTCTTATAAGAGTTTGGCTAGTCCATTCTTCCAATCCCCTAGGAGTGTCAATGACTCTCGCCACAACATATATATATATATATATATATATATATATATATATACACACACACATACACACACATACATATATGCTATATACTATGAACTTCTTACATTTTCTGTCTACCAAATCCACGCACAAAGCTTTGTTTGGCCCAAGGCTATAGTAAAAGACATTTAAGAATAGATATACATCTAATAAATCCCAAAAATATAAATAGGCATGATGTGAATAAATCAATATCTAGAACAAATGATTCTATAATATTAATCTATATATATATATACATTTAATAAATTTTAAGTAATAAATTATATTTAAATAAATACTCCATGAATGATTAAATTAAAACAAACATTGGAGCAAATCTTAAAGTGAAATGTACTCTTGCCATTTGAAAATAATCTAACTCCATACATGTGATACATAGTGAATCATAACCCCATTAAATATATAAAAATTAATGTAAATATAATAACCCAAACTATCAAAAGAATAAGATTAATACATCTAAATAAATAAAAATTTGTAATAAAAATTGAAATTCTCACAATTAAATAAGTAGCAGTTAAATATGTAGATTTAGATACTTACTAATATATATATATTTTATTCTTTTGGCAAATGAGTAGAGAAAGGAGTGGCAGCCAGCCTCCCCCGCAAAGAAAACAAACTAAATTTCATTAAGGATAGATAGTAGTATGACCTAATTCTTCAAGACTTCAACTGGCCATCGTCCACTGTGGTCGTAGTTTAACCTCTAGTTATTTTTAGAACAGAATCCAAAAACGCAAGTACACACTCTCACACACATATACATACTACCATTCAGTCTTTTAAGAAACCCTCCATCCATTTGAATGTAAATGAATATTTGTCAATTTTTGCCCTGAAGAGATTTTTACCTTTTAAATTCATAATGCAATTTTCATTGTAAAATATGAATGAAGGTAAAAAATTGAAACATACATAGGCAACATGAAATTGACTGTTATATAAATAAATTGATTTTTCCTGTGTCCATATTCTCCATTTTCTTTATATTATATTATTAAAAATCGTTATTGAGCTTGATCATTTCTTCGTAGTGTGTATCACAATCGCTACTTATATTCTTTGCACAATGTTTTAGGTACTGAGCAATCCCTCTCTTTACACTATGGATGGTGGAAATTGAATTTGAAATATTGTCCAGTAAAGGTCAGCTTGTGGTATACGGATGTCCTGAATTCATACTTGGTGCATGTTATTAATACGTCCAGGAATGCCAGCTGATTGTCTTTTTCCTTTTCCATTGTAAACTGTATGGATGGCTTTATTGAGTCCACATGATCTAACAGCACTTGGACATCTTCCTGGCGGGGCCACAAGCCATAGTGTTGGTTTTAGTGGTGTTGATCCTAAAACCAAATTCTCAAAGTATTCCATGTATATATTGGCTATTACCGGTGATAATGGCGAACCCATAGCTAAACCCTCCTCCTGTCGATATATATCAGTGTCCATACTGAAGTAGGTAGTTTCTTCACAGAAGGTCAACATTTCCATCAAGTTTCTTATCTGTATACCAGTGTGTTCTTTATAGATGGGTGTCTGTCACTAGTTTTTCTTGTATCACCGATAGTGCTTCACCAGTTGGGACTTTGGTGAACAGGCTATATCATACAGATGTTATTATTCTATGGTTTCTATGGCTAGATGCCTTTCCTTCAGCCAACCACTTTACAGAGTGTGCTGGGTGCTTTTTATGTGCCACCAGCATGAGTACATTTATGTAGCACTGGCACAAGGGCATCCTATGTGGCACTAGCATGAATGCATTTTATGTGGCACAGGTACCTGCAAAGGACATGCCTGTATGTATGGATGTCTGTGATTTAACTTTGCTTGACATGTCTTCTCAAGGCCAGCAAATCGCCACAACTCCAGGTCCCTTTCATTTCCTCAGTGAGGCCCAGCATCTGAAGATCCTTTCTCACCACTTCATCCCACATCTTCCTAGGTCTTACCCCTTGCACAGGTTTCCTCCACAATTAGAGATCAGCACTTCTTTAAGCAGCTGTCCTCATCCATGCACATCATATGACCATACCAGCACAGTCTGCTCTCTTGCACATAACAACTGATGCCTATTATACTCAATTTTTCTCTCAAATCATTTACACTCTGTTGTATGTGCACATTGACATTATCCATCCAGTGGAGCATTCTGGTTTCATTTCTTTTAAGCCTTTGCAAGTCATCTGTATGATAGAGCCTGTTCACCAAAGTGAGAACCCAGGTTCGAAATTTCCCCAAGAAGGCTGGAGGGTATATCAGCCAAAACGTTGTTTTAGCAACAAACAAGACGAGGACAAATATCCGTTGAATGTAAATAATGTACATAATTCCTCATCTCTTAAATATAGAACTGTACACTTACTGAATAATTTTTTAAAATTATAATTGATACGTAATTGAATAGTTAACACTCACACTCATAATGCATAGGCATTTGAATTAATTTTTTACAATCCAGCCATCCTTTCACATAGAATTTCATCTTATCTTTAAACTCTGTCTATGAAGAGTCTTATATCTAAGGAAATTGTTTATATATCAAAAACTGTATATAAGTCGAAACAAATTGTTGGAATTTTGATGTTTTGATAATTGTTTATGTTATATTATATTCATAGTATATGGTGTTATAATATAAATAAATTATTGGATTGTCAATTGTATCTCTCTATTTATAATCTGGAACTCGACTGAGAAAAGAAAACTCTGAATGACCTGTCCTTGTTTTCTTTGTATCGTCTATCTGGATGTTTTGTCCCTTTCTTGTATCATCTTACTGTCTGGCTGTTTTCTATTCTTGTCGCATTTTGTATTTATATATATATATATATATATATATGAGAGAGAGAGACCCCCTTTGGTCATGACTGACCATGGGATTGCACCTAGAAAGTTACCCTCCCAGGCACAAGTCCAGGCAAGATTGTTTATGGAAGACCAGCCGTCGCCCATGCATACCGGCCTCCTCTCTTCACGCCACCAGTGTTATCTAAGGGAAAGGCAAAGGTCGATACAGCTTGGCACCTGTGACGTCGCAACTCATTTCTACAGCTGAGTGAATTGGAGCAACGTGAAATAAAGTGTCTTGCTCAAGAACACAACACGCAGCCCTTTCTGGGATTCAAACTCACAACTTCACAATCATAAGCTCGATGCTTTATCCACTGAGCCATGCACCTTCACTATATATATATATGCTCTTGTGTGGGGTTCTTCAAATCTTTACAGAAATTCCAATGAGTTTCATGCGAGTAGATCGTAATATAAGTGTAAATGTTTGGCGAAGAAGTGTACATTATTGAAAGTTCAGTCATGTTGAGTTTTTATAAAAGAGAAAAAGGTGGAGAGAAGGAAAAATGTTTTGTTCACAAAGTCGTGTGCATAGTTTTGTTTTTTTTCAATTTCAGTCTCAGTGCACTCATCTCTTCACCTTTGTATCCTGTTGGAGTTCAAAGTGCTTTAAGTCTGAATCTTTTAGTTTTTATATATTTTAGGGAAAAAGATACAATTTTTAGAAATGATCTAATTATAAATCTCACAGAGAGATATAAGCAGCAGTGTTACAATAAAGCAGTTGTTTACTGTCAACTTAATGTGACAGACCCATTAAGGGAATCATACTGCTGCTATTTAGCCCTAGGAAGCTGGACCGTTTCCTGTT
Source organism: Octopus bimaculoides (assembly GCF_001194135.2). NCBI lineage: Eukaryota > Metazoa > Mollusca > Cephalopoda > Octopoda > Octopodidae > Octopus > Octopus bimaculoides. The sequence goes on from NC_068993.1 coordinate 28,209,572, forward strand.
GGCCTTGACACATTTCCTGTGTCTTTATATTTGTGAAGGGGCGACAAGCCTCCCCACCCAGCCTAGTCTGCATTCAGGTACATGTTTCTGAATCATTGCTCGTCATCAGCCTGAAGTAGCCGACCAGCTGGCTGAAAAAGCCTGTCTAGCCTTCACAAATATATATATATTTTCAGTGAAAACACATTCACTGGATACAATTTTTGATTGGTTATAATTTTGATGACATCTTATTTTTTTTCTCATGGATGTTTTGGTCAGAATATTTTTGTTTTGGCAATGTCTAGTGTTTTGGTTGGTTGGCTTCCTAGTGACGTCCATTCCTTGTTGACCATGGTTGAGGAACAAGTTCTAATTCATTATAAGTTTTGTGATATCACTTTATTTTGATCAAAAATATTTTCCATTCTGGGCAAAATATTTTAGTTTTGACAAAGTTCAGTGTTCTGCTTAATTGACTTCCTGGTAGAGACTCAGTAATATATTTTTACCTGATGGTCATCTAGCATTCTGGTTGGTTGGTTGGTTCCCTTAAGAAGTCACTACTTTTTTGTTTTCTGAGAGTCCAGTTCTAACCAGAGAAAAATTTCATTGGTTTTGTTGAGGTAACGTCAGCAAGTGGTGTTTGAGAAGATGTATGGTGTTATTGTATAGTAATTTGGAGTTAAAGTTTTGAATCCCTAAGGAAGCTTATTACTTAAGTAAGGCTTTTCAAATTATATCTGTTGTCTCTAGTCATTTTTCATGGAAAAATTAGGTTTTCTCTTTCTAGTGTGTTATTATAGGATATTTAGTTTACAGTTTGTATTTTTTTAATGAACATGCTTTCATAAGGAACACACTTTCAATTGGAATTGGGTTGAAGTGTTTTCAGTGCATTAAGAGGGAAAATCTGATATTTTGGATTTATGTCTGCAAGGCATTGAGCTAAGTGTTTGCTTATGGGAATTCTCCTGGTTGTGGGGTCCTGGATCTATTGCCTATGTACTGTCAGTCTGTCCCTCAAGGTCAAGCTAGTTTAATTTATGTAGTCCGCACCACACTCATCACATTTGAGAACCTAAATTAAATTCTTCGATGCACAGGTGAAGTGATTTTTTTATGGTGAATATTTGACCTGACTTGAACTTATATGTTGAACTTTCCATAAGGTTCATGCAAATCCTGCACTTAGGGTGGTTGCATTTTTTGAGTAGTGGGGTTGTATTTTTGGTGGGTTATTTGGCACTGGTAAGTAACCCTTTTTAGAGATTTGGGTTGTCTTTTACTTTTAATAATTGTATGTGTTTTGGGTGCTTTTTTCATTTGTAGGTCATTCAGCAGGAGGAGTATATTCTGATGGATGATGTTATATGCTTCCATGTTCCTTGGATTGTGTGTTGACACATAAAACAAAAGTTTTAAGTGTCATGAGGTTTTCTTGTTTTTTGTTGTTGTTTATTTTGTAATTCTTGGATATCTATCATTTTTGCATGTTCTATTCCGTTTTTGATCAAACTAACCAGGTATTTTCTTTCTAGTAATAAGTTCTTGGAATCATTTATCTCAGGTTTCAGGATTTGATACAATCATGCAAATTCTTCTTACCAAGTTAAAAGGTGTATTGATTTTAGTATGTTTTGGGTGGCAGAAAGAGAATAGTAGATATGTTTTTGAGTCTGTTGGTTTAAAGTAGATATCAGTTTCAATGTTAGTATCTCTCTTTATGATTAGAATGTCCAAAAAAGGATAGCTGTTTGTGACTGTATTCCATTATAAATTGGATACTGTGGTTAATGTTGTTAATCAAGATTTTAAATTCCAAGAGTTGCTCAAGGTTATACTACCACAGAATGAAACAGTTGTCCAGGTAGTGTTTCCAGTTGGCAAGTAAGTATTTCTGGAAGTTGTCACAAACTTTTAGTCTGGCCTGTTTGTATATTTGGACTTCCAAGTATGCAATGACAAGGTTAGCAAAAGTAGGAGCTACCCTTGTTCCCATCACAGTCCCTGATTTTTGTTGGTAGATGTTTTTATTGAAATTGAAGAAGTTATTCTGTAGGATGAATTGTAGTTCATCAATGATGAATCCTCTTCCAATTCAGTCAGGGATGTCATTTGGGAATTTTCCCAGCCAGAATTGTATAGCTTTTATTCTGTATTCATGAGGAATCAAGGTGTTGAGGTTTATTATGTTGAGTGAGACCAAAAGAGTGTCCATGCTGGTTTTGTTCAGGAGATGGTTTAGAAAGTCCAGGTCATCTCTTATGATGCTCAGAATATGCTGGAGAATAGGTTTTAGGAATAGTTACTGAGTCTGTATGTCTCACAGGAAGGACAGGCCACAATTGGCCTCATTTTGAGAGCTCAAATCTATTACAAAATGTAAAAACAACTACAGGTTTTTAGATTCAGGTGCATTTTCAAATCCTTCCCCCACCAAAATAATTTTCCTATACACGCACACACACCCACATACATATATAGATACAATGAAAGAAGAGAAATGGAATTGTTATGATGGTACTAAATATCTAAACTGTGTAGGCATTCTTTGTTGATAGGTAAGACAAGAACATGATGGAAAGAGAGGAAGGAATAGTAATGATAAAGGAGATGAGCTTGTGGTAAGGCTTGACTTGTTTTGATATTTATGTGTGCACATGTTGAGATAAGGAGTGTAGGTCATTGGTTTGACCTTAGGCACAGCAGGTGCTTCCTTGGTGAATTTAGATGTAGGGCAAGGAAGCAAATTTTGTTTTGATGTTGCTGGTTCAAAGTTCTTAATCTGAGTTGACAGGTGATATTTACTTAAAGGGTTGTGTTAATTACTTCTTTGATGTTTCTAGTGCTTGCATGGATCCAGTGGGTTCAGCTACTATGGATTACAATGTATACTTAGTTCTGTATTATGAAACACATACTGTACTGTGCACATTGTTTTCATTGGAGACATGGATGGATGTGTTCCATTGTGTTAAAATATTCTGGTGATATAGCCTAGGAAAATAGTTCTTTTGGTTCTTTTGTTTAGTTCATTAGTCAAAGATGATGTATAAGTGTTCAGTTTTTGCTGAACGAGCTGCACAAATGATTTGTTTATAGTGATCAAATGTAAGTGCTGCACATTAGCTCACTCCCTCCATTAAATTGACACTGTCTGTACGGGTGTACGAATGTGCCACATGTTGGATGTCGAAATGATCACAGAGCAGCTCAAGAACACAATATGCTACTTTGTCCAGGAATCAAACCCACAGCATAGTGATCATGACTGCAACACCCAAACCACTAGGTCCTTCTGTTGTCCAGTCAGATGCTTATGCTGGTTAGTGTTTCTCTGTTCTATAATGTTCCATTTGAATCCATGTAAGGATGCTTTGATCTTATGCTTGGATGATACAATTACTTCTGAATGCCTATTAATTATGTGTTCTGAATGTAATGATCTCCTGAGTTCTATTGTATGGTCAAGCATTTCCTATTATAGACCAGTTGGTTGTATGTTCCACCCCATTCCGTTTAAGTTTCCAGATGAGGTTAGATAATGATGTGCAGTAACTTTTGTTTTCATTGGAAGATGACATAAGATTACATAGATGATTTTTCATGGTGTCTCCGGATGCACCAATAAATACATATTTTAGTGTACCTGCCCTCACTTCACATCTGTAAATTATGTTCTTCACTATGCAATTTGCATTCATTTTTCCATCTGCATTTAGATGCTACAGTACCTTTTCTGGTTTGGTTGTTTTCCTGTTCCTCATCTGCATTTATGTTGTGCACATTGGTGTTTGTGTGTGTGTTTTGGTTGTTAATGGAGTTATTATTAGTGCTCATACTCCTTCTTCCTCCTGCAACTGTGTTCTTATTTTCTTCAGGTATGGATTGCACTGCCAATGGTATGGTGTTGTTTGGACTTGTTCCTGTGATGGAGGAGCATTTATCATTCATCTTCACAACCATTCCCTCGCTGTTTATTTTGTTTTCATCTACAGTTTTCCTGTTACCCACTTCTAATTTTATTTTATTAAGTTTTATATTATTTAAAAAAGAAGTGAAATGATTAAATGATAGGAATCCCTATGGATTTTCATGTTACAAAATGAGATGCTTCTGAGAGATATTTTTCGAAAAGGGTTAGCAATAAATTCTTCACACTCCACAAATTCGGTCACTTTCACCAAATGTCCTCCCTCAAACACTTGAGAATGTCACAGTAGAACTCTCAATTGACAGTCTGAACTTGGAGTACAAATTCTCGATGCACAATACTACAGATGTCAAAAAAATGATGAGCATACTCTTGATTGAACTGCAGCTCTGTTATGCCTTCTTCAGATGTGGAGATGAAGCGCTTTTCCATTATGACAACTACTGCTTTGTCTCAGAGTCATACCCGTATACCCAACTCTCATCACTGGTGATGATCCTTGACATGAAGGATGGGTCATCAGCAACATGCTGATGGAAATCTTGACAGACTTTGATGTGATGTTCTTTCTGCTCAGTGGTCAGCAGACAGGGGACAAACTTGGCAGAGACACACCGCATGTTCAATTCAGATGTTAGGATTGCCTGCGCAGATTCATACAACAGACCAACATCAGCAATGTTGTTGATTGTCCTCCAATGATCCTTATACACAAGCTGATGAATTTTCTCTACATTTCCAGGAATGACGGTCATGGCAGGTCTTCCAGATTGCACATCATCTTCCAGAGATGTTCTGCTTTTGAAGTGCCCATGCCACTCAAAACATTGCGTACAACCCATTGTCTCATCATTGTTAGCTTGCCAAAGCATGCTCAGTGTCTCTGTAGCAGTCTTCCCAAGTTTACACAAAATTTCATGTTGTCTCTTTGTTCCAACTTCCTGATCACATTGTATGCAGACTACAGCATACATGTGATCGCAAAAACACAAATTTCACAACTTGCAAAGTAAACACAGCGATGTCACTTAGCACACTGCCTCATGAAGGTCACCTCTAGCTCTCAGTATGCATGCAACAAGGTGCTACCATCTGTTGGCATGTTACAGAACTAGTCCAGGAACTTTTTGATGCCACTTCATATCTGCACATCTACCACATGTAAAGACTACTTTGTTAACCTTCCAGTGATTCCACTGCACCTCTTACATGTTCATAGCTTGCATTAGGTACACCTAATGGAATTTCTCCTAACACCTTTTCTACATATCAAGCAGGGCCATCTCCTTGAAGGGATATGTGATTTGTCTATTTTCCTACTTACTAGGATTTTGGTCTTTGCTAAATTAATTCTAAGGCCCCTTGATTCCAGTCCATGCTTCCATACCCGAAATTTCTTCTCTCTCTCTCTCTCTCTCTCTATATATATATATATATATATATATATATATTTATCTGTCTACATATATGTGTATATCATCATCATTTAACATCCAATTTTCCATGCTTGCTTGGTTCAAACAGAATTTGTTGCAGCAAATTTTCTCTGGCTGGATGCCCTTCCTGTTACCAATTCTCACCTGTTTCCAAGCAAGGTAATATTTTCCTTTGCCCAGACACATGTGCAAATATTTAACACTGCTTGTATGAGAATGTTACAACTATCACATGATGTCAAGACAAAGACAAAACACACACACAGCAATAACAACATCAAGTTTCTTTCAGTTCCTGTCTATCAAATCCACCCACTAGGCTTTGGTTGACCAATGGTATTACACAGTGAAACTGAACTTGGTACCAGGTAGTAGAGAATCAAGCTTTTTCCCCCCACAGCCATGCCTGCATGTGTATGTGTATGTATATGTGTGTGTACATGCGCACTTGTATTTATATGTATTTTACTATTGTTTAGGCCTAGACTGGCTCTGATTGTGTATAGTTACAATTCCATTAATACATCTTTTTCTTTTCAAAAGGACACCAGGTTATGTATTGAGGGAGATTTGCTGAGAAGAAATTGAAAATAAATTATTGCTGCTTTTTTTCATGAAAGTTTTTTAAAAATGCTATTTTAATGTTAAAAGCTAGAAAATTTTTATAGCACATTTTTCAAGTCACTCGAACATTAATATATATTTTGTAAAGTCCTAAAGTACAATTTTTAAAATCTGTGTTGTACTTAATAAGCTTTGCCATGCATTATTTAAGAACTATTATTTAAAACTGTTTAGTTTTGCTGTTCTGATTTCAAATCTTACCTAAGCCAAACTCGGGATCAATAAAATCAGAAGCTATTATTGATAAAATTGTTTAAGACTATGCAATTTCCACTTATACAAATATGGTCTGCCCGAAAAAGAAGTTATATGTGCATACATTCAGTATCATTAGTGCTCCGTAACAAATTCTGGTCATTGCAAAAAGAGCTGCCAAGAACTAAGCCAGGGAGGTAATTCTGACTTGATTCTGAAATGTCCCAAGTTTTAGTAACTATTTTTTAAAAATCAAATCTAAAGTTGAATCAAAACAGTTATCACTGATTACTAAGTAGCTATTACTAATTACCTGTAATAAAATATTGTGACTTTGGCAAAATATTGGGAGAATGAAAATTACTCAGATATATTGTGTTATCACAAAATAACAGCAATAAACTAGAGGTGAATATAATGTGTGTGTGTGTGTGTGCCAAGTGGCTAATATAATTTATAATTTTGGCATGGCTTTACCAAGAAGCAAATGAAAAAAAGATAAAGGTTTACAAGCAAATAAATTATTAAAATCTTTTTCAATAAAATGTTTATTAAGGTTACTTAAATTGCAGACCATGCAACCACCAAACAGTATAAAAATATATTAAGAAATATTCCAAGAGTCTTGTTTTATAATGCATATTTCCAACCAGACCTTCACAAAAATACAGATTGACTTTGGCAGAAATTACATAGTTGTAGATCTATTTGAAAAAAGAAACTAAAGGATAATTTATGAGATAAATGGACAGGTCATTTTTTGATGTTTGAAAACATTTTGGTTATTTCTGAATTTAGTGAAACCATATCATTCTTTCCTCATTTAATAATTTATGAGACAGCTATAAACATTGCTTGCCATTGTTATATCATATCTAGGCTACTGTCAAACTCAATAAAGCCACAGCCTTCTTTCTTTAAATAATAATTTGTTTGATAACTATATGTAAGATAATACAATTCTATATTTCTGAAATGAGGAATTTATATTATGTATTAGTTGGAGTGGTGTCTTCATCTTACTTGTTGTTTTCACTACCTTTCTGCTGTGTATGCTCCAACCTTCTTCAGGTGTCTTATTATCCAATCAATACAGAGTCAACATAAGACATCAATGAAAACTGCTTACAGTCATAGTGTAGTGGATAAAAGTACTAAAATGCTATGCAGTCACCTAGAGGTTCTTAGTTCAATCCCAGGCAAGGTGCTAAGATTAATCACAAGACACCTAAAGAAAGCTGGAGTGTACACAGCCTGAACATAATGAAAGAACAATCAAGATGAGGACATCACTCTGACTAATATATATGTAATATGTTGTTATTGTGATAATAGAACTAGGTTCTTCTCTGGCTTAATAAACAATTTACTGGTGCATTAAGTTTTTCATTACTGTACTACAGAATATATATAGATGTTTAACCAACACTGTGTATAGACAAATAGAAACACCTTGCCTGTATATACATGGACAGAAAAAGAGAGATAAGCCAGACAAGTTTCAAACCTAAGTTAGGATATCTACCTTTCTATAGTACAGTACAGCAGTTGAAGAAAACTGGTTACACTCCAGCAATTTATTCATCAACCTAGCTGCCAGCATCACATTATATATGTAAATTGGTCTCTCCATTTCACTTAAGCCCTTAGTAATAGTAGGCTTAAATGCAGTATCTCCATGAACAATTTAAGAGGCCAATCAGTCATGGATGAAATTTCAACACAGGACTGTAACTAAGGTATTGTATATCATGACAATGTATTTACATCTGTCTACATATGCAATGATGGCTAAAAATCTACAGATGTATTCTGTAGTACAGTGTAGCATTAATAAAGAAGAAACATAATTGATATAGGTATATAAGTGTAATTAAATACTTCCCTTGAACCTCTCCTACCCTCTCATCACTCTGTTGACCCCATTGCACACATATTCATGTTCTCTCTCTCATCCTTTTCACACTCTTAATCATCACTCAACTTCTCTTCATACTTCTAGACATGTTTGTCTTGGTAAAACACAGACAACATGGAGAAGACCTCTTAGTCTTGCAGAAGAGAAGGCAATTTCTAGAGTATTGGTGCCATGATAAAATGCTCCCAATGCACTCTGTAAAGTGGTTGGTGTTAGGAATGACATCTGGCCATAGTATACATGCCAAAAATGGAACATACAAGTAAGGTATGATCCTCTGATCCATCTAAGAAGGAAGTAACTTTGAATAAGAACTGACTTGAACTCTAACAAACTATCCAGTCCATACCAGCATGGAAAACAGATGTATATGATGGGGTGGCAGTGATTGCTGCTGCTTTCTTCAGAAACAGAGGGTAGGAGAGGTTCAAGGGAAATATTTAATTATACCTGTATACCTTTATCAATTATATTTCTTCTTTATTAATGCTACACTGTACTACGGAATAAATCTGTAGATATTTAGTCATCATTGCATATGTAGACAGATGTAAACACATTGTCATGATATTTATTTATTACTAGCAGAGGCACCCGGCGTTGCCCTGGAATGAAATTGTTGCTTATATACTGGAAGTAAAAAAGCTAAATATGCTGTATAGAAATTTTAAGACATTCTGTAGATGGACTCTCAGATGAATGATGGCTGGGCGCCTCTCATGAAAGGGAAAATTGAAGATGCACCAAAAAGCCTCATTGGTACTTGGAAACTTTTACGAAAATTAAAATGGGGATTAAATGAAAAAATGATTTACGTGAATATCCTCACAAGAGTAATTGAAATAAATGGCGATTGT
>NC_068993.1:28218527-28233701 GCF_001194135.2 Octopus bimaculoides
CCCCCACGCTCACACACACACACACATCAGATGAAATGGACGTGTGTGTGTGTGACAGAGAGAGAATGATAGAGAGAGGTTTGTTGTCATGTATGCGTACATGCATAAATATGCATACATCTTTGTTTGTGAGTGTGTGTGTGTGTGTATGAGAGAGAGGGAGAGTAAATACTACATACACACCGCTCTCTCACTCTGTCTCACACACATACACATGCACACATACATAAATGTATACAAACATATTTACAAAGACACACGTGTATATGCGCGCGTGCGTGTGTTGTGTGTGTGTGAGAGAGAGAGAGAGGGGGGGTGAGAGAATATTGCGAAGAATGAATGAAATAAACATGAAATGAAAAAGTCATATAAATAAAAGCTCTTGGACGGAATGTTTAAATTTGTGGACTTAGTAAATATTTCGAACCTTTAAAGAAGTGAATCATAAATATGAAGAGCCTAACATTTATCTCTGAGATCAAATTATTCATGCATCACAAGTATGGAAGCATTTGGTGAAGTCGATTTCACTTGAAAAGCGAATACACAAAAACGTCAAAATAGTGAGTGAAGCTTTTTGCCGTTGCTACGTCAATACCGGAAGTTGACATTGTATCACAAGTATGTAAGCATTTGGTACAAAAACGTCAAAATAGAGAGTGAAGCTTTTTGCCATTGTTACGTCAATCCTGGAAGTTAGCATTGAGGAACTTTTTTAAAGAAGTGAATCATATATATAAAGCAATATTATTTATTTTTAATTAAAAAAATCAAATGAAGAGCCTAACATTTATCCGAGGTCAAATTATTCATGCATCACAAGTATGGAAGCATTTGGTGAAGTCGATTTCACGTGAAAAGCGAATACACAGACATCTCTGTTTTATATATTAGAGATACCTTAGTTACAGTCCTGTGTTGAAATTTCATCCATGATTGATTGGCTTCTTTAATTGTTCATGGAGATGCTGCATTTAAGCTAAAACTAGGTTGCAATGTTTGTATCTGAAACTAGGTAGCTATAAGGAGCCTCTGTGTAGTCATTCAATTTGCTAGAAATAGCAGCCAAATTTCATATCACACACTGAAGCCATAGAAAATGACACATTCAAGAATGTAGTCCATGATTGTTTGAGACTGAAATGTGGGGAAATCGAGGTTTGAACAGCTTTCATCATAGTTTGCTCTTGTAAGGCTAATCTGGGGTATATAACAAAATATTTATATACCCTCAAATATACTACAGAAATTCTATAAATTATATTTATAATTCTGCAATTAATTTCATATGAAAATGCTATCGTAAGAGGAAAAAATTACATTATTGATTTTACTGATAAAATATATTTTCTGTTTTCCAGATGTAAAATATATTCCATTCTGTGAGTTTACTGTATTGGAAGATTATCATCATCATTTTAATGTCTACTTTTCTATGCTTGCATGTTTGAAATTCTTCTAAAAATATTTGCCATATATTTTGATGCAGAAGCCAACTGTTCAAGAAGTATTAAAACTCTGTTTGCTGTACAACTTGAACCTCTGGTTAACATATTAAAATTAAAATTTTACATTCAACATATACAGCAGCTCCAAAAAAGCAAAAGAAAACATTGTTCATTAATAAATAGCATTGCTAACTGTCTAATAACTATAATTTACTTATCTCATGCAGGGAGAGCGCTATGAAATACTTAATGACTCCAATGAGCACTGGTGGCTTGCAAAGAACAAACGAGGGCAAGTTGATTAACTCTTTACTCTCTCTTTCTCTCTGTCTCTCTATTTATCTGTCCTTTTCTCATTCTGTATTTATCTTTATAGTGTACTTATCCCTATCATCCCTGAGCACAAGGAGAAAACTTGTGTCTGTACCTGAACTCCACACCTTGAGCACACAGAAATGTATATCTCACATATAAAAAAGTGATTAACTGAAAACTACTAAAAAATAAACACTTAAAAATTGAAGATCTAATCTCAAATTGGTAATCTTTGAATTTAATATCAGTATTACTTAAAACATTATTACTTTTCCCTTTAAGGTAGCAAGCTGGTAGAATCATTAGCATGCCAGGCAAAACATTGGCTGGCATTTCATCTGTCTATACATTCTGAGTTCAAATGTCACCGCAGTCGACTTTGCTTCTCATCCTTTTGGGGTCAATAAAATAAGTACCAGTTGAGTAAGGAGGTCGATGTAATCAACTTGCTTCCTCCTTCTCCAAAATTGCTGGCCTTGTGCCAAAATTTGAAATCATTATTACTTTTCCCTTAAGGTGGTGAGTTGACAGGATTGTTAGCTCACCAGACAAAATGCTTGGTGGCAATTTGTCCTTCTTTAAATTCTAAGTTCAAATTCCACCAAGGTCAACTTTGCCTTTTGTTCTTTCGGGGGTCAATGAAATAAGTACCAGTTGAGCTCCAGGGTTGGTGTAGATTACTAGCTCTTTCTCACAAATTTCAGGCCTTAGTAGAAAGTATTTCAGTGTTAACTTGATGTTCTAGTTCTGGTAGGCATTTTGTTGTAATTATAAAGACATGGTATTGTTTAACCCTAAGTCAGTTTTGATTAAACAGTCCTAATGCAGGGTAGTTGAACAACTAGATCCCACCTACAGATCTGTTGCTTCAGTAATTCCATGATGCCACCCAAAGATTACACTGCTCAGTGTATTTTCTTCAGGGGCTACATCTCACAAAGCTGTACCAAGATGTAGGAACTTAAAAAATGTGTGGCGCCAGTTGTTTAAACAACAAAAAAAAAAGATTTGTTGAAGGAAGTTACATTAACTTACAATAATTTTTTGGTAAGTTAGCAGGCGTGATGGGGTAGGGTAGTGTTCATGGTATTTTTAGATTCTCCTAGATCAATGAGATTAACCTTCTTGATGGTTTGCTTAAACATCTGTATGTGGTTATCTGTAGAAATTGCTCAGGGTCAAAGAAGGAATTTCAAGGATGTTGTAATTCTGTCAAGTAATAATTGGAGAAAGTGTTTTGGTGAAGGATCTGAAAGAGTAATACACAATAAAGGATGTTCACAGGAAAAAGGGAGAGATGTATTGGGTGAAAGGATGCCAATATCTTATTAGTTCATTGCAGTTGTGGTAGAAGAGGCAGAGAGATATGTGAGCAGGTAATGGAGTGAATCATTCTGGTAAGCGAATCCTCAGAAATTGTCAAACAAATTTACAACCTAATTGATTTATTATACTTGTTTTCTACCAAATACAATGAATGAGAGTTCTTGGGGCAGAATATTATTACATTGTTAAAGCAAATTTATGTTTCTCTGAAAATATCACTTTTCCACCAATTCTATTGCCATGACAGAATTCCTTCATTTTTATAACTTTTTACAGTTTTTTTTCAAAATAATCGTTGCTCCTTCTCTATCTCTCTCTCTCTCGCTCTCTCTCTCTCTCTCTCTCTCTCTCTCTCTCTCTCTCTCTCTCTCTCTCTCTCTCTCTCTCTCTCTCTCTCTCTCTCTCTCTCTCTCTCTCTCTCTCTCTCCCTCTCTCTCTCTCTTTCTTTCTCTCTCTCTCTCTCTCATACCTGTTTCTTTCTCTCTCTTCTCACAGGGAGAAAGGCTACATTCCATCCAACTATGTGAAGAAATTGTGTGATCTGGAAATATTTGAGTAAGATCTTTAATGTTTACTTTTCTATATATTTTAATATATACATAATGCATGGGGATTGCTTTTGTGTGTGTGTACAAGTACATACATACATGCACACACGTATATACACACTGTCATATATATAACCATAAAGTCAGGAGGTATAAGTGGTGAATATATATACAGGGGGCATAAGGTATTTGAGGACATACTTCTTTTTTTTTTTTGGTCATTGCTGCATTTTTTGCTAACTCTATATAATCTTTGTTTCAGAAAATAATAATGGCAGACACTCTGCTTACTCAAGAAATGAAAAGGCATTCTGGTATTGTGGCTATAAAGGCTGAGCATAGCAATTTAGAAATATCTCAATTTTTAAATGTTGCTGGAACTTTCATCTACAAAGTTCGTAAGGAGTTAGAGACCAAAGATTTCCATCAGATTACAATCCCAGGAAACTGATTACAATCCCAGAAAATCCATGAGATCAATTGCAAAAGATCTCCATGTGTCAGAAGGAACAATGACATCAGATATTAGTCTTATGTGATGAGGAAGGATCAATTTATGTCAGGAAAAGCAAAAGAAAATTGTTACATCAGATTTAAAAGGCTCTTAAACAAATTGAAAAAGTCCAGCAGAAGAAGATTTGTTTTAGTTTTTCTCAGATGAAAAAAACTTTGACCAAGATCTAAAAGTTAACAGAAGAAATGACAGATTGTTATGTGCAGACCCTTCTGAAGTTCCAAGAATTATGCATACAAAATTTCCTGTAACTATCATGGTTTTAGGGGTTGTCAGCAATGAGGGACATGTGATGCCTCCTTACTTCTTTCCTCAAGGTCTTAAAGTTAACTCTGCCACCTACACTGAGGTCCTCAAAACAGTTGATAAGTCTTGGATGAACAGTAGAGTGGAGTGAAAAATACAACTTTCAAAATTGGTAACCAAGAATCGATATTTTGTTGCAAATTAGGGTTAAAAGAAAATTGTATAAAAAATCACCATTAAATACTTTTTCAGGCTTCACAACACAATTGAAAATTTTAAAAATCGTTATTTTTGGTTGAATTTTGGATTTCATGGATTATAAGTTGTAACATATACATATTTCTACATTGCAGAATGCAAAACAGTAAATATAGTATCCTTAAGAGGTTGCATACCAAGTTTCAATACAATTGACTAATACCTTGAGGTTCCACATTGACTATAAAGAGAACGGGGGTGTGAACATCTCTCAAGTGCTGCTGCAGCAGCCATTGCATGTGGATGTACATCGTATGTTTGTGAAATTTTCTACTTTGTACCTTGACTTTAGGCCATTGTATTAAAATTAATGATTGTATTAAATTTAGTGCTGTTTACATTTAGTGATGATTCATAATTCAATAACACATCATGATATTGAACACCCAATATTTGGTACTCTATGTGATCTTAGCGAGCAAGTTTTGCTAACTTACAATGACTTACTAAAATGTGTTTTATTTGAATGAGAAAAAGAAAATAATGTAGTTAAGAAAAATCCTTCAATTAAACAAATTGTCGAGATTGAAGCAGAAAAGATAATTCTTTTTTGGCAAAAGACATCTATCCCTTGTGTTATGGTTGAGTCAGTTAAGTATGTGATAAGTAGCTTGCTTACCAACCACATGGTTCCGGGTTCAGTCCCACTGCGTGGCACCTTGGGCAAGTGTCTTCTACTATGGCCTCGGGCCGACCAAAGCCTTGTGAGTGGATTTGGTAGACAGAAACTGAAAGAAGCCCGTCATATATATGTATATATATATATATGTTTGTGTGTCTATGTTTGCCCCCCCCCCATCGCTTGACAACCAATGCTGGTGTGTTTACATCCTTGTAACTTAGCGGTTCGGCAAAAAGAGACTAATAGAATAAGTACTAGGCTTACAAAGAATAAATCCTGGGGTCGATTTTCTCAACTAAAGGCGGTGCTCCAGCATGGCCGCAGTCAAATGACTGAAACAAGTAAAAGAGAGAGTTTTATCTAAAGTACCAAGCATTACTAAAATCTCTGAAAAATAGAAAAAATATACCATCATTTCAGACAAAGTGTAATGTGTTTAAAAACAAAGCAACAAAAGATTTATTCGACTTAAAGGACTTCAAATTGAAAGGTAATGTAGCAATAATCAATTAGAATTGTTTAGTTTTAGTTATTTTGAACATAACAAACACTTAGCATTATGTCGTTTTAGGAATTTCTAAAACAACAAATCTTTGACTGTTCCATTCTTTATTTGAAAGTGAGATGCTAATTCTCGTCTACGAAAAAGATTAATTGGCTTTATTACTGGAATGAAAAGGAATACACTGCAACAATTCGTATTATTTAGCTACATGGAATTATTTCAAATAGATTGGAAATGTTGATTATTTTTATCACCAAAATGTGTCAAGAATCAAAAATTGGTTTACACACACTTTTATTCTAATGTGTATGTAATCTAGACCTCATGTAACACATATATTCAGTGACCTCGTATTAAAAATAATAAAGAAAACAAAGTCGAAAAGTCTGTTTATTTCGCATAATTTCGAAATTTCAAGTATGTTGCAGAGCCTGAAGATATAAATTTTAGAGCTTAAGATTTTAACACTTTTGTTCTTAAAGGATTTTGCAAAAGAAAATCAAATTGTGACAGTGAATGTAAAAAATAAAATGAGGAACGATAAATATGTTATAAATTGATTTTTTGCTCATCATTCAAAATTTCAAGTGGGCTGCAGAGCTTGAAGATGTAAATTTAAGAACTTCAGATTTTAACGCAGTTGCTTTTAAAGGATTTCGCAATAAAAAATATATTCTTGAAAACATATTTTGAAAATCTGTGTAAAAGTACCTTTTTCACTCTACCCTAATGGACTGTTCATGCAATGAAGGCCATATATGTTTCAGTAAGACTCTGCACCATCACACAAGGCTCAAGTAATGCAGGACTGGATGATTGAAAATTTTCATGATCACATAACTCCTAATATTTGGCCTCCCAATTCCCCAGAACTCAATTCATTGGATGTGTGGAGCGTTGAGAGAGAAGTCAATGAACATGCCCATAACACCAAAGATTCTTTGAAAGCCACCATATTCAGAGCAATGTCCAAAATGAACCAGGACCACTTGTTTCAAGCATGTAGACAATTTAGATCTTGTATAGAAGCAGTTATAGAAGCTGAACGTGGCTTTATTGAATAACATTATAGAAATGAAGGTTTATTTTTATCCTCATAGTATTTTTTAATAAAGTTATTATCTATCTGTTTTTCTTATAAACATAAATCTGTCCTCAAATATCTTGCACACCCTGTATGTATGTTTGTATATATATATATTTATATATATATGTATGTATATTTAACCATGTGACTTCCATAGGATTACAGCCATTTTGTAACCTTCTTCATGTAATATTAGTTTCTGTATGGAAGAATGTATGCATACATAATCACACTAATACACATGCTTAGCATTATACAGTACATTTGTATATTCAGAAATTAATGCATTTAAATAAAGCTAGCTCATCAGATCACCAACAATTCAATTCTAAATATACACACAAAATTTTCTCTTTATACATACGATGTATAGAAGGCCAAAACTGGACAAACTGATTTGGTTAGTAAAAAAAGTGTATGTATTGTTTCATATCAATTGTGAGATAGAGCTTTAAGAAATTGACACTCCTTAATTTAAAAGAAAAAAAGTAAAAGTGTTTTCTCTTTCGCTCTCTTTCTCATCTCTCCTCCCCCTCTATTTTCTCTCTGTCTTTCTATCTTCTACCTGTATTTGTCCTAACAAATAAATATAGAAGATTCTTACATTTATTAGTTTAAAGGCCTATGTCAATAAACAACTGATGATTCAGAACTGTCCTGAATGCACATGCAGAGATAAATCTAAATGTCCTCTAGGGCAGGCATGTGATATTTTTTTTAACTCCCAAAATGTTTAGTCAGTGCCCTCAGAGGAAATTTGTGTTGGAAACATAGAATTCCCTATTTGCTGACTAGGGAAATGCTGCCATCTCCAGATATCTTCAGTGGGCCTATTGTAGACATAACTGGCATCTGTTGAAAGGGGATAACTCTACCTTTTTGTAATGTTCGTAGTTGCATGAATTGTGGTTTTAAAGTCTGGTATATTATGTCCTCTATTAATTGACATCAGAATAGATATTAAATAACAAATTCAAAGACAAGTTGCAATTGACTGCAAGGAAGCATTTTCTAAAATTTGATACAGCAGACTGGTAGGATATTATCATTGTCAAAACATTACATAGAAAGTTTAGAAAAACCTGAAGACAGCATCACAAAAATTCTGGTTACAATTCTATTTAAATGTTAGTAAGATGCAAAGCATAATGTCAAGGATTCTGGTTTGAAATCAAAATGTTCTCACATCAAAGTCCCAGGTCACTCATAGCAAAGCTCTCCTCCCTTGGTACTTAGCGAGCCAAAACTTCCCATTTTATAGCCAATTAACAGATGCTAGGATAATCCATCACATTAAAGGTGTGGGCGGTCCAAGTAAAACTAAATGGATCCGACCATCACATGGTGAACCAAAATGGATAGTTAAAAGTAAAAAGCCACAAAGTTCAGAATTTTTTGTTTACAAAATTAACTGACCATGATTTTTTTCCTCCCTCCAATAGTAGAGAGGTTATGTGTCTCCAGTCATTTGAGCCTGATGAGTCAACTATACAGCTAAGTGTTTTATTAGGTTCAAAACCAATGGTCACTCTCCGACTGGCCACAAAAAACAACTTTCTAAATATACACACACACACACACACACACACAATCATTACTTCCTGCAATCTGTCACTACATACATCAGTTGATTTTCTTATTTGTTCCAGTTTATATCCCTATCTCCAATGTTGTTATACTAGTTTACAACATTATCCCAACAGTATTCCCTTAGTTTCCAACCCTTTCTCCAACATTATTATCCCAGTTTCTAACAGCACTTACTGCATAGTTACTGCTGTTTCTAGTCTCTCACAGTATTACTCCAGATTCTAACCCTATCTCACTCAGTATTATGCCAAATTTGAGCCCTATCTTCCACATTGTAATCCTATTTGCCTCAGTATTACCCCCAAGTTCTCACTCTAGATAACAAACATGCCTTCAGTTAACCTCTCGGAATATTACAAACTTAACTAGAAGTTGCAAGCTTTGTCAAATGGTTAAGAAGTTTACCTTGCAATCATAAAGTGCTTGGTTTGAATCCCACAATGAATGACACCTTGGACAAGTGTCTCTTATTATAACCTAAATCTTGTGAGCAAAACTGGGTGGACAGAGTGTTGGAGCTCAATGAGTGCTGTACCTGTAATTCAGGCCACCAAGTTTTGTTTTATAACAAGGGTTATACTGATTATTCTGAATTATGATAAAAGTATAAATACTCAGTTACACTATAATATAACCAGTCTTTATTTCAGGGTAGGCTCAACAAACTGCCTTGACTTTTTAATCAGATTTTAAATATTACTCCTGTTATTTTTATATTACATATGTTTAGAAATTATTATATTTACTTCAATAATTTTGTTTTATTGAAATTTTTCTATTTTCAAAATTCTTAAAGAACTTACTTTAAGTACTCTCTGTGTGTGTAGGGTGATAGGGAGATGGGTTAGAGTATTGTATACTCAATACTACATGTAGAGTAGTATTATTTCAGAAATTGGAAATACAGATTTCAGTGACTGGTATTTTTATTTCAATTTGAAAAATCACAAGATGAAACTGTCAGTCAAGAAGATATATTCATTGTACAGTTTTGTAAGGAAGATATATTCATCATACAGCATTGCAATCTTCAGGCAAGATTACAGTGGCATGAAACTTGAGATACAAGATAAAAATTTATTTTCAATTAACTATATCCTCTATAACATGTATTGAATGCTCTCCTCTCATTTGTTTGACACAGTTTAATATACACACATACTCACACACACATAAATATATAAACTGTTGACATGTTCAACATGTATACATTGGAATATTCAACCACTTAGAGTATAATATAATACAATGAGTAGAGAGTTCCTTTAATTGAACAATTAGAATTACTAAACTGATGAAACCAATATCAATTTAATCCCTGAGTCATTCCATGCACATTATTTTCTAACAATCTTCTATCATATCCCTCCTCCTCCTTCCATTTAGCATCTACCACCTCCACCTCATCTTCCTATTGTACTTATCTACTAACCTATTTCAATATCTTAACCACCAACTCTACTACTGTTCCATTTCTCTCTCATAGTTGGTATTATAAAGACATCACTCGACAGTATTGTGAGATGCTGCTGAAGAAGGATGGTCATGATGGTTGTTTCATGGTGCGTGATTCCACAACAAAAGGAAATGTCTACACTATCTCTGTTTATTGTAAAGAGTAAGTACCTCACAGTCTTCAAATAACTTCAGAAAATGAGTCTCAATTGTACTTTTTAAATCTTTTTTTTTTATGTATTTCTTTATCAGAGATATAATTCCTTTCCTTTTACTTTTGTTGATGTTTGTCCTGCACCTCAGTCTCAAATGAAAGATCTTTCCACTGAAGATATGAAACTACTTCTGAAATATAGTTGGCAGGCAAAGAAGTTCACTTTGCAATCTGGTTCTCATTTCAGTCCCTTTTGGCAGATGTCATCAAACATAGCCTCAAATTTACCAGTGGATTTTGAGTGACTGAAACTGTGTAAGAGGCTATAAATGTGTTTGTGTGTGTACATACATGTGTGTGGATGTAAAAAGTGGCCAGGCATGTGTCCACCCAAACACTTTTTTAAAGAAAAACTAAGATCAGATTCAGAATCATCTGGAAAACAAAAAAGAACAAAAGCACACTTTTTGCTCATTTGGGCCCAGAAAATTGCCTTCCTGCCTCCCTTAATTCTAATTATTCAAAGTATCCATGTGAAATTTTATATACTTTTTGATAATATTTTTCTGATAATTTAATAATTTTCATTGTGTCTGGGGAGAGTCATTCTCTTTTAGTGCCTTACACACTCACCAGTTCGATTTCCACTCATTTACTTATTTATTTTTTCTAAAATTTTGGTTGCGTCTTGCAACCTTTTCAATAGTCGTTGACTCTGTCTGTTATCATAGCCACATTCTTTTTCTTTGTTTCTTTGTGCGTATGTGTGTGCATGAGTATACATATATGTATGTATGCATGTATGCATCTCTGTGTATGCATATATATATTCTAGTTAGGACAAACTCTAGTAACTGTAGTGTAGAAACCGAGAGGAACATAATGGAGAGAATCCATCATGAAGCTAACTCCTTCCCCCAAAGTATCAAAGTAACTATAGTTTACCCCACTAGGCACCCTAACAATAGACTTCCTGTCCTTGGTACTAAGCTTTGGTTAGAGACTGTGAACAACAGAGTGCAGCTCCTCCACTCCTATTACATAAAACCCATAGCTTTGAAATATGTTGTTCACAAGAACTCAGCTTTGTTACACAACATGAAAATCAGCATAATGATAGCAGACTTAGGATAATGAACAATGTGTCCCCACTATGCAAACCCTATGAAACAAAGAAACATGTACAGAACTTCATGCACTGCATGCAATTCTCTGGAAATGATCAGAAAGATAGGGTTCAGGTATACAGGGGAGCTAGAAAGAAGTTAGCATTATTTGTAATGAAACCAGTGGTACCTGCCCTAGATATAGAAACAAAGACTGGAATAGAATACAAAGAGCTTGTAACAAAGCAAACAGGTGAACGTGTGGTACAAGACTGACAAATATCAAGGAGTGATGTTTGTAGAGGCCACAGCCCATGGAGAACTAGACTTAGGAAAGCTCTGAAAGAGGCCAAACTCAACATTAAGATCATTGAAAAGCCAGGGAGCTCCATCAGATCACAACTATGTAGGATGTACCCCTTTGAGAATACTACATGCACCAATGATAACTGTATGGTATGTAAGATTAACCCTGGCATTAACTGTAGAACTAGAAGTGTAGTCTACAGCATAAGGTGCATAGAGAGTGATTGTAAAGACAAAAACATAAAGTACATAGGTGAGACATCTAGAAGCATTGCAGAGAGACTAAATGAACATTTGAGACAATATGATGACAAAAAACAGTCCTCCATACTCTACCAACATGGAGCCACACTGGGTCAACTTGACATCCACATTTTATCCAAGCACCCGAAACACCCAACACTCTGACAAATACAGGAGTACATCCTCATAAATGAAACACCCCCAGTGCTAAATAGGAAGCATACATAGAAGGTAGTCATACCCCAATATCCCCAGTTTATATACACACGGGTAGAGTTGTTAGTAAGCTGTTATGTAGACGTGTATATATGTGTGTATATGTATATATATATATATATATATATATATATATATATATATATATATATATATATATATATATATATATATATATATATTATGATATCAAGAGCTCTTACTGTGCATAAAAGCCACACGCTTTAATGGGAAATCTAAAGTCAAACTACTTCAATAAGTATACACACACACTGACATCAAGGGAATAAAAACTAGGAGAAATTCCTTCAGTAAAAAAAAAGGTTTAGTCGTATACCATTAATGATTTCGTGGTCACTATGTATTACCATGTTCTCCCCTCATCAGTACGAACATAACCAGGAAAAATAAATATATAAACATCTGTATGTACCAAATGAACACAGCACATCCAGTAGAGCATATACAAATGTTTACACTTATAAATCCAATTAAAGTTCATCTCACCACATGTGTATAATCGAAATAATTCTGGTTCAATATTTGTAAATAAAATATAAGGATAAAATCTATGTAAGACTTTATCGAGTAGCCAGTGTGTAAACCAATTAAGGAAAAAATTTAATACAAGGTATCTAAGTTTTTACTTTATATAGATTTTATCCTTATATTTTATTTACAAATATTGAATCAGAATATATTCAGTGCTGAATTATTTCGATTATACACACATGGCAAGATGAACTGGGCAGAGATCCCTTTAATTGGCCTTATAAATGTAAACATTTGTATATGCTCTACTGGATGCATTGAGTTTGTTTAGCATGTACACAGATGTTTATATATTTATTTTTCCCAGTTATGTTCGTACTGATGAGTGGAGAACATGGTAATACATAGTGACCACGAAATCATTAATGGTATACAACTAAACCTTTTTTTATTGAAGAAATTTCTCCTAGTTTTCATTCCTTCAATGTCGGCGTATGTGTATACTTATTGAAGTAGTTTGACTTTAGAGTCCCATTAAAACATGTGGCTTTTACACACAGTAATGGCCCTTGATATTATAATGTATTTTATATATAAAGGAAAAAATTCAATACCTTTTGGTTTACACACTGGCTACTCGATAAAATCTTATATAGATTTTATCCTTATATTTTATTTACATATGTGTGTGTATATACATATATATACATATATATATATATATATTAAAGGAATTAAAGGAACTTTTTTATTATATGCATTTTGCTCCATTTATTCTTTATTATATCAATTCAAAATACATCACTTTAACATGGAATTTCTACCTTTTAACTAGGTATAATATCCCAGCTTCTCTGTGAATTTTGCTACCCTGGTAACTATTAACATATTTACCTTATCGAAGTTTTTCAACTAAGATAATATAAATACATACATAAATATATATATATATGTATATATATATATATATATATATATCAGTTGAATAAAGTTAAAACATGGTCTGGTTTTCATATTTTTTATTATGGTATTTTAACATTAGAAAAAATATTTTGTAATGCTCATAAAGTTAAATTAGCACTTTCATACACTGAATAATCATCAAACTGACAGTTGAGTCCTTGACAACTTTAGTACCTCTGAGAACGCTTCAACAAGCTGAATTTTTAGAATATGGTTTCGCCCAATCCACATGTAGCTTAAACAACACAGTTTGCCAGACGTACCAATATTCTGTAATTTGTTTATTTTCATATGCTAGAGATATTTTTTAACCCACATCATTAACTGGTTGTTATATTATTGCTGTTATTTCCGTTCAGAACAGGTTTGAACATTTTAATAAACCATTAACTTTTATCAAATTTCTGCTTTTGCAATTCATATCTGTTTTTACAAAAATCTGTCCATTTTTTATTTTAATGGATCTACTGGTATGCATGTATTGACACATTCCATATCTGTTATCATTACACTTGGATACCGTGAATGTTTCATCCTGTTTGTTCATGTTGAATTTTGCCTTTTGCTTAAGATACGTATTTGATTGGTTATTATGTTTTTCAATTTTTCACTTTGTTTTCTGATTGACAAATTTGTTTTGATGATGTTAAAAATGTTTTGGTGATGCAAATTGCATGTTACTAGAAATAGGGTTCGTCTTTGTCATGTTGCCCTAAGTTGTTCTATAGGTATCTTTTTTTGCTCATTGTATGCTATTTTCTATAAGTAGGAGAAGGTAGTTTTACTTGAGCAGAAATCTTTTAAGTTCTATAAATTGTATGTTTCTGAGATTTGGATCCTTGACTATAGTACAAATTTTCCTGACTAGATAATATGGGATGTTGCGTTTTGTGTGTGTTGGGTGGCATGATTTGAAATATAGGTACTGGTGTGTATCTGTGCTTTTGTAATAAATATCAGTTGTGATTATGATGTTGTTTTTAATTACCATTATGTCAAGAAATGGTAATTGTGTGTTGCTTATTTCTCTTGTGAATTTGAAACTAGGGTGTAGATGGTTGAGGAGGGTGCTGAATTCTTTCAGATTTTCTAGGGATTTGGTCCAAATTAGGAAACAATCATCAAGGTATCTTTTCCATGTGTCCTCTATATGTCTTTTAAAGGTCATGCCATAGTTCTCTTCAATTTGTTTTATATGTTTTGTTCCAAGTATCCCAATACTGAGTTCGCAAAAACCGGAGCAAATCGCATCTCCATAGCTGTGCCTTGAATTTGGAGGTAATTTTATCCATTGAAAAGGAATGTATTGTTTTCGAGGATGAGGCTGACCACATCTAGTATGAAGGTTACAGTAAATCTACTGGGTATCACTTCTCCATATTTCTCAACCCAATCTTTTATGGCAGTAAGTCCCAAATCATGTGGAATGGTCATATATATATTCTATACACATTCACACAAATTTGAAACAAATTATATATCCATTTACCTATATATATATATATAGATAGATAGATAAATGGATATGTAAGTAAGCAGATAGATAGGTACATACATAATACGGACAGACATTCACACACACACACATACACAAATGAAGACTGGAACGCATGACCATATACACACATGCACACTTCCTACACACACACAAGGACACATGGAGACACATATTCATACATAATAGGTGCATGTACATAGTCACACAAACCCATACACATAGACACACTCAAATATGCACACACAGAGACAGAGGTACACACACAAATACATACAAACACAC
>NC_068993.1:28235728-28273996 GCF_001194135.2 Octopus bimaculoides
CCGTAACTTAGCGGTTTGGTAAAAGACACTGACACAATGAGTACTAGGCTTACAAAAAATAAATCCTGTGGTTGATTTCTTCGACCAACAGCGGTGCTCCACCATGGCCGCAGTCACATGACTGAAACAAGTACAGCAATAAAAATCTATGCCATTTTAATCCCAAGCAAGGCCGGGTATCTCTGCTAGTATAATGTATGTGTGTGTGTGTGTGTGCATATCTTTTGCTGACATATATCTATGTAAGATGTAAACCACAATGAAAAAAAATTGATAAGCTGTTGTTTTCAAAAGACAAAAAAATGGCTTATATTTTTTCTGCCCAAGTTGCATAGACACCCCATTGTTATTGCCACTATTGAAAATATTGTAAATAATTGTTTATCTTATTAGAAACCTGTAAATTGATGATGCTCTTGTCCACAAACTTTGATATGAATTTAATAAAAAACATAATATATTTGATGTAGTTTTGACATTTGCTGTTTTTAATGGTTTGATGTGGAATAAAGGATATCACTCATCTTTGACACCAGTTAAATTGACATGAATAAATGATCATGAATAATTACAACTCAGGAGCTACAGGGCAAACATGAGCAGAGAAGAAATTTCAGAGGAATGACTTTCAAGGAGAAAGGATGGGATGAAATAGTTAGTATGAGACGTGGAGTGAGGAAGTATATACAGCTTGAGTGATTGATGACAAAAGGATAGATGAGTGAGTTGTATGAACAGAGTGGAAATGCAGGCTAGAAGCTACTTCTAAGGAGTAACTGACATTATTATAACTGATGCAAAAGGTGTTGTTTAAAGAAACTCTGACATTATACGTCAGCATACATAACAAATGAAGGCCCCTCTTATGTTACTGCATTGAATAAAAACTATGTTGTAACATGATATTCCAGAACATAAAATAGTCAATAGTTGAATAGGTTTTATATTTCACACTGCCACATTATGGCAAGATTTTTAGTGGTGCAATGCTTCCATAACATGGAAGATGCCTATACTAAAACAGAGGTTTATGAAGAAGACTTTTACATCATTGGTTAAGCTACTAGAAATTAGTCAAATCTTCTACTGTCTTAAATATGGTAAGACATATTGGTGACTGTATCCCTAAATACATGCTATGTATGTCTGAAAGAACAAAAAAAAAAGACAGTCTGCATTGTCAAGACCAGCAATTGTCCAAGAGCTAAAGTGAAAACAAAAGCAACTTAAAAACAGCATTTCAAGGCTGGCATAACATAATTTAAGGAAAGATCATCTTCATAATCTGAATATATGAAAACAAAATTCTTTTCTTATTTGTTTGAAAGCGTGTAAGGAAATAAACTGATCAAGGGAGTTGATGTTCAGTTCAAATTGTTACAAATTCAAGGAAAACATGGGGTAATGGTTTGAGGTTACAATAATTTGGGGAAGAAAGGACTGAAAAGAAATGATTGGATGTATTCTAAAATATTTTATATTGCGTTGGTTTACATTTTCCTTCCTATGGAGTCAATAGTTGACCATTACCATGAGGCACATAAAGGTCAGCTGTTAATGTTTGACCTTTCCATGGATAGGAGATTAATGACAAAAGTAGATTGCTCAGGCTGGTGGTGGTTGGGTGGAGTTTTACTTTACATTTAATTATATTTTGTTATTAATTTATTTAGTTTTTGTTCTTGTCTTTTTCTTTTTAAATTTCAGGAAGTCTCGCCACTACCATATAAAGGAAACGCCAGATGGAAAATTTTACTTGCACGAGAAAAATACTTTTGATACAATGGCTGATCTTATTTATTATCATAAACATAACTCTGCAGGTAGTAGAGTTTGCAAATTGTAATTTGAAAAAAGAAATGTAAAGCATGATACTAAATACCTTGCAGTATTGTTTCATCTTTCTAAATTTCATCAGTGTTAGTTTTGTATTTCTTCTATTCAGAGGGTGGTGGAATCAAGAAAATAAAGACAAGTAGTGAGTCAGTGAGGAAGTCTCTATGTAGTAGTGGAGCCTATAAGGAATAGCAGCCACATTACCTCAAATTACTCACACTCTAATAATTTAGTAAAGGATCACATTGTCTTAGCTATACAAAAAGATAAATAGGATGCTCACAGCTCAAATGCTTTTCATTTGAGCATAAGTCTGTTCAGTCAGGTTTCACCTAAGGTAAAACAACAGCAACATAAAGAATGTTATACTAAAGATAATTATATCTGATATACCTGCCTCCTATCAATATACAATATTGATCTCAGAGGTGACTGGAATTAATGTTGATTGACATCACTAACTGGCAATCAAAAAGGGGTTGGGTACTGATAATGCAAAGTACCCAAAACAGATTTTTCTCCTCCTTCACTACTACTAATACTATTATTCTTTCACTGCCTCAATGTGGATTCATGATCAGAGGCATCTAGCCATGACCCTCCCATCTTTTCCTTTTTTAAATAGCAGGGTGTAGTCTGAGGGATTTGGGATTATTATTTCTAGTAGGTTGAGTGGCCATGAAAGTGCTTCCTTATTAGCTCATCTTTTCAGTTAGTGGAAGGAGGAGGGATAGCACCCATTACTTTTATAGGTTGATGTAGTTGATGCTCAATTTAAATTTTGTGGGGAGAAACAGAATAAAAGTGAAATTTCCAGAAGTGTTTAACCCTAAGGGACTCAGTTTGAGTGTCAGACAGAAATGAGATAGGAGGTCTGTTATTTTGGGGCTGAATGAAGAAGTAATAGTGTGTAGCTAGGTAGTTTAGAAGAGCAGAGGTGGTTGTAGTAAAGGTGACAGAGCTCTGGATGTTGAACCTAATATAAAATGACACTGTTTAGAGAAGAAATGATGATAAGCCTCTCCAAAGATGCATCCTTCGACAGTATGATAGAGAACTGGATATTAAAATGATGATGATTATAACAATAAGAGTTAGAATTCTCAGAGATGTTCCATCAAGTGCAGGATTGAAATAGCTTGCATTCTATTACTGGTTTCAATTTTTAGATTTTTCCATTTGGAGTACTCCATGGATTTTAGTCAGAAACATCAAACCCCCACCTCACCTCGATAGTTGCAACAAGTATAAAGGGACATAACTCACAAAATAAATATTGCAGGTTTGGGGAGCACTGATTTATCAAAGATTTTTTTGCTGGTAAATACACATCTTGAAAACATGAGTGTTTTAATTTTATCTTTTCTTTTTATGAAGTTTATTCATATTTTTTTGTAAGTTGTTGTTTGAAAGAAGAAACTTCCTAAATCTAGCAAAAATGTTTCTAGACTGTCATGGTCTCATCTTCAGAATGTTGTTGTGTTGCTGCCTCTTTATTATAAGTTAGGCCAATGTGACATTAGATTTATATGTTGAGAGGTGTTAGTTTTTAGTTTATGACACATCTATATTGTCTGTATGTTTATTTTAACATTGTACATTGGTATAAATGTTGCTTCCATCATTATTCATTTGGTTGTATTAATAGGTCTTGAAACAAGACTACGCTTTCCTCCAAGTCATGAGGCCAAAACAGTTCCAGCTACTGCTGGATTTGGACACGGTAAGTGATATTAGCCACAAAAACTTTAAGAAATGTAATAAAATACATAACTCTCACCTAAGGTTAGAAAGAGAGAAAAGATAATGTGGGTATAAAATCACATTTACAAATACAAAGAGAGTGAGAGACATTATACAACATATGGAAGGATGTATTAAGAAATTTAGAAGTATACACACAAATATATGCGTGTGTGTGTATGTGTGTAATCTTTATCATTGTTTTAATGTCCATTTTTCCATGCTTGTATGAATCAGACAAAGTTCATTGAGGCAGATTTTGTGCAGCCAGATGGCTCTTCTGTCACCAACTCTCACTTGTTTCCAAACAAAATATTAGCCCATAATTGGACATGTTTTCATGAAAGATTGAAAATAAATTACACTACTTGTATGATAGAATGGTCTTTTAGAACTGTCACACAATGTCAAAACAAAGAATCACACACAACAGCCTTCTTTCAGTTCTGTCAACCAAATACACTCACAAGGCTTTGGTCAGGGCCATAGTAGGACAGACTTCCCAGGGTACTACACAGTGGGACTGAACCCAAAACCATGTGGTTGGGAAGCAAACCTGTGCCTAAATGTGTGTGTGTGTGTATATATATATATATACACAAATTTGAATAGAAATATAAAAAAAAAGGACCATGAAACACAATAATTAAAACAAGATATAATTAAAGAAAATGAAACATGAATGATTGGATTAGAGTACTCCATGCCCTTGTTCACTTAACCAGTTCTCAGATTGTATTTGAGTGCAGTCAAATACACCAGTAAGCATTTTTTTTTAGATATTCAATGTTAGGAAACATTAATATGCTAGGATTATTTTCTTTTAATTATGGTTAATGTCTTTGTTTTAATTTTATTAATAATCTGTTTTGCATATTCTTTATGTTCTGAACTTCCGAAGGTGTGGTATTTCAGATTGGTACTGTTAGGGGAGGAGGTGTTTGCTCATCTGTTTCTATTACTGGGCCTAAAGATATTTCACTCACCATCCTCAAAGTTTTGGGTATTTGTTCTCAGGAAACTGGGTTTTTTTTTTCGCTGTTGATCTTCATTATTTTCATTTCTTTTTTCTTAATCATTCTTGTTCTTATGGGTATTCAACACAAAGATGTTTTTTTCACCCTGACAAATATGACAACTAGGCTTTCTGCCCTAAGTCATTGATCTCAGTGTCTTCTACTAGGCACAATTCCAATATGCATCTGTGGCTTTCAGGTGTCATCAGGTCTTATAATTCCATTATGATGCTCCTTCACCATAGATCATCATTGTCATCATTTAACGTTTGTCTTCCATGCTGGCATGGGTTGGACGGTTTGACACCAACTAGCAAACCAGAGGACTGAACCAAGTTCTGCTATCTGCTTTGGCATGGTTTCTATGGCTGGATGCCCTTCCTAACACCAACCACTTTACATGGCACTAATACTAGTGAGGTCATCAAAAGAGAGAGAAGATGGTGAAAATATGTTGAGGTGTACCTTCAAGTTACAAGGAGGTATATATGTGAAGTAATACAGACAATTGATGGGTGAACAAGCAGGTGACTTCATGGGAGTGCAAAAGGAAAGTAAGAGATGGAGGAGAGAGGAAATGCAGTAAGTGAACACAGTTGGAGAGAAAGGGATTAGGAAGATGAGTTGCATGGGAGAGAGATTCATCAGCGACATATTGTGCAGATAAGTTTCTGAGAGTATGAAAGGACTGGGAAACAGGAGAGTGGGGTGTGAAGAAGATGAGTTGTCAGGGAGAAATTTGGAAGTAAATATGTTAATGTGTGTAAATTAAATTTTAAAAGTTTGTGAAACAAACCATCGTTGTCTATCTATGGGCATCAAAGGCAAGCATTCCTTAGGAAATTATAGTTCTTTTAACTAGTATTTCAATGAAGATTTCATTTGCTCATACTGGAATAGATTGTGTTTTGATTGAAGAGGCAAAAATATGTCTTCACTCTACTAGTTAAATATAATAATACCAATAGCAAATTAATAAATATAAATTGTAGATTTTAAGATGTTTTTTTTTTATAATTACCATTTTTCATTATCTCTTCAGATTGCTGGGAAATCAGCCAATCCAATTTAGTCAAAGGCAAATTAGTAGGTTCTGGTTGTTTCGGAGTAAGTAATTTACCTCATTATCTTATTTTCATTAAGCATGTCATAAATGAAAGGTGCAGAAGTGTGAAAGAGTGCCAACCTAAAATGGCTTATAGTATTTATGTTCATCTCTTTGCAATTACTCTTTTCAAATCTCTCTAGAGTTGATAAAACTTAAGTAACAGCTGACATTCTTTATCCATTCCCTTTAAGGGAGTCAATAAAGGAAGGACCAGTTATAAAATGCTGAAGTTTATTTAAGATCTTAGATATACCCCTTACAAAGTTCATAATTTTCTTGATATCAAATGACCAGTAATATACTAGTGTAAATTTAATCAACTCCCTTACAAAAAGTGGTCATGTAATGTGAAATCACCTGTAGTAAATATGATGACACCTCCAGCATTATTAAACCATATCAATGAAACTGGGTCTAATACATCACAAACATATCACAGAATGGTATCAAAATCTTTGCTGTGAAGATAAGTATTAATTATTTCTGCCTGACCATAAGATGAGTGATTGAAGACATCCTTGAATAAATTTGCCCAGATAATTATAAACATTATAATTGTCTGTAAAGAATAAAAAGTTTTGAATGGTACAACAATGCACTATAATACAAAAAAAAAATGGACTATATACCTGTTGTAATTTAGTTATCTATAGTCCAATGGTATTTCGGAATACAATTCCTTCTTCAGATATTCTTAGATGGAGTCTCTGCTATAAACTGTTTTCCAACAGTTTTTTTTTCGGAAGTGTCTCAGTAGTGGTCTCACGAAGCTTCTTCCGGAATTCCTCATGAGAAGTGCATGAGGTTGGCTATGTTTCAATCTCGTGTGTGTTGGTACATCCGTAGCGCTGCTTCTAAGTTATGTGTTATATGTGTAGCTTCTCTTTTTTTTTTTTCCCCCTTCTTTTTTTTTTCTTATAAACAATACATGAGCATGTTATTAAGAATGAACCTATGCACACCCAGATGTAGCTAAATAATATATTGATTACCAACCTCCATCCTGTTGTTAATTTGGGGTCCTAATTTGTGTATGAGTAAAACTTCCTTAATTCTTAAATTACCCAAATTTCTTTCATTGGCCTCAATTGTGACTGTTATGCTTTTGTCAGTGTTCCAGCATCTGTCTAGATGTTTTCTGAAGGAGAAGGCTCTCGTGTTCAGATGTTCTTTGATGTGGACATGTAACGGTCTTGTTGTGCTACCCATATAGAACTTGTTGCATTTGTTATATTATATTTTATACACAACATTTACCTGTTGGCATAAATCTGTGTCACGGATGGGACAATTTGTTAATGTGCATTGATTGTTGTCTCTTATTCCTTTCTTTGTGAGGTGTCCTCTCAGAGAGGGGCCGGAGTGGGCTAGTTGTATGTCTAGCCCTTCTCTTCTTATGGCTCTTCGGATGGCTGTAGTTATCCTTTCGCTAAAATGGGGTATTTTAAGGAAGCATGTGTTGCTGGGTTTTCTATGTGTTCGGCGTTTTGGTCATCTTGGATACTTAAGCCGATTTACAATGGATCTAGGATACCCGTTGGTTTTCAATATATCTAGGAAGCGTGTAGTGTGGGTCACCTTGTCCTCCGTTCTGCTGCACTTGCCTTGGATGTGTGCAAGTTCATTTCTGGCATATCCTATTTTGGCACCGAGTGGAAGTGCTGAATTCTATTGGACAAACATATCTCTACTGGCTGCTTTCCTGTAGAACTCAGTGTGGATCTCCCCTTCTTCCGTTATATTCAGTTTGAAGTCAAGTAATGATAGTGACGTCGGGATGTTCTATAGTGAACTTTATGTTCATGTTCATGTTATTGAACGTCTTGAATATTCTCTCAGCCTCTTCACGAGAGGTTGTGAGTATGAGGATGTCATCTACGTACCTGATGAAGAAGGCACATGAGTGGCAGATGTTGAGTGCTCGGCGTTCCAGATGGTTCATATATGTGATGGCTAGTAGGCCCGAGAGACTGGATCCCATGGGGAGACCTGTTGTCTGTTTGTATATATGGTCCTGGAAAGCGAAGTAGGTGTTGTCCACAATGATGGACAAAAGTTGGTGTATATCAGCTGCAGTAAGTCCGAGGCATTGGATGGGACGCTGTTATGCAGTCAATCAATAGGGTGACCGCTGAGTGTGCTGGTACCGTTGTGTACGTTGTCATTTTAATTGTAGACTAATTCCTGGAATAATCTCAAATACATTTTTTCTTTCTGTGTTACTGCCATTTTATTTGTTGACAATTACTTATGTTGGATTCAAAATTTCAAGCAAGTTCCTCTTAAAAACTAATTCCTCTAAAACTTCAATATTAAACCCCAAAATAGGTGATGAGGTTTCAATAGTAGTAGAGAGGCAGATTAAATACTTTAAACTCTTTAGCTTCATCCTTCTACATCATGAATTCAAATCATGTTAAATCTGCTTTCAACATTGAGAGTAAATGATTTGTTATAAAGGTATAAAGTCAGACATTTTGTGGGAGGTCAGGTATGGCAACATGCACCTTTGTGGCACATTGCTACATCCATAATTGTTCATATTTGCTCAGGTAGTCCTGGGCAACCCTCCAAACAGTGTCCCAGTTTCTCCTTGCCCCTGTGAGACACTATCTTATTCACTGTGACCATGTAGCATTTGGCTGACCAACATAAGCTGTCATCATCCCAGCCAGATCTTCAGAAAAGAGAACATAATACACAGGACCCAACTCATGAAATAAGTACTATGATTAAACTGTTTTTGTGTTAAAGTAACCCCAGAAATTTACTTGTTCTTAGTTTTATTGGAGTTTGAACTACGAATGTTATAGGGCTTAAATACATCAAGGCATTTTGTCTGGTGCTCGACTGGTTCTACCTTTTGGCATAGATAAAATAATGTTTCAGACTGCTAGCTCATGAGTAGTAAGTTCAATCAACTGAACTACCTGCTCATTGAATCATTGTTTAATAGTTAAATATTCTGCAGACATGTATACCTTTAACTTAATTCCCAACCAGAATCAGTGACACAGTGTGACAAAGCTGATAGACACAATTTTCAAACGTACTTCCACAGACTTTCCATCTACCCAATTTCACTCACAAGGATCAGGTCAACCTAAAACTGAAGTAAAGATACTTTAGCAAGTGTCACACAGTGGGTCCAAACCTGGGACTTCATGATTGCAAAACAAACTTCTTAACTATTCTGCTAGTAGTATTAAATTATCTAAAAGCTGGCCAGATCTGTTCACCTATTTCTTCTTTTTCTTATGATGCACAGTGGCTCTGAGGTTAAGATGTTGAACTATCACCACAATTACATTCACTGTGTTCTGTTCCAGAGCAAAGTTGTTAATTCTGTTTGATTTTGGTTGCCGAACTGAACAGAAAGAAAGAAGAGCTGAACAGTAGAGTTGAAATCAAAAAATTAAAAATGATTTCATTGACATATAAAGCATCCATACCATAGAAACATGGCAAAGGTGATGTAAACCAGTTGGGAAATGAATAAATTTGACCAAGAAAAGTTACTTGCCATAGATTAGCATCTTGTTCACAAGTAGAGTGAAGATTATCTCTTATTTAGTTAACACTAACAGAAGCCATAGCTGAGCATTGACTTTTAGATTCTTATGATTCATAAAAAATTCAGTTTTTTTAAAGGAAAGTAACTGACTTTCTCATCATTATCTCTCTCTCCTTCAGTCACTCTTACCCCATTTTACTTTCATAATATGATTGGTGTTTGGACTCTCATCTATCTTGTAGAATGTATATGAGGCATTATGGAAGAGCAACATTGTGGCTGTCAAAGAGATGAAACTTGATACTATGTCAGAAGACAACTTCATTGAAGAGGCTAAAACAATGACGTAAGTTATACACATATTTTCCTCCTTTGTCTGATGGTCAAAAGAAATGTTTTTACCATGTCCAATTTGTAGCAAATTCATTTACATACAACATCCAGTATCCACGATATTCATCATCTCACTACCATGCCCAATGTTGAAATATTTCAGTTGTTTACTGTCTGCTCTCCAAGTAATTCCTTTTTTTTACTGTCTGCTATTTTAGAATGTCCAGTTATCAAGTTATAACCACTACAGCCGTTGACCCAATGACATGCTGTATCTAGTCTATGTCTCTACAGCATCTGGCCTTCTAATATCCAAATTGTATAGGAATCTCAACAACACCCATTGAAACCACATGTCTCGTCTTCTCATCTCTGCTTTAACTTCCATCCAAAACTCTTAGTTAAACACAACCCAATTCTTCTTCTCCTGAGCTGCACCCTTCTGGAAAATTCTCTTTACCCTGTTTTCTGTATAAACCAAACAAACAAAGATTGATTGATCTACAGAAATTCAAATAGCACAAGTACTTTGGCTGTCTTGTGTGATGGAGTCTCTAACCAGTGATATAGACATAGGCATGGATTCCAATCATTAGAAAAGTTAATAAATTACCATTATCTAATGATGAATGGCAAAGTATTTCTTCTATCCATTTTGAGGATTTTGTCGATAATAAGCATGACTGTTTTATTTGATTGACACCAGTTGATACCACTCCCTTACAGTAGATTTGTTTTCTAGCAAGAAAGAAAAATAACTACTCTGCTGCTGTTTTTGTTTAGTCACTTGGTCATCTTTGACTGACAAGACTTATGTGTTCCTCTCATTTTAAGATGGTAGAGTGTAATTTGAAGGATATTTGCTTGCTTTTTCTAACACATCATTCAAAGGCTCCCTTATTAAATCATTAAATATTCTGTGTTTAACTTCATGAGGCCTAATTACTTGGAGGTTTCGCAATTTTTTTATGTGTGCTGTTGTCTGGAATGTAGTTGAAGAGAATGAAACATCAGTAGACCTAGTCTTTTCTGACTTGAGATTGTGAACAATAAATGAATTGAATGTTTTTAATCAATGGAATATTTTTAATCATAGGCCTGGCCAATCAGAGATAACCAGGGAGCTAAACATGTATTTACCAACAGTTTATCTCTTATTCCTCTTAGTTTTGTTTTGTTTTCTTTATCAACTGATGTGAAGCCCTTGTTCTTGTGAAATCTTTAAAAAAAAAAATTTCTTTTAATATTTTGCAGGCAACTTAACCACCCCAACCTGGTGCAGTTGTATGGTGTTGTAACAAAATCTAGACCACTTGCTATTATCTTGGAGTACATGCAGCATGGTAAGTGTTTTACCTGTTCTTCATTATTGTAATGATAGTGGCAGAGGAGGATATCCTTCGCATAGTGTTTCTAAGTCATCATTTCAGTACATTGTTGCAGCATTCCTTCCACATTACCAAAATATTAAAGCCTGCAACACTTACAGTGGGAACAAAACAATACAATAATGAGAAAATTATGTCAGGCTACTCCATTAACTGCTAAGATCAGGCTTGGTGTGATGTGCCAATAGCACAATGGTAACTCAAAAACGAGCCAAATATTTGTGACAATTTCCAGAAAAAGAAAGGTGAAATGCAAAAGACTTTTTCTGTCTAATAAATGCTGGTTTGAAAAGTTTATGAAGTGTCAGAATTTTCACAGCATAAAACTGGCAGTGCTGACACAGTGGCTGCTACCATTTATCCTGGGCAGTTGAAGAGAACAATTGCTGAATAGGGCTACACATCAGAGCATGTACACAATGTTGTTGAAACAGCACTTTCCTGCTAGAACTTTTGTTTTTTAGAAAGAAAAATCAACATCAGGATTTGAAGCTTTCAAAATATGTCTGATGCAACTGGGAGGAAATGCTCTTGACCATATAAAATTAAAGCCTCTACTGATGTATCACTTTGAAAATGGAAGAGCTTTCGAGAGTTACATAAACTTTTATCTACTTTTGATTTATCTTTGAAATAAGAAGGCATGGATGACTAAGAGCTTTTTCCAAGTTTACAAACATTTTCATCTTTTTGTAGAAAGTGCCAGACATAATATTTCAAACAAAAAGCTTTACTCCTTTTAAATTTTCTGATAATGTGAGAGTAGAATATATCCTCAGGAACACATCTTTTTCGTCCCAGCATAATAAATCAAGGTGTGGTTGCTAACTTCAAGGTATATTATCTGAGAAGAATTTTTAAATAACTTATGGAAGAAATTGACATGGAATATATGAGGTATCAAAAAGTTCTCGGACTACTTTTGTAGCATGCCAACAGATGGCAGCACACAGTTGCATGAGGCAGTGTGCCAAGTGACACAGCTGTGTTTACTTTGCAAGTTGTGAAATTTGTGTTTTTTTATCACGTGTATGTGATTTTAGTCATGGACAGGAAGCTGGAACAAAGAGCCAAGGTGAAATTTTGCATTAAACTTTGAAAGTTTGCTACAGAGACATTGAGCATGCTTCGGCAAGCTTGTGCATGAGGATCTTGAGAAGACAATCAATGTTTTGAAGCGTTTGAGGGAGGACATTCAGTGAAAACAACCAGATCTGTGGAGCATGAGATTACAATGCACCCTGTCACTGAGCTCTCCTCACTCATGAGTTTCTTGCCAAAAACAACATGGTATTACTTCTGCACCTACCCTATTCATGGTCTTCCATCTCTTCTCCAAAATAAAAATGCAGCTCAAAGGTCGCCATTTTAACAACATTGTCGAAATCCAGAGCAAATCGCAGAAAGTCCTCGACTCACTTATGGAAAATGACTTCCAGGCTTGATTCCAAAAGTGGCAGGAATGCTGGGACCAGTGTATTGCTGTGCAAGGTGACTATTTCAAATGAGATGATGTTATAAGTTATTTTTTTTATTAAATATAACTACTCTAGGAACTTTTTGATACCACCTTGTTAACCTATAGTTAGGGACTTCTGGAAGAAGTTCAACATAATGGATGCTGTAGACAACATAACTGAGTTAAGAGATGAAGTGAAACCTAAGAATACTGCTTGGAAAAAAAATATATAACCAGACTGTTTCTATGATTTCAGAGGTTTCCTACAAGCATAAAGTCCACATGAAATTCAGAAACATA
Source organism: Octopus bimaculoides (assembly GCF_001194135.2). Lineage (NCBI taxonomy): Eukaryota > Metazoa > Mollusca > Cephalopoda > Octopoda > Octopodidae > Octopus > Octopus bimaculoides. Next base: position 28,248,426 of record NC_068993.1, read on the forward strand.
TTGTGGCACTTTTAAAAGATGCAGGGTTTGAGAAAGTCATAGAGAAGCTGTGTATGGCAGCTGATGTTGGAAGCTGACTGTTATTTCTAGCATCAGAAGTCAACAGTTGTATACTTTTTATCTTTTACTTGTTTCAGTCATTAGACTGTGGCCATGCTGGGGCACCACCTTGAAGAATTTTCAGTTGAATGTATCAATCCCAGTACTTTTTTTTAAGTATGGTACTTATTTTATCGATCTATTGTGCTGAACCACTAACTTACAGGGACATAAACACACCAACACCATTGTCAAGCGGCGGTAGGGGACAGAGATACAACTATGTATACACACACACACACACACATACATATATGATGAGCTATCAGTTTCTGTTTACCAAATCTGTTCACAAAGCTTTGGTTGGCTTGAGACTATAGTAGAAGGCACTATCCCAAGGTGCCATGCAGTGGGTCTGAACCTAGAACAATGTGGTTGGGAAGCAAGCTTCTTACCACACAGCCAGAAGAAAATCTGATGAGGTTTTTATGAACAACTTTATTTTTTGTGAGATAGTTTGGCTATTATAGTAACTGAAATAGTATGGAAAAGTCACTATTGGTCATTGTGTTGCCAGGGATAGTTTGTTATGATGGTATTAGCTGGGTTCTGTTCACCATGTCATGTGCTGGTTGTCTCTAACTGCTGGTAGTCACATGTGATGATTTTATACCAGCTGAGAGGCTCATGACAGAAGTCATCAAAACTTTATATTAGTTGCTGGATCTGTATTCCTCATGAAGTTATGATTAGCCTGATCTAGTTGACCACATGGGCAATATTCTTTCCAGGTGAAGTCACGCATGGTCTGATTTGCTGATCATGTGGGCAACATTCCAGAAAATCACAGCATTCAGGTATTTGCTGAATATTCTTGCTATACACAGAAGTTATGAAACTTTGAACAAAGAATGAAGAAGGATATGTCTCCTTGGTGCAAATTTCCTAACTGTTTACCGGGTGGTTGGTGTTAGGAAGGGCATCCAGCTGTAAAACCATGCTGAAATTGACCTCACCTGTGCTGTTGCCATGTAAAAAGCACTCAGTCCACTCTGCGGGGTGGTTGGTGTTAGGAAGGGCATCCAGCTATAAAAACTATACCAAAACAGACACAGAAGTCTGGTGCAAGCTTCTGCGTGGCCAGCTCATATCAGACCATCTAACCCCTGCCAGCATGAAAGGTGAATGTTAAATGATGATGACGGTGCTGGTGCTGGCAGTGGCAGCAGCAGCAACGATGGATATATATGTGTACTTTTGAAGCACACCTGCTTATTTCAATATTTCTAATAGAAGATATATTACATGCTTTCTACTTTGTTTTCTAATTATAAAAGTACAATTTTATAACTCCTATGAGCAAATGAAACATGTTTAATAGTAAAAAAATAATACCAAAAATGTTCCACTCTCCATGTGCCTATAGTAGAAAGGATTATAATTATTATTATTTAGCATGCTGGACAAAATGCTTTGCTGTATTTCATCTGTCAATATGTTCTGAGTTCAAATTCCTTCCTTTTTGAGTCAGTGAAATAAGTACCAGTCATGCATTGAGGTCGATGTAATTAACCAACATCCTTCCCCAAAATTTCAGGCCTTGTACTTTACAGTAGAAATGGCTATTATCATTATCATTATTATTATTATTATTATTATTATTATTATTATTATTATTATTATTGAGTTAAAGACGCTGGGGTACAAACATATGAAACCCAATATACCCCTCATGACTACCAGTCTGATAAAGATACATCAGGCACATGCATCACGACCATATGTACACAACACACTGATTTCATATCAAGATAAACAGCACATGACCTTGCAGGTGGGGCCCAGGTAGAATTTTCTTCAAGTCAAGTAGCTTGTCCCACTCAAAATGTCCCTGAATGAGGGTTCTTTAAGGATGTTGAACGAAACACCCACGTTTCCAGAGGCAAATTATCCATACCCCAAAGAATTCCTCTCAGCACATGAGGATTTTGCTACTCTCCAACTCTGCCACTCTCTGCGGTTTGTGCTCATACCACATCTTGCCTTTCTCTAGCCCCCACTTTTCACACAGTCTTCAATGTAGCACTTTCGCTACCTGATCATGTTGCCACAACTTGTAGTGGTTCAGGGCAAGTCTAGGGTATTTGTTCATGATATGGGCAACGGTTTCATCCACTCTATTGCAGATGCTATACAGCAGAGACACTTACTCATTCCTAAGGTTGATCCTCCAGTTCGTGGCCAAAGCATGGTCTTGTGCTGCCAGTATAGTGCTCTCAGTCTCTTTTTTTAGTGTTCCTTTCATCAGCCAATCCCACCTATTTTTTTGAGCAGCTTCTGTTGTGGCTACATGAAATTGATTGTGTAGTCCTTTCTTGTGTAATTCTTCTTCATGTCTTTTTTGCACTTCTTTGTTTTTCCTTTTTTCTCTGCTTTCAATACTCCCTTGTTCCTAACTGTCACTAGCAAGGTTTCCTTACTTTGGGCTAGGTATCTCATTAAGCTCTTGAGTTCGATATGCACACAGTTTTCCACACTTATCAGTCCTCTTCCTCTATTTGCTCTCTTCATGTATAAGCAATCAGTATCCGCATGTGGATTATGGGCTCCATGCACTATTAGGTGCTTTCTTGACTTCCTCTTCATCTCAAGGGGGTCGTTCCCAGTGTGAAGATCAGTGGGGACACTGTCCCTCTGGAAGATACCTCTCTTAATTTTTCACCTCTTCCTAATACTTGATTCCCTGTTGTCAATTTTGTTCTCCAGCATTTCATGCTATTCCATATAAGGCTTCTCATATTTTCTGCTACTCCATACATTTCCATTGTTTTTATTATCCAGGAGTATAGTTTCATATTGTATACTTTACCATAGTCAACCCATGTCATGCTCAGGTTTGTGTGTCTTCTCTTGCAGTTCCTGATAATTAGATTACCAATTAAGAGCTGATCCTTCATTCCCCAGCTCCTCTTTTGGCACCTTTTCTGTTTAGTAGGTAGCAGCCCACTGTTTTCCAGGTATCTATACAGTTCACCCACCAACACGCCTGACATTAGTTTCCACATTAGCAGAAGGCATGTTGGATGCAACATCTTCAGGATGCAACATCTTCAGGAACCTTGGCACACAACAATGTCTTTCTCTTTGTTATCCAGCTGGGGACTACGCCTTTCTGCAAGCACTCACCTAGCTGCTGCACTATCCTTTCATAGAGCCCTTTCAGCTTCTTCATCCAATAACCTTGGACCCCATGTGGTCCTGGGCTCTTCCAATTTAGGAATTTTTTAAACTGCTTTTTTATCATTTCTGTAGTTATCTTTGTCTTCTTGACCTTCTATATTTCTTAACCTATCTTGGATTTCATGCAGCCATTCTGCTTCATCATTATGCTCTCCACTGCATCTGGCATCATTATTATGTGTATTTGCCCATCTAGTTCCTGAAACAGTTTCTTCTGATTTGCTTCAAACAATCTTTTTTGCCTGAATTGTTTTGTTCTATCGTCATATCTTTCCAGTTTTGCTTTGATTGCTACTACTCTTTGTTTCAATTCTTCCAATATCACATCATACCCTTTATCTCTCATTCTATGTTCTTTCCACCATTATTCTTATGCTTTCGTTCTGCAATACGCTTCTACTCAATCTATCAACTTATCCTAAATGTCTTTTAACTTTGTTTCTCACAAATTCGTCTATGCCAGAATGGGTCTTTACATTCTGTTTGTTCTCTTCTTTTCTATCCAACTCTATCGGCAGCAACCATAGCTGCAGCCCAAATAATCTTGTTAGTTTCAGTTATATTTCTCATCTGGAATAGCCCATGAACCAAAACTATCTTTTCGGTTTCAACTTTGAGCCTTTTTGATCGGTGTACCTCAGATAGGCAGGGCGCTTGATCCTGGTCTTCTCAGCATCCTCACTATATCTTGTTGGTCCTCATCGTATTCTTGTGCTATAGCTCTTCCTATTACTTCTACTTCATTTTCTGAGAATGCATTTACATCTATACTTTGCTCTATGTCTTCACTGTCGCTATTCATTTCTCTATTCTCATTGGGCATTGTATCTGTTGATGAAGTATTATTTCTTTCTTCTACTTTGCTTTTTATCTCTTCAATTTCTATATCTGTTAACATACCATTTTGCTTTTATTGCTCTTGCCTGATTGGCTAACTGTTGCTCACTTATTTCGAAGAGTTCCATTTCATTCCCTTTTGCTTTCATTCATTGTCGGAATCCCCATTCTATCTCCTCAGTGATAAGAAAGTACCCTATAACAGTTCTTATTTATTATGTAAAAAAATTTTCCTTCAAATTTGTCAGCGTCATTTGCATTTTTTTTTAATTATTGTTAATCCTTTTTTGAAAAATATCTCTCAGAAGCATCTCACTTTGTAACATGAAAATCAATAGAGATTCTTATCATTGAATCATTTTCATTTCTTTTTTTATTCTCAGGTTCTCTCAAACAACACCTGAAAAACAACAAACCTTTAATTTTGTACCAAACTGAAAAACTTATTGGGTTTTGTATGGATGTCTGTAAAGGAATGAAGTATTTGGAGTCTAAAAATTTCGTCCACCGAGATTTAGCAGCCAGAAACTGCCTGGTTGGCAGTAATTATGTGGTCAAAGTGGGAGATTTCGGGTTGACACGGTAATTATTGTTGTTCTCTGTTTAATTGTGCATTTGTTGGTTTGGTTGGCTGTAACTGTTGTAAGGCATGAGATTTCGGGTTGACACTCTTTGTTTCTTGTGAATCTGTTAACTCTTTAAAAAAATCAATAATTCGGACAAGTAGAAGAAAATACACAGCTATCCAATCATATGTAGCTATTGGTTTACTAGTTATCAAATGTCTTGGATGGTAACCAGTAGCAAAATAGTCATTGTTAAGTGAATAACACGTTTTACATTAAGGACTACTTCGTATGTGAATGAAAAAAATGTCAAAAACCGAAAAAGCTTATCTTACAGCCTGCACGATGGAAACAAATTGCTGTTCTTCATTTTGGATTAAAACACGATAAAAAACGAGAAGTCACAAAGTCTCAAAAACTTTTGTTAAACAAAAAAAAAACAGGCAATCAAGGGGGGCGACTCTTCAGTAACAACTAGATGATTATCTCCCTTGTGTTTGACTGTTGAAAAAATTGTGTGTATGTATGTATGTATGTCCCATTCTGTATTATTTATATATATATATATAGTGCATTGTTGTACCATTCTAAACTTTTATTCTTTATATATATATATATATAAAGAATAAAAGTTTAGAATGGTACAACAATGCACTATAGAACAAAAAATGGACTATATATCTGTTGTAATTTGGCTATCTATAGTCCGATGATATTTCGGAATTACAATTCCTTCTTCAGATCTTCTTAGCTGGAGTCTCTGGAGACTCCAGCTAAGAAGCTCAAAAAATACGAAGTACAAGTACATGGAATATGAACTATTTTTCGAACAACGAAAGGTACAAATGGAAAACAAGACAAGCAACATAAAGAACGACCCTTCATCAGTTGTTGGCTGTTTTTCTACTCTCATATTTCAAGCATTTAACAACTAAATATGCTTTCAATAAGCAGTTGCTCCTGCAAAGCATATTAAATAAAATTTGGGATTTTGCGGAGGGTCAAAATTAGTAACACAGACAGGAAGGACTGCTAAGCCTAAATGAGATTGTGGTGGCGAACGCATAAGTCAAGCTTGGACAGGAGACACACAAGAACACATCTTCCTTGTTCCAGCTACAATGGAGAAAAAGAAAGAAACACAAGTTAGGAGAAGACAGAAAGATGACCGGACAAGTTATTACACCTGTAAAAGTATAGGACAAGCTATTACTTCTAGTTAAGTAAAGAGTAAGCAACTTTTTACTTAAAATATTGCAGCATAGAATGCCAGTTTTTCTAATTTATCACTCTTTACAGTTCTCATCTTTTAAATTTATTGCACAAAACTGTTCAGCTGATTTGTAAGTTTGTCTAGTTAGTCACTTTTTTCTGCATTTAAGGTAGTAAGTTAGCCAAATTCTACTTAAATAAATATTAGTGTTATTTGTAAACTATAAGAAAATAAGTTTCAATTTTAGCTGCAATATTTAAGTAAAAGGTTTCTTATTCTTTACTTTACTAGAAGTAATAGCTTGTCCTATTCTTTTACAGGTGTAATAACTTGTCCTGTACTTTTCCAGGTTTATAATCTTAAGAATATGACTTTTCATGCTCGCATTTTTCCATGTAATCCATGATTTTTCCAGGCATTGCTGTTATAAGATAATTAATAATGTGTCAATAATTTAAGATTTTACCTTATAAAATATTGAAAGATAATATTTCAATCTTTCCATGTAAGTGATGATAATATTTTTTTCATGTTTAATTTAAATATATGTTGTGATTGAATTATTTGATGTTACCCATCCACACCAAATTAATAGCAGGAATTTTTTTGCATCACAGCTCACCAAAAGTTACAAACAACAAGACCCCAAAACCATTAGTTACCAGGCTCATCTTAAATAACCTAATTTATGGTGAACCTGGTAACTGAACACCCCACCTCATTTTCTATGAACCAAAATAAGGGATTTGCAGCATATTAGGTCAGGGTACTTGATTCCACACAAAAAATCGATTTTTTTTTCATAGTGAAAACTATAGTGTTGTTATTTAGCGTCAAATAAACCCTGATACTGCAAACGTATCATCAAAGACATACCAGCCTTCAGTAAACCATCTTTTTAGGGATAATCTAGGACATTATATACAATGGGTGTGTGATTTAGGTAGAGGGATACTTTGGCTGCTATTTTTAGCATGTCGAGTGACCAGGTAGAGACTCCTTCATTGGTTTGATTGCATGATGAGATTTTTTTTTACACATATATGTAATATGTATTTATATCATCAGCAGAAGTTAGAGAGTAAGTCAAAAGCTGAGAATTTCGTGTATTGGCACTTATCAAACATGAATTTGTCCATTGTCACTCTGTAACTTCAGATGATAACTTCTAAAATACAAAATTTTGTCAAAAACGTTAAGAGTCAACTCTATTCTATGTTACACATTCTACCAATATCGGAAGTTAGAAAGTGTTTAGTTAAAAATAATTATTTAAATAATCTGTACGTCTAATTGAATAGATCCGAAATGGATGAAAGGCAAGGTCGGCCTCGGCGGAATTAGAACTCAGAACGTAAAGACAGACAAAATACTGCTTCTAAAATACAAAATTTTGTCCAAAACATTAAGAGTAAACCCTGTTCTATGTGACATCTTCTACCAGTGTCGGAAGTTTGAAAGTGTTTAGTTTAAAAAATCAATTAAATAATCAGTACATCAAAGTCAACCTCAGCAAAATTTGAACTCAAAAAATGTAAAGACAGACGAAATACTGTTAAGCATTTCACCCGGCACACTAACATTTCTTATTTTTTTACTGCCCACAAGGGCCTAAACATAAAGGGGACAAACAAGGACAGACAAAGGGATTAAGTCGATTACATCGACTCCAGTACGTAACTGGTACTTATTTAATAGACTCCGAAAGGATGAAAGGCTAAGTCGACTTTGGTGGAATTAGAACATAGAACATTGCGGCAGACAAAATACCACTAAGCGTTTTGCCCGGCATGCTAACGTTTCTGCCAGCTCACCGCCTTAGAAAGTAAACATTCATTTTAGAAATATATTCTTTATTCTTATTGCTAAGCATTACTCCCTTACTTACTGACATGAAATTTAGTAACATTTTACCTCATAACTCTTTTTCTACTAATTTTTGTTCAATGTGACTAGCGATTCTGAATTCCTCATGCATTTTTCTATCATTTAAGCCTAAGAAAGGTATACTTTTAATTTAAAATTTTAAAATTTATGTTAATTGAAGATGAATATCTGCCTTACTGTCCCCCTTGAGGTCGCAGATATTTTGATGTAACTTTTTTTCTACCGAACCAAATCTCAAACTATTTATGCCAAAGTGTAGCCGAGGAGGTGTCCTCTTTAAAATTCTGAACAGTTTGCAATTTAGTTAAGAACTAAATTAGTGGTGAAGCTTGAAAGCTGCTGTGATTGACAAAATGATGGACTTCAGAATATATTCAACCACTACCGTGATTGAATGATATGTATATGTACATACTTACATCTACACACATATATATATGCATATGTGGGCACAGGATGCCATGAAACGTGTACAACAAAAAATATGAAGTACGGGTACTATATATATATATATATATGTGTGTGTGTATATATATATATATATATACACACACACACACACACACACACACACACGCACACACACAATAGGTGAGAGTTAGATATGCTCAGTATAGAAAGCATATCGTAGTACTCAAATGAATTTGAAGTTAAACTCTGAATTCTTCATCCAGGACTAGGTCAAGAGTGGCTATTAGAGAAAGCCAAGATGAGCTAATATGGAGGCAGTGATGTAGATAAGCACAATTAGGCTTGACCAAGATATATATATGTATATATATAGACACACATACATACACTCACACATATATACTTACAAAAAGTTACTTACATGGCCAGTCATAGAGTGACCCATAGTTTCACATCCATAAATTGCTTAGCCTTGTAGTCAGCTCACCAGATTCCAATGTCTGCAAACATATAACCTCTTTTCAAACTGGAGACAGAAAACCGTTATGGTCAGTTAATTTGTAAGCAAACAAATGTATTGTCTGATCCTTAAACAGGACAGGTTATCGCCTTTAGATCGGTTGGGCCAGCAAATTTTTATGGTCCTAATCAATGAACGAGTTTCTCCGCTATTAGGTTGGTTCCAGTCACGTGTGGCACCTTAAAAATGAAGGAATTCCATACAAAATTAAATGGAGGCTCATAGAACAACTAGTGTCCTGTATGATGATGCAAGCTTTGCATAGCAGAACGAACATGGATCCTTAAAGACTCGCTTGATCTGGATACCCTTTTAAATTCCTGAAATGCGATCTATAGCTCTTGTCCACATTTTAAACACTACCTACTGTAGGCGTAGGATTCCCAGTTCATTAATAGAGCTCTAAAAAATAATTGCAATCTGAAACCAACCTAAGGGTGGAGATCCCCCCATTTGTTGATTAGGACCATCAAAATTCACTGACTTATCAATCTAAGAACAATAACATGTCCCATTTAAGGCTCAGACAATAGGTTCCTGGACTAGTTATGTTTAATAAAAAATAATTTATTTACTTAACATCATCTCCTTCAAAATAGTCACTTTGCACAGCAATACACCAGTCCTCTTTTGGAATCTGGCCTGAAAGTTGTTTTCTGTGAGTAACGGACCTTCTGCAATTCATTCTGGATTTCGACAACTGTGTTAAAACAACAACCTTTGAGCTGCATTTTCATCTTGCGGAACAGATGGAAGTCCACAGGTGCTAAATCTGGTGAATAGGGCAGATATGGAAACAATACCATGTTGGTTTGCTGAGAAACTCACGAGTGAGGAAAGCTTGGTGAAGAATCCCATTCTTCACGCACCACAGATGTGGTTGCTTTCACCAAATGTCCTTCTTCAGATGCTTCAAAATGTCACAGCAGAACTCTTGATTGACAGTCTGGCCCTAGGGGCGGGGACGAATTCTTGATGCACAATACCAAATTGCTGGAGTGATACTTGTGGCAGGTCTTCCAGATTGCTCATCATCATCCAGAGATGTTCTACTTTTGAAGCACCCATGCCACTCAAAACATTGCATATGACCCATTGCTTCATCTTTGCAAGCTTGCAGAAGGATGCTCAATGTCTCTGTAGCAGACTTCTCAAGTTTAATGCACAATTTTACATTGGCTCTTTGATCTTGTCCATGACAGAATTGCAGACTACAGCATACACATAATCACTTGCAAAGTAAACACAGCGATGTCACTCAGCACACTGCCTCCTGAAGATTACTGCTTGCTCACACTGCGCACGGAACTGTGTACTGCCATTTGTTGGTGCACTACAGTACTAATCTAGGAATTTTTTGATATCACCTAGTATATTATTTTGTCTACAAATTAACTGGGCTGGTGGAGTCTGATGAGTCATCTATAAGGGCTAAGCGCTTTATGGATGCAAAACCATTGGTCACTCTATGACCGGCCATGTATGTAACTTCCTGTAAATACATTACTGCTCTAATGTTTAGAGTGTTCTTCTTTTTCAGATATATGATCCACTGGCGCTATATATATATGTATGTGTGTGTGTGTGTGTATAGACACACACACGCACACACACACACATAGATACACATGTGTACATATATTCAGAAAGATAAACACATGTATTCATATATATATTTATTTATTCATTTATTTATTTACATAGAGCATAAAATATACAGAATACTAAGAAGACAATTCCTAATACCCAACAGCTATTTCAGGAAGCTCAGAGTTGCATAATAATCATAATATTCATACTCTGCAGGTGGAACATGCAAAAAGTCTTGGGTATGCAACCAGTTAACAGTAACATGGTGATATTTCAGTAAGTCCAGCTTCCCTCAAGAGAAAGTTGGCAAAAGCAGTTCATATAATAGTGCCAGAGATTTAAAGGCTGAAAGGAGAGAGGGGAGGAAGAATAAGAACAAAATACAGAAAGAGGAAGGAAAATATATGCAACATAAGAGAGAGAAACAGAGGTAGAGAAGAAGAAATGAAAAGCAGAGAGAGGGAGGGAGGATTTCTATGACACAGGGGAAAGAATGGAGGTAGAATAGATGAAACAGAAAAGGGCAGAAGGTAATTGTGTTTATATGCATTTCTACCTTTATATATAATTTATTTATAAAAACTAAAGAAATTTATCAATAGCTTCTATCTGTATAGATATAATGGAGAAAGCTACTTATTAATTAGGTATGTGACAATTACTAAAAGGAAGCAATATTGACCGTCTGGAAATATTTTTATAAATTCATGTTCTAAGAAATTTCCTATAATTTTGATTTCTGAAGTTTATTGAATTTTTCTAACTCCAAATTCTTGTAAATTTAAATATTCATTGCATTCACTGCATCCAATTCTTCACAAATTTAAATATTGATTGCATACACTGCGGAGTAGATTTTAATGTTTAATAATAAACACTATTACTTCATTGCAGGCAACATTTAACATTTTTATTTGCAACAATCTCTCATACTCACTCGCCTCTATTTTCATTAATGATAGCTTAATAATAACTTTGATACAAGACACAATTTCAAGAATATTATCAGTTTCCAGAGTTTGTTAAATGAATATTTTTGACAAAATGAAACTTTTTTAATATACCGGTATAATTTTTAAGTGATTTTGTGTTGAATGAATGCATGCTGTTACATAAAATAGCTGTATAACCTTGATACAAGGTACAATTTCAAGAATATTATCAGTTTCCGAAGTTTGTTAAATGAATATTTTTGATTAAATGAAAAATCTTTAATATACTGGTACATTATTTTTTTTTTTTAATGAAGAAGTGATTTTGTTGGTGTGGCTACTTTGGAATGCTATAAGCCTTACAATAATAACTATGTGATCACTGCTATTTCTAACACACTAAACAAGATAGTTTTTAATGAGCTTTCACTTATACGATTTTTTCATTTCATGTTTACACAAAATAGCTGTATAACTTTGATACCAGGCACAATTTCAAGAATACTATCAGTTTGTTAAATGAATATTTAACAGTTTGTTAATGAATATTTTTAATAAAATGAAAATTCTTTAATATACCAGTATAATTTTTTTTTCTTTTAACCACACATTCTCAAACTGAAGAAAAAAATGATGCATAAAGCTTCTGAGAAATTTAGATGCTACTAATGGACATTGCAATGGCACATGCTACATCATTGTCAGTTTTATATAATCATGTTACTGAGGCTGAAGTTGCTTCTGGTCCTTATGCAGGATCAACTCTGCTAATCCCCCAAATACCATATGTATCTCAAGAAATGGAATTTCCATTCATATTTACACGCAAACTATTTTTTGTCAAACCAGCTTTTGCCTTGATGTACAAGACACAGGGACAGACTTTTGAACAAATTGGAATATATCTTCCAACACAATTCTTCTCACATGGTCAACTGTATGTTGCATTATCTAGTGTTTGAAAGAAGGCTAATGTAAAAATATTGGCTGAGAGAAATGGAAACAGTATGATTACTGGCAATTGGTTCTACAAGGTGATACTACTTTAAAGCAAAATATGTTTTTTAGCATGTTTATATGTAAAGTACGATATATTTGTGTGGAATTAAATTGTTTTGGCATATTTCAACACATGCCGAATGAATGATATCATTATATTAGATCATTTTAAATTTGGGTATATTTGAAAAAAATAAGGAAACGTCATTCCCATGTGTTCTCACAGCACTAGACTTTTGTGTGTGTGTATCCCTCCATCCATCCATCCATCCATCTATTTATCTATCTATCTATCTATCTATCTATCTACGCACACCTATGTAAGTTCTACCAATTATTAATGATAAGTATATATAACAGATTGACTCTTTAAAAAAGAGAGATTATGACTGATAGAATAATGAAAGCAGTATTTACTAAGCAAGTAAACACTATTATATAAAGATATAATTAGACATAAAATGTGGAAATATTATCGAGTGGCTAGTAGAAAACTGCCTGGAAGGTGGTCTTTTTGTTAGTCTATATAATTGAGAGCTATTGATTAGATATCAAGCAAATCATTCAGGGAGTTAACGCTTAATAATTTTATCTAGAGAACAAGGCTGGACACAGTCCATGAAAAGCATGGGCTGGGGAAAATTCCAATGTAGAAATGTCCTAAGAAGAAAGGTATGTGTGTTATCATTAGAGTTTGGGATAAATACAATGTGGATAACAAAAGTAAAGAGAAATTGAATAGAGATGATTCAAGAAAGCTCATTTCGACAAACAGCAGTTCCTGTAGTAGGCATTATTTCTACAGTCAAGACAGCTCTCAACTGGATATTATTGAGTATCTACTAAATTAAAGTCCATCTGACTATCAACAAGAAATTATTGATTTAACAGTATGGCTTTTACGGAATTATAAATCATTTATACCTCAGAGATTCTACCCACTTTCCTCTACTTTTAATATTGGTAAAATTGTTTAAATTACGTTCCTTTACATTCTCAGTTTTGAATCATGCAGAAAACAACTTCCACTTAGTGTCTCTTAATATCTACACTAAAGTTTTATTCAAATACTCTATTATTCTACTTGCTCACTCACTCAGTCTACTCCTATTTCATTCACTTAATCCACCACTCACTCATTATACCATTTATTTCAATCCTACCTTTCACCTCTTTCTGTCTACAGTTATGTCATCAATGATTTGTACAACAGTTCCTCTTGTGCTAAACTTCCTGTGAAATGGGCATCACCAGAAGTTTTTCAGTTCTATAGATTCAGCAGTAAATCTGATGTTTGGGCTTTTGGTGAGTAAAATTTTCCTGTTTTCCTTCCTAAATGTTTTTTCTACTTTAATGTATTTTAAAAATATTTTGTATTTCTGTTGCTACTTTAGCAGAGGACTTTCTGTTTACTGTACATTATTATGAGTGTAAGTAAGGATGCCAATGCCTCTGTCTTACCCTCTTACCAATACTCCACTCTCTTTCTCATACTTAATATCCTCTTGCTCATCTTGAGACATATGCTTAAAGGAGCTTCTCAGATGCACATGAGACCCATACATTAATCATAAAATAGCAAAGATCTTTTTGCTCTGTTGTTTTCTACTACATCATGTAGTATGCTCATGTTCATAACTTCCTTTCACCTTTTCCATTTCAAATTGTTACATAGTCCCCAGTGAACCATTCAGGTGACATTGTCATGCCTTCTTTCGAGTTCTCTCTAAGCCAATTTGCTGCATTCACTTAATATATGCCACACTGTTTCTTCAATTTCACCACACATTTTGCATTTGTCAGTGTTTGTGGAATGACCAATTCTGTGTTTGATGTAATTTGATCTCAATGCTTGTTCCTGTGCTAGGCATATCAAAGCCTCTGAATCTGTGTTTCTTGGTATCTCTCTCTCAAGAACTGACCATGCATCTTCTTACCCTTCCAGTTGTTTCCCTCCTTTGTTTCTGTTTTTAATTTGTATTACATCTTATACTGACTGCTTTTTGTATATAGCAAACCTGCCTTCCATACTTGCTCAAGTAGTGCTCCCTTTCATCTCTCACTCTCCTTTTGCCTATCATAAACTTACCTGCCCACTCACTCTATCCAATTCTTGGTTCCACTTCCCTTATATACACCTCCATGTAACTTGAGTGCACCCTTCTGTCACATCTCTCTCTCTCTCTCTCTCTCTCTCTCTCTCTCTCTCTCTCTCTCTCCCTCCCTCTCACCCCTTCTCTCTCTGAGGTAGCCATGTATCACCTTTCCTTCCCCTCTATTCATACTCTAATGTCTCTTCACCTGGCCACTTCCTTCAATACTACTCAGCCATCAGCTGAGGTGGGTTATTGTCTTGTAAGTTATTTGATGACCTCATTGCCACTATTGCCATATAAAAAGCACCTGGTACACTTTATAAAGTGGTTGGTGTTAGGAAGGGCATCCAACCATAGATATCATACCAAAGCAGACAGTAAAGATTGGTAGTCTTCTGACTTGCCAGCTGGTGTCAAACCATCCAACTCATATCAGCATTGAAAATGGACATTAAATCAGGATGATGATGATGAATACAATCCTTACAACTTAGCTATCCCGGCCCTCCTTTCTTTCAACATCACTTTTTGAGTGAAATGTAGTGTATTGTCAGCAGTTCCTCTCTTCACTGACATATTCCCCCTGCTCAGTATCTCCAAGAGAGCAATTGCCCATGTATTTATTACATAGAACTTATCCCTCTCATTCAGTTTAGTCTTCAAAATCAATCTCTGCCTTCTGTAATGCTCTTGAGAGAATATCTTCTTCATTTGGTTTTTCATCAGTTCATCTACTTCCAATATGCCCAGATATGTATATCCTTCATTTCAATTCTCTTCATTAACTCTCCCATTGACAATATCATGCTATCCACTTGTTGGATTTTACCTATTTTTAAAATCAACACACAACATTTTTTTCAGCCTAAATTCCTTTCTAGTGCTCATGCAAAAGCAATGAATCAGTGAATTCAGCTATTATTCATCTTTCCCATAAATCTTTAAGTCATCTATAAAAAATAGACAGTTGATCATATCTTTCCTTTATTTGAATTCATACCTAGCTTTTCTACTTTTCAAAATCGAAGTCAGTACTAAAAGCAATAGTGACAAGCTATCTCCTTGAAAGATTCAAGTTTTGATGTTGTTTAAGCCTAAGCTTTGCCTCTCTGATGTGAGTTCAGTGGTCTATCAATTCATTCTTTAGCTCAACAGATTCACAATATTTTGTGCAATTCCAAATATTTTCCAGCAATACATAATCCACAAATGAGGAGCTATATCATATTGTAGTGGCGCGAAATTATAGCCACCATTGAGGAAGTACTATTCTGCGCATGCGCAGGGGATTTCACCACCGGAAGCCCCTCGAGTTGCACATGCGTAGTAAAACTCGTACTTAAGCAGTTACTTTCATTATCTCGGTGAGTTAAGCTCAGACCTTCTACATGACAACACCTCGCTCCTCCACGAAGCACTTTTACACTGTTCTCTGGCAGGTATCAAGGAAACCCTTAACCTTCCACTACCAACTACAATATAATCAGCGGCTGCTAAGCTGAATGACAGGAATTTGTATAACCAAGTATCATCATAAATAAAACCTTTTTATTATATTGTAAATTGTTCTAATGTCTCTTCATTAAAAATGCTGTTGAAAGGTGATAGAGAGAGACTAAAGTCTCTGTGACAACTATCATACCTATTTACACTGGTGACCCCCGACGTGATACGAACACGCAGCCTTATTTACAATATGCTTTCCAGTGGTCTATCCATGCATCCCTAAGTTTGTTTTGTGCTTTTTGCAGTCTTTCAGCACTGTCTTATCTATCAATCATTGATCTTTGGTTCCTCTACATCCATGTTTGCACCATTTTTATTCTTCCGGGAAGATGTACATTTCATTTGTCAGTATTCCATTTAACAGCTGTCATGCATGGGAAATGAAAAGAGGTTCACCTACCTTCCTCTCTTGTCTTCACCTTCCGGTCAGTCCCTTGACCATTGACGTCATGACCCTCATCTTCTGGCTCATCCCCACACACCCCGCTGATCTCAAAGATCACCTCCTCACTTCACTCTATGTCAAAATCTTCCACCCATCTGGGTGGGCACCTTGCACGTTGTGATCTTAAGCTGGGAACCTCATTCTCTTCCTCCTTTCCACACTCATCATCCAACGAAGCGACAATCCTACAAAGATTTAAGACATGACATGGCATTCCATCCACAGAAATGGTTTTTTTTTTAGAATTGAAAGTCATCACTATAACTCTGTTCGACTGAGTTGTGCAGCATGCCTTTGTTGGCTTGATCCAGACTTCATTTCCCACCTCTACGAAGACGGGCTCTCTCTCTTCTACAGAACATCTCAATGGTTTACTTGGATGCCTAGTGCCTTATGCATCCCTGTAAGCAGTACTGTAATTTGGTATTTAGTTTATTCCTGATGTTTTCCATTTGTTTGTTTTTTTTACTGAAAGCCTTGCTTCAGTTCTGGTATCCAATCCTGCTGTTCATCTTACTTCAGTCTTTTATGTTCTTTATTGATCCAGAATGCTGCCACATTATATTCCTTTGGTTTGCTCCATATGTTCTTCCAGAATTTCTCAACTTTCTCTATGTATGATGATTTCTTTACTTCTATTTATTATTTCTCTAATTCTCTGTTGAATGCTTTTTCCTCCATCTGGAAAATTTTGTTTTGTCTGTAAAACGTATTTCTCTTATTAAACTTATTGCACTTTCACCTGAATATGCTACTTCAGAGTTTCCATGATTGTTGGAAGAGTGTCTTGGCTACTTATTATATATTTCCTTTCCCATTCCTTGCCTTTTTTGTCTTAACATTCACACTTCTTTATATTCTTTGACATTCTATTTCCTTATGTATCTTAACTTTCTACTTAAGTAAATGACATGTTTTCTTTATTGGTCTTCAATTTAATATTCTTTTGGGTGCTAAGAGCTTTTGCTGTTGAGTACACAAGGTTATTTATAGTTATAAAGACCCTTATCATTTTCCATTAGTAGTTCTTTCATTGCTGGATTATATACACTTCTATTTTGTGAGAAGGTTTTCTCACTATTTCAGAATTTTGGAAGTGGATCTCTATTTTTTATTTCTGTATGTAAGTTCTTATTTCTCTAACAGCACCCTTTTTAGCTTCTTTCTTCTCTTGTTCAAGGAATGGTAAATCATCTTTTCATTTTCATCAACATTTAGAGCTTCAGTTTTGTTCAAGTTGATCATTGTTGCAGATCTCATTTATTTGTTGTGCAATTTAGTTTTAGCTCATATTATGGATGGTAATAACAGGTGTCCTAGCATTTGTGTCTTGTTTAGGGACCTGACTGGCTTTTGTTTTTAATTGTTCCAGTTCTGCTTGTGCAAGTCTGTGGTTTCTCATCATGTCCTTTTTAGTGTTACTTAGTTTACTAGTATTCATATTTGGCCTTTGGTTTTCCCCATAATTTTCCCCTATATATGTTTGCTCAGTAATGTTGTTCTGAGGTCTTTTCAGAGCTGTCATTATTTCTTTGGTCCATTTTAGTTTCACACTTTGAGTTCTGGTGTTATTTGGTGGTGGATTTCCAGCAGTTCAGGGGTGGGGTTCTCTCAGTTCTATTACCATCTACAGCAGCATTATGAGAATTTGTTCCAGGTACCAGTTTTTAAATCCCAGCCTGGTTCCTCACTGGAGGATGTGACCCTTGGTAATCCATGTGATGTATGTTGGAGGTGATTAGGGTATTACACATTAAGATTTGAGTTTCCATTTTATTCTTACTGTCAGGTAATAGTTATCTACCAACTATTAGGTTTACCTAAAGAAGCTCAGACTTATATTATTAAATGATAATATTTTGTAGCTAGGAAGAATTTTGTTATTAAATGATAATTTTTCATAGTTACAAAGAATTATTTTGTTGTTAAATGATATTTCATACTTTGAAAGAATTATTTTAGTTGTTAATTGATATTTCACAATTAGAAAGAAATATTTTTGTTGTTGAATTTCTTACTTTTAAAGAATTATTTTTATTTTTAAATGGTTATATTTTATAGTTAGAAATATGTCTAGGATGTTACCTGATAGTGTGTATCTCAGAGATGAAGGAATTTATCAGGTCAAGATGCTAATTCTCTGTTTTGAGGCATCACAGCACCAGTAATACAGACATGTGATTAGAATGTTGCAGGAAAGAATCACATAATGGATTCTTCAAGCTGAGATAACCTACAGGAGACCTATGAGGAGACCAAAAATGAAATGGTCGGATATCCATAGTCTCAGTTGGTCATACTTGGGGACCCAGCTGGAAAGTCTGTGAAGGGTTGCTTCTGACAGGACCCTGTGGAGGTGGTGTCTGAGGCTTTACTCCTGTGACCTACCCGGTAATAGTAAATAGAGAAGGTGAATGGAAATGATAGTATTTCATAGTTATAAAGAAATATTTTCATTTTTAAATGAGTCTGTTTCATAGCCCAAATGAATTATTTTCGTAACTCTCTCCAGTGGGGAGGTGAATATAACATGCACTTGTTGATGAGATACAGGAGAAAGAGAGAGAAAAAAATTTAAGATAGCTGAGAACTTGTGTTGTAGATTATGAGTTTGAATTGTGTGAGATTTATAAGTCAATGGGACAACATGAAGAGGAAAAATGTAGTTCTGATGAGAAAAATGTATAGTGTCTAACTTGAGAGACAGAATTTATTACAGCTTTGGGCAGCATAGTTTCTGGACATCTTGCTATGGAGGCTAGACAGTGTGGTTTATGTACATGTTAGTGTCAGTTATGAATATATTTGTGTGGGTAGACAAATTAGTGTAGGATGTGGTTTATAGGGATATTAGTGTGGCCTATGGGCAGTACAATTGGATATGGGTAAAAAACAACAATATAGACTGTGATATCAATACAGTAAAGTTTGTATTTCTATTCACTTTGAAGCTTCTGTTTTGTGCATCAAAATTAATGTTGAGTTCTATACAGTAAGTTTATTATGGAATGGATGCAGATGGTAAAATTAGATGTGTGTGTGTGTGTGAACTTTTGTGTGCAAGAAAGTAGCCAAAATGATTTGTATAATCTACCCTTCCATGTGTTTTCTTATTTTATACATTTCTTTTTAATTGTTTCAGTCATTGGACTGTGGCTATACTGGAGCACCTTATTAAAAAAATAAATGCTGGAGTCAAACAAATTGACCTCCGTACATATTTTTTTAAAGCCTGGTACTTATTCTCTGTCTCTTTTGCCAAATTGCTAGTTACTGAGACAGAAACATACCATTAGTTGTCAAGTGGTGGTGGGAAACAAACACAAACACACATGCACACATGCTTTTTTTTATTTTCCATCTACCAAATTACTCACAAGACTTTGATCAGTCCAATACTATAGAAGACACCTGCCCAATGTGCTGCACAATGGAACTGAACCCAGAACCATGTGGTTGAGAAGCAAACTTCTTACCACACAGCCGTGTCTGTGCCTATATTTTATTCATATTTTTATTACAGGAGTTCTAATGTGGGAAATCTTTACCTGTGGTGATGAACCATATGCTGATAAATCCAACACTGAGGTCCTTGAGTTGGTTTGTAGTAGCAATGCCCGGCTGGAGAAGCCTATTACGTGTCCAAAGGATATATACCAAGAAATGAGAATGTGCTGGAAGAAAGTGAGTATTATATTTCTGTTTTAGGATCAGATAATGGAAATCTTCCTTACACCATCTCTTTCCCTCTATCTCTCTCTCTCTCTCTTTCCTACTCTCTCCTTCTTTCCATAAACAGCTTTATATACCAATATTCAGTCGAATCGTCCAACCCATGCTAGCATGGAAAGCAGACGTTAAACGATGACGACAATTACCTCTTAGAGACTAGGTTTCCCATTTCACAATCACACCCATCCATGATCAGTTGCCAACAACCTTCTAAGCTTCAACCCACATTACACTACTATACATTCATGCAACGATGCAGCTGCTGCCATTGCTACATGTGCAAGCAGGTTAGACTACATCATCACCCCCACCCCTACCCATCCCTCAAAAAAATTCATCCAACTGCTTAACAAAGTTTCAGTCATCAGCAAACTGTTTTTTCTTCATCTCTTCTACAGTTACTAAAACAGCATCTACAGAGATTCATTCACCAACGGCTGTTGCTAGTAGTAGATTGCTGAATAAACTATTAGAGAGCAGTTGGTGACAGAGTGTTGTATAAATTATGAGAGGCAGTTGGTGGTAAATCTGGTAGAGTACTGGGTAAAATTGTCTGTAGTATTTAGAGGAATCTCTCTTTATACTTTGAATCATACTGGGGATCAGCTTTATCTTCCATATTTTCCAAGTTCCAGTCCCTAAAAAGGTATGGCTTTGTGTCTACCTTATAAATTGTTGTTGTTATTGCTGTTGATGTTGTTGTGATTAAGTACCAGAAAAATGGCTGATTGTCAAATCGCTTTGAGATATTTAGTTATATTTCCTTACATTCTGTGTTCAAATTTCATTATGGCTAACTTTGACTTTCAACCTTTTGGTTTGGCCACATTGGAAATCTTTATGATCATTGTTGAAGTGGAGCATTAGGCCTCTGAAATGTTGCCTGGCAGTCACTGCTCACTAAGACTGAATAATGGGATTATGGGGTTAGTAAAAGTCAACACTTGCATTTTATATAGTGCTAATAAGCAGCAATGGTCTAGAAACAATTGTGTGTGTCAACAAGGACAGTTGTAGCAGGAAAGGGTAGCTATGGCAAAGGAAGTTATAGGGGATGTTGTTAAAAGGCTTAAGGATTGAGCTTTCTTTCTTTGACTATGCCCTTATCAATTCTTTAAGTACCACTTGAAGAGCATGGTGGAATGGCAGATGGTACACTTGTGTTTTTTTATGAAAGGTGAGTGAGAGCATCAAGATTGATGAAGCTAAATTGATCCACACTGATTGTGGCTGTAAACAAGAAGTGAGAAGTGACACTAAGGAATCAATAAAATAGACTCTTCCCTCTCCTAAATTCCAAGTCTTGGGACTATATTTGAAGCAATCATTAGAATGTCAGAACAAATATCTTGTGTTATTTGTTCCAGCTCTTTACACTCACAGTTCAAATTCGACTAGGGTCAACTTTGACATTCATCCGTTTGTGGTCAGTAATGAAAGTGGCAGTCAAGGACTGGGGTCAGTATTATCAACTAGCTCCCTCTCCTTGTACCTATGCTAAAAACATTATTTAGAAGGTAGTAATATATATGGTAGAGTGTTTAAATTGCAGCATTTAGTTTGTTGTCTAGAATTGATGTTCTACTACTACTACTAGTAGTAGTAGTAGTAGTAGTATAGCTGTAGTAATAATAATGTAGTATCATAGTAACAAAGAAATAACATAATAGTAATACTAATAATAATATTGCTGGACTTGAATGCTTCAGCCACAACATTCCTACAAATATGTGTGACCTTGTACCACAGTTAGAGGACATTGCTGCTAGAGCAGTGGTGGAATGTGAAGTGTAGACACAATAGACATTGAAAGAACATTTAACAGAGTTAAATGTTCTTTCAATGTCTACTAAGTTCAAATTTTGTCAGAATTGATTTTAGTTTTTAATCAAATTTACAATCTCTTAATGCCTGACCTTTGAAATCAAATTACATTCTCCATAGATTCAGATTCAAGAAATTTGAACCTGAAATCGAAATCGAACCGAATCCGACGACTGGCATCCATGCCAACCTCTCCTTCATTGGACACTAAACTCTGCTTGCGAAGACTTGTTGAGGCAAGTGAAATCGAAATTGAACCATACTCGATGACTGGTCACCGCACCAGTGGAGCACTAACAGCACTGTCGAGCATGTTCATTGCCAGAGCAGCTGTCTGGCTTTCGTGCTAGTGGCCCGTAAATAGCACCATTAGAGCGTTATCGTTACCGGCGTTGCCTTCTAACACTCGTGCTGGCAGCACGTTAGAAAATCATTCGAGCGAGATCATTGCCAGTGCCCCTGGACTGGCTCTTGTGCAGGTGGCACATAAAATACACCATTTTGAGTGTGGCCGTTACCAGTACCGCCTGACTGGCCTTCGTGCGGGTGACACGTAAAAGCACCCACTACACTCTCTGAGTGGTTGGCGTTAGGAAGGGCATCCAGCTGTAGAAACTCTGCCAAATCAGATTGGAGCCTGGTGTAGCCATCTGGTTTCACCAGTCCGCAGTCAAATCGTCCAACCCATGCTAGCATGGAAAGCGGACGTTAAATGATGATGATGATGATGATGATGATAATGCCTGACCTTGTGTCAGCCAAAGTTAGCTATCAATTATTAGTGTGGCAGAAAATGTGGATCATACCAGACTAAAAATTCTGTACAGTATTTACTTTCCTCTTAATATTTCAAATTCAAATCTTGTTGAGTCAATGTAACATTTTCATTCTGTCACAGTTGATGAAATAATTAATGGCCATGTCTGGAATTGTTTCTTCAGATTACAGCCCTTCTCTGCAAATGTGGCCCTATGCTTAGTCTTTTGCTGGTTTCAATCTTTAGACTGCAGGCATGTTGAGACACCAACATTTTCCAGGATTTTAGTGAAACTAATACTTAATTTTTTAGATATCTGTTTATTGATTGATTAGGTCCACCTTGAGGTTAAGAGATGTAACTCACTACCAAAATACCACAAGGTAGTTTTTGTTTGATTCAGTAATTGATGTCTTGTCAATACACATATCATCATCATAGATTTATAATGTTCACTTTTCTGTGGGTTGGAGAGAGTTGATTGAGGCAGCCAGATGCTCTCCTTGTTGCCAACCTTTACTTGTTCTCAAGCATGGTAATATTTCTCCATGGCCACACACGTTTTTGGAAAATATTTGAGATGAGTGACATTCCTTTTCAACAAATATGTTGTCAAGATAAGACACAAACATTTACACTCACTTGTATACGTATATACATACATATTCATATAAAATGGGCTTCTTTTAGTTTCCATCTACCAAATCCACTCACAAGATTTTGGTCAGCTGAGGGCTATAGTAGATGACACTTGCTGAAGGTACTATGCAGTAGGACTGGATCCAAATCCATGTATTTAGGAAGCAAAATTCTTAACCATGTAGCCATGCCTGTGCCCATTAGATGTATCATATCTACTTTTATACATGTAATGGATTTCCATACAGTTTCCACCTGCCAAGCTTCACTCATGAGGTATGGTCAACTTAGGCCATTGTAGAAGACACTCAACCAAGATGTTATATAGTGTAATCAAACCCAGAACTAAGTAGTTGCAAAACTAACTTCTTAAACCACATAGCCACATCTAAAAAATATTTTTATCATTATCATCATCATCATCAAACGTCCATTGTCCATGCTGACATGGGTTGGACAGTTTGACCAGGGATAGTAAGCTGAAGGGCTGCACCAGACTCCAGTCTGATTTGGCATGGTTTCTACAACTGGATACCTTTCCTAACACCAACCACTCTGAGAGTGTAATGGGTACTTTTACATGTCACGGCATGGGTGCTAGTTGCATGACACCAATATCTGCCATGACTATGATTTCACTTGGCTTGATAGGTCTTCTCAAGCACAGCATATCGCCAAGGATCTTGGTCATTTGTCATTGCCTCCGTGAGGCCCAGCATTCGAATATCATGCTCCACCACCTTGTCCCATGTCTTCCTGGGTCTACCTCTACCACAGGTTCCCTCACAGTTAAAGATCGGCACTCCTTTACACATCTGTCCTTGTTCACATGTATCACATGACCATATTAGCACTCAACATCTGATGCCACTTGTGCCCAACTTTTCTCTCAAGACAGCCACACTCTGTCATACATGCACACTGACGTTGCACATCCAGCAAAACATACTAGCTTCATTTCTTTCATGTCTACGGATGTCCTTAGCAATCACAGCCCATGTTTCACTGTTGTGTTGCATAGCTGTTTGCACACAAGCATCATACAGTTTGCTTTCACTCTGATGGAGAGGCCCTTTGTTGCCAACAGAGGTAGAAGCTCTCTGAACTTTGCCCAGCCTATTCTTATTCTCGCAGCTATGCTCTCAGAGCATCCACCTCCACTACTGACTTGGTCACCTAAATAACAAGCTGTCAACTAACTAGCTTACCCCACTGGCAATCAATGGAGTCTATTTTCTGTACAATTTTAGTGTTTTTGGTACCTCTGCATCTTCCTTCCCCAGTTAATCTTCCTTTGATATTGCTGCACCTCTTATGTGACCATCGCTTGCACCAGATACATCTTATGGAGGTTCTACCTATGTCTTTCCTACAGATTGAGCAGGGCCATCTACCTAAAGGGATTTGTGATTTGTCTGCTTTCCTACTTACTAAGACTTTGATTTTTGCTAGGTTAACTCTAAGGCCCTTTGATTCTAGACCCTGCTTCCACACCTGAAATTTCTTCTCTAGTTCTGGTAGTGATTCAGATATAAGAACACTGGTAGTGATTCAGATATAAGAACACTGGTAGTGACTCTCTTCATAATGCTATATTGTCCATTGCAAAATCCTACAGTAAATGTTTTACTCATTCTATTCTTGCAGAACCCAGATGAACGATATTCATTTTCTACTCTACGAGAAAACTTAAGTAATTTATTGGAACTATTCATCACCCAAAATTAAATGAATTTTTTAAAAAATGTGGCTGCCACCAGAAATATGAATTATAAAACATACTTCTCTTCTTCACAAACAACACAAAATATCTCTTGCCGGTGATGTTGGTTTTGTTTTCTACTGTTTTTGCCTGTTTTTTTCTTTCTTTCATTTTCTCTTCATTTCTGTCAAATTGTGACAATATTGTGGCAGAAATCATAATACAAAACTTTTAATGCAATGCACATTTTGAAAGAAAAATTAAAAAACAGTAAAAGCAACATTTAAACAAACAAAAATTTTAAAAATATAAATTTTTTGACTGGGGTAAAAATATATTATTGTAAAATTTTTTGTTTTCTTTACTGCTTAATAGACAAAAGAGTGAATAAGATGAAAGGAAATGACACTGAAATGATGGAAAGAAAGTTTAAAATGATCAAAATACAACTATCTATCTATATATATATATAGGCATAGGAGTCGTTGTGTGGTAAGTAGCTTGCTAACCAACCACATGGTTCTGGGTTCAGTCCCACTGTGTGGCACCTTGGGCAAGTGTCTTCTATTATAGCCTCGGGCCAACCAAAGCCTTGTGGGTGGATTTGATAGACGGAAACTGAAAGAAGCCCATCGT
>NC_068993.1:28274132-28279121 GCF_001194135.2 Octopus bimaculoides
TATATATATATATATATATATATATATATATATATCTTTGTGTCTGTGTTTGTCCCCCTACCATCGCTTGACAACTGATGTTAGTGTGTTTACGTCCCCATAACTTAGCGGTTCAGCAAAAGAAACCAATAGAATAAGTACTAGGTTTACAAAGAATAAGTCCTAGGGTCGATTTGTTCAACTAAAGGCAGTGCCCCATCATGGTCACAGTCAAATGACTGAAACAAATAAAAGAATACAGGAATATATATATAGATAGATAGATATATGTATGTATGCATATATATACATTGATACTTTGATAGGTTTCGGCCAGTATTGGCCCAGACCATGGCTAACTTAATAGCACCACCTGGTATAGATATATGTATATCCACAAACACACATCCACACGTCAAAGTCACTAACCCCTAATCCACACCTTTGTTTTAGGTTCTGCAGTACTTTATTATCTCTCCTTCTTCCTAGATCTTCTGCCAAACTATTTTTTCCCAACCAGTCGCCATGATTGATCGCTAAATCCACAAGTTTTTTTTTTTTTATTCTCTCTTTGTTTATTTCTTCATATTCCAAGACAACATTGGTATTATTCCAAATCGAATAAAATGGTGTAAATCTCATCAGGGAAAGAAAGAAACCAAACCCATCAATAAGACATTTTAACAGAATGTAATGAATGTGTATAATGATGAACAGAACACTTTTAAGTTCTTTTTAAAAAATACATTAGTAGATATAACGTCAAAGGTAGCCTATAGAAAGAGAAGGGGTAAAAGAAAGGAATAAGCAGAAAACTAATAAAGGAGAAATATAGAGTGATATGTGAATTAAAATAAAAGCTTAAAGACTTGTAAATAGATATATCTAATGGAAGTGAAGTGTAAGAAGAAAATCAATGTTCAAATTATATAGAATGGTAGAAATCACTTATATGATAAGCATGTTCTTTAAACGTGTTTACAAGGGGATTCTTAGAAAATAGAATATAAAAGAACTCACTATTACAGATTTGGCAGAATTCTTTGCCTTTATCGTATGGGAATGCAATGTAGAGAATCAACCAATCTAAATTAAATTGTTTACTATGATCTTTTAGATACCAAATTAATTTACTAAGCCTTGTACTGTTGCATTTATTACTATCCCTAAATGTAAAGTAATGATTAGAAATTCTTTTAGATAACTGAAGAAGAACTACCTATATAAAAAAAGACATTGGTACCGGAAGTAATTTTACACTGGTATATAGAGTTTTTAGTCTTAGAATTACTAGACATAAACTTAATTCTGTTGGAATGGACTGCAGAGACAATAACCTTGTTGTTAATATTACTAGGGGAATGGTTAGTATTAGCTAAATTAATGTTAATATTTTCAGTATACTATCCATGCTATGAATTTCCTTGGTGATATTTTGAAGATACCTCAGATGTTTATTCCTTAGGGGATGAATGGTGAAATTTTACATTCCTCACGATAGACCAGACATCATCTTCAAACTGCTTCAATCTTGGGTTAGGTGGAGGATTGTTTTTATATTTAAATAATTTTTTAAAATTCAGAAGTTAGATCATTAGTGGGCTGTTGAATGCCCTTATTGTCGAAGAAAAAAGTGAGCCATCTTATACAGTTAATATAGGAATTTGTCATACTATTCTTTTTGGAATAATACCAAATGTTGTCTTCAAAACATATGTCGAAAGTAAAAGAATTTGAATAACACCTGCGTTTAACTCCATTTATTTATTTATATATATGATACAAAATATTTCACATCAACCCGCAGTTTCTACCTTTACAAACAGGTTGTTACTTCCTTTTTACTTGTGTGATTTGTTGCTGCCCTGGTAACTGTTTATCTATTTTTTCCGTGTTAATGGTAAACAAGGTGCGGGAGTGGCTGCGTGGTAAGTAGCTTGCTTACCAACCACATGGTTCCGGGTTCCGTCCCACTGCGTGGCACCTTGGGCAAGTGTCTTTTACTATAGCCTCAAGCCAACCAAAGCCTTGTGAGTGGATTTGGTAGACGGAAACTGAAAGAAACCCATCGTATATATCTATATATATATGTATGTGTTTGTGTGTCTGTGTTCCCCCCACCACCACAAACATTGCTTGACAACCGATGCTGGTGTGTTTATGTCCCTATGACTTAGCGGTTTGGCAAAAGAGACTGATAGAATAAGTACTAGGCTTACAAAGAATAAGTCCTGGGGTTGATTTGCTTGACTAATGGCGGTGCTCCAGCATGGCCGTAGTCAAATGACTGAAACAAGTAAAAGGGTAAGGGAAAAATACACATCCATTTATATATACTTCTACCAGGTTTCCATATAACTTTCTTTAAAAAATAGTTACCACATATGGAGCTATTTAATATAAACGCATCTCTTAAGGATATACGCATTCCCCCAAAGAATGCTTTCCTTAAGCAACTCAGTAGTAAATCTAACATAGTTCACTCCATAATGAGACTTATTGATAAGCACTTGAACTTAAATAACAAATACTCAGGAATCTTTAAGAATAAAATTAGAGTAGGCCATAGCCTAACTAATAACCTAGCTACCGTTATAGCCTCAATCAACAACAATAAGCTAGACACCTTCTACAAGACTAGGAAAAATACCAACATAAACCACAACTGCCAACAGGCAAATGGAAAAAATCTTGTCCCTAATAACTCGTCCTCAAACAACACGGACTATGACCTGATAAATAAAAGCCCCATTCAACATAACACAAGCACAGATAAACTGAATAATTTATGTGGTTGCAGGGACAGAAATAATCATACAAAATCTTATATAGGAGCCACAAATAATGAAATGATACTTAGATACAATACCCACCAATCTACCTTTAGAAATAGAAATAAAGCAAACTCTACAGGACTTAGTAGCTACATCTGGGAATTAAAAGACAAAAATTCAACTATAGTTTAGAATGGCATATCCTAGCAAAAACTTTGTCTTATGCCATTAACAATAACTGCTGTGAGTTTTGTATAACACAAAAACTACTAATTTTAATGACCAAATCACCTCTACTCAAAAAAGGTATGAAAATAACATTTTTATTCACATAAAGGCCAATTTGTATTCTTTAATTTTCGTTAAACCTGCTCATTTCTGTATACACCACTATCTCCTAGCTTAAATGTTATTAGCAGACCTACTTATCAGTGTATTACCTCTCCTTAACCTTCCCGAACCTAACTAGCTTACGCATATCCAACCCACATTATAAATAAATAAAAATAGTTATATCCTATGCTAGCCTACCCCAACCCACATTATCAATAAATAATTAATATACTTAATCTACTTTCTACGCTAGCCTACCTTTTTCCTATAATTCTTTTCAGTCGAGAACTACCAACTCTTTTTACACACTAAATTACCCCTCTTCTATCTTTTTCTTTTCATTTCACTCGTCAAACCTAAATATTATTCCAATACTTTCCTTTTACACATTAAATCGTACTCCTGCTAGATATAAAATTTACCCTTATTTAAGGCTTCCTCTGTAAATATACGAACTGTCCACAACCTATAAGTTAGGGACACATAGCTCCTATTAACCACACTGGATATCCTTAATTAGGGATAACTAACTACGAGACTTCAGAGTCAACCAACCTCTATTCTTCAACTACCTCACAATGGATTTAGTGAACTTTGAACATTTCCTTTTCCAATTTTAGCACCAAAGATATTTGGTGTTTTTCCTCCATTTTCTGATCGTCTATATATATGTATACAGATATGTATGTATATATATATGTATACAGATATGTATGTATATATATATGTATGTGTATATATATATATATATATATATATATATATTGGAAGGTTTGGAGGTGATGTACAGGAATTATATATTAGAAAAAATAAGGTACTCAGATATCTGGATGGTTGTACATTTATAGATTTTTATTAATATGTCACATGTTTTATAAATATTAGCGCTTGCACCTATTCTTGTAGGGTTTTCAAATATGATTTCACTTTCAGAGGGTGTCTCTTTTTATAGTATTATTGAATATGTAGGGGTGGAGAGAGATATATAGGATAGTAAAAGAGGGTGAGGAATGGAGGGAAAAGTGAGAGAGAGTGTGTGTGAGTGTTTTTGTGTGTGTGCGTGCTTGTGTGTGTGTGTGCCTGTATATCTGAAAGGAGTGTCAATGGGAAAGAGAAGGAAAGGTGAGAGAAGAAAGAAGAAAATTGTGTTTACAGCAGGTCAGTTCTTTCAATGACATGTTTATTCTGGGCCTTTTTGAAAATGGCAAAACCAGGTGACATTGTTTGGAAGAAAGTTGTTTTTCAAAAGGTTGGCACCATTGTCCAGTGGGGGAGAGTATGTGGGTGTGTTTTTGTGTGTGTGTGGAGATATGTGGAAGATTATTAACTAATCACAGTAAGAAACCTTGTTTGTTGACTTACTACTTTGTATATAAAATCTGTAGATAGAAATGGCAATAAGCTTATATATATGTATGTGTGTGTATCTCAGCAAACTGAGTTCATATTACCCTTTGTCTTCACATATGTGAAGCCCCACTATGTGAACAAAAGCCTCTTTGGCATCAGGAATGGACGTCCACCTGTAGAAAACCTGTCTGATTGTCTCATCTGACCTATGCAAGTATGTAAAAGTTGACATTAAAATGATGATGAGGAGGACATGTGTGTGTGTGTGTGTATATATATATATATATATATATATATATCATCATCATCATCATCATCATCATCTTCGTTTAATGTCCATCTTCCATGCATGCATGGGTAGGATGGTTGACAGGAGCTGACCAGGTAGAAAAACTACCCTAGGCTACTGTGTCTGTTTTGGAAGGGATTTTACAGCTGGATGCCCTATCTAACACAAACCGCTCCGCAGAGTGTGCTTTTTATGTAGCACTAGCACAAGTGAAGTTAGTTTTGGCATGATACATATATATATATATATATATATATATATATA
>NC_068993.1:28279430-28281529 GCF_001194135.2 Octopus bimaculoides
ATATACATATATATATATATATACATATATATATATATATATATATATATATATACTCTAATATCAAACACTTTGCCACCCCTCGAATCTGGGTAAGTTTTTGGATATACTCCCATGAACTTATTGGATTCCCTAAACTACACAAATTTATATGCATTGTACATACAACTCTATGGACCAACTTGGACATCAAAAGTCTATGTAATCCCATAAATAATTATATGTGCATACTGAAACATGAACAAAATGCATGATGCAGGTGCGTTTGTATGTGTATATACATGCATATATGTGTGTGTATATATATGTGTGTGTGTGTATACATATAACATATATTTGTTTCCATCATGAGACTGTGGCCATGCTTTGGCACTTCCTTGAAGAATTTTAGTTAAATGAATCAACCCCAGTACTTATTCTACTAGTCTCTTTTGCTGAACACATAAGTTACAGGGAGCATACAACTGTTGTCAGGCGGTGGGGAACAGACACACATATGATGGGCTTCTTTCCGTTTTTGTTTATCAAATCCACTTACAAGGCTTTGATCATCCCAAAGCTACAGGAGATGACACTTGCCCAAGGTGCCACACAGTGGGGCTGAACCTGGAACCATGCGGTGGAAAGCATATTTCTTACCACACAAGAAAATAAAAAAGAACAAAAATATGAATGTCACAACAGGATAATCTTAAACAATTACCCATTTCTTATGTCTGTTACCAGTTCATTTCAAAGAAAATCAGTTCACTTCTTTAACTCAGCTGGATACCGAAAACTGTTACCTTATGGACTTAATTTTAGATATATAGTAACATTACCACTGTCTTTACCCTGCTGCTTTTCAAGTCATTAAAAAAAGTTATTCTTATGTTTAAATGTCCATTTTTTTCTTAAAATTCCAAACAAGTCTGTGGTTAAAGATCGAATATGCTGTTTCTTTATTCTTTATTTTTTATTTCTCTTAATTTGTTTTTGTTGTTATTTTCTCATTTGTATCTGTGTATTTCCTTGTTCTTCTTTGTCAGAGGAATACTGGAAATAGTATTTGCTGTGGGTATAAAATGTGGAGAAACTAAAGATTATACAGCAGTGCTTTGACTTTGGTTACCTGGGGATGCACATGTATACAGATATTGATGAATCATATTAATGTAATATTGCATATAACATTCAGCAACTGACAGCTAATGATGATACATTGAAACAATTGTAATGATTTGTAATAAAGCCTGTTCAATCCATCTTCTCATATTAAAATTTGTTTGTTTATACTCTATGGATATTTGCAGATTTTCACTCGTATATCCACTAACAGAAGAAGTCTTATTATATAATAAACTTTGCTAGCCAATATCTGGAGACAAACTTTGGGAAGTGCACTATAAAGTTATTCCCAAGATTATATTAAAATATACTAGTGCAAGCATGCTATGTTTAAGATAATGTATTTTACATTGATTTGATATCGTATGTATTGTATATTCCTATAGTGTATATACATAAGTATACTATGGCATATATATGTGTGAAGAATGCTTACAAAACATGCAACATGAAGGAAACTTGAACATCAACAGTGGAAAATGTAAAATACAGGTATATGTTAAAAGAACATGCATTTATAATGCAATGAAAACTTAACTGCTAATAAATATTGCCAATAAATTTTAATATATATATATACACACACACACACTTTGATGCATTTTTAATACAGTTGGTGTCTGTTACTAAACACAATATCATCATAAATACCATTATCTTATCTATGTTTATGCGTAGTGGAAAATTAAGCCTATCTAATTCGCATTATTGTCACTCTTTTGATGCAAACTAGATGAAAGAAGTGCATTGTTTGTTTATATATAACATGCAGTTATATAATCAAATATTGTTACATACAGAATGAAAGTGAAGTGAAGCCAGCCAGTAGGTAGATATTTAACCCTTTCGTTACTAAGCCAGCCGTAGCCGGCCGAACGTACCCATTGTTATTTAAATGTATATTTGAACCCAAATCTCGTTAGTACATTCGTTAAAACACCTGATTTCACTTTGCAAACAGTTGAGTTATTGTCTCCGACATTGTTTGGCGT
>NC_068993.1:28282389-28283964 GCF_001194135.2 Octopus bimaculoides
ATGTTGATAAATAAAAAGTTACAGGTGTTTAATGAGACTAGTTTAAATTCATGATTATTTTAGAATTTAATTGAAACTCATGAGGGGTGTATTTTGATCAGAAATATAGTAACGAGAGGGTTAATAACAATGTAATCTTAGAATTTCTCACGTTGAAAAGTAAAATACTAAAAGTATATTTACCATTGTTAAAGCAATGATATATTAATTCTTAGTAGAATGCTGGCAAAGCATGCAACAGTTGAAAATATAGAATTTAAAGCAGACAGCTGTATAATGAAATACTGATTTCAAGCTCTGGCAGAAAGCCAGCAATTTTGGGGAGAGATAAGTCAATTACATCGATCCCAGTGTTCAACTAGTTCTCGTTTTATTAACCCTGAAAGAATGAAAGACAAAGTTGAACTCAGAATATAAGGATGAATGAAATGCCATTAAGCATTTTGCTTAGTGCAGTAACAATTCTGCCAGCTTGCTGCCTTACTATAAGAGGAAATATTGTAAAGCAGTTATTAACAACATGCATTTAATATTACAAAATAATGATGAATAAATGAAGAATATTAATTGAAAAAAAGACAATGAAACATAAGTTGTAATAATAAGAGCAAATCCTACTACCAAAAAAAGGTTCTAACATAGTGTTGTCAGTGGCTAAAACAGACTTAAAACAAAATATTATTAGTATTAAAGATTTAGGAAGAAAACTCACATTATTAATGTAAGAAAAAGAGCAATGAAAATTTTTTAATGGCTTATACCACACAAATAGTTCATATTACCATTTGTCTTCACAATTGTGAAGCCTCACTGTGCGAACAAAATTCTCTTTGTCCATGCAGATGAAAACATGTGCATTGTTTAATAGACTGGGGGATTATTACTTTGCTTGGAAATAGGTTAGAGTTGGCATCAGGAATGGCATTCACTTGTAGAAATCCTCTCTGAGTGTTGTTTCATCTGACCTATGCAAGTACGGAAAAGTTGACATTAAAATATATTAAAATGATGATATATGTATCATATATATATATATATATATATATATATATATATATATATATATATATATATACAAATGAAGTTGTAGAGATATTCAAACATGCAATGTTTGCCAAGTAGAAATTCAAATGAAAGGTTGCACATGCACATATACTGTAATCTGGTCATGAATACTTCACTCCAGCCAGGGATAAGATAAAAGAGATTAGTGTATATCATTGCATTTGTGCTACCATGTAATTTTTAAAATAATATCAAATATATATATATGTATATATATATATATATCTATACTATAAAAGGCAAATCTACTCTGTGTGTGTGTATGTTTAAAATTAATACATTTACACAATTCAAAATTTCTTTGATTAAACAATCGCAATTAATATTCTAAATACGATAAGTTAGGTCACTGCGTCATTTTTTCACTCCAAAAATTTCCTAATAATGAATAAAATCCGTAAAACCACGGAGGTAAACATTTTCTCCCTAATAAAATCTAATTTCTTCTTTCTAATACAAATCCATTCAACTCCTACTTTCTCTTATGAAGCTTTACGAAAAATCCAACAA
>NC_068993.1:28286164-28288860 GCF_001194135.2 Octopus bimaculoides
CCGTTATTAATTCTGTCCGGGACAAAGCTGGGGGGATTTTCTTCCTCGACACTCCTGCAGGAACTGGCAAAACTTTTGTCACAAAATTAATATTGGCTGAGATTAGGCGAACACAAGGCATTGCCTTAGCTGTGGCATCATCTGCAATTGCGGCTACTTTGTTGCCAGGCGGCAGGACAGCTCACTCCACTTTCAACCTTCCGCTTGACTTAGCGAAGACGGACACACCAATTTGCAACATCAGTAACAGCTCAGATCAGGCAGAAGTGTTCAGACGATGCAAGCTTATCGTTTGGGATGAATGTACAGTGGCCTACAGAGGTGCTCTTAAGGCGCTACATAGATCTCTGAGAGACATCAAAGACTCTACAGTTCCCATGGGAGGCATAACACTTCTTCTTTCAGGAGACTTCAGGCAAATACTGCCAGTTATTCCCAAAGGGAATAGAGCTGATACAGTACGTGCCTGTCTTAAGTCATCTGCATTGCTAAGACATTGTTACAATTGTGAGAACAATAAAACAGCTTTTTCAGGGCCACCTCACATTCTATTGTTACCCACTTCTCAGAGTGCTGCAATGCTCTAGGCAAGGCTTTCTGTCCAGTTGCAAATTGATTGGTTGGTTTTCAACTTATAGCAATCTTTCCCTCAATAATCATAATCGAGTAGAATCATCAACAGTACTTTAAAACAATTAAGCCCCGAGCAACGCCGGGCACTTCTGCTAGTAATCTTATAAAACCATAAATCTTGGAAATACAGCTACCCAGGGTATCCTGGTGGAAATAATAATTTATTCCACTATTTATCAAAGTGAAAACAAAACAATTTGTCAGTTGTATTTTGAGCTGATAACGTTAAAGAAAAATACAAGGGAGATAACCAATGTTACAATAATTTGATGTAAAGCAGGCATAAGCAAGATGTTAATGGTTTACTAAGTGTCCAATGGCCTACTTTTAAATTCCAACAAGATGTGTTTTTTGAAATGCAGACATACAGAAAAAATCTTGTTCCTCAAATTTATGTATTTGTTGGAAGTTCTCAAGTTTTTAAAGAGATACAGTTTTTCAAGAGTACATACTGAACATTTTTTTTTTGGACCTGTTAATACAGGGCTTAGACTTGGAGAGGATTTTCCATTTGATGTTGAAACTGGTCACTTCGTCTTTAAGTTTCCAGATTAAAGCTGAAAGGGTTGTTGAATGTCTCTTATCATGGTACCTAAAATTTGATAGATGGTTGTTATACCTAGATTTAAATTTTCCTTCCATGGCTCCAAATATAACATTTGATATTTGTATGGCCATTGTCATAGTTCACTGAAACCTGTGCTTTATAAGCAATGAAAGATATATCACACTACTGTCCTAGAAGACATTTAGATTTGTCTCTATATGGGCATCTAGGGCAGGCTTGAGTCCTTCATTGCTTATTGATATATGACTTAACATTAGGAGAACAAAGACATGCTAAAAGTTACCTTTTCTTGTATCTCTTAAAAGACTTGTAAACCTCCAATGGATACATAAATTCGAGGACCAAGATTTTTTTTCTATATGTCTGCATTTCAAGAAATACATCTTGTCAGAATTTAAAAGTAGGCCACTGGACACTTCATAAACCATTAATATCTTGTTTACATCTGCTTCACATTGAATTATTATAGTGTCGGTTATCTCCCTTGTTTTTTTCTTGTATTCTTCTTTACCAGCATCTCTTGTTTAAATGTTATCTGCTCAAAAAGCAACTGAAACCCTGGGTAGCTGTATTTACAAGATTTGTGGTTTTTATTATAAGATTATCTTTACTCAGTTGATTGACTGCTTTTCTACTTGAAACATTACCACATAATGTGGGTGTGCATACACATACACCCACACACACACACACACACACAAACACACACACACACATATATATATATATATATATATATATATATATATATATATATATACACACACACACACATATATTATTTAACAGCCATGTTCTAACTGGTATGTGTTGGATGCTGTGATAAGATCCAATAAGTCTGAGAGTTGCATTGTGCCTATGTCTTCTTTGGCATATTTTCTCTGGCTGTATACTCTTCCTAATGCTAATTACTCTACAACATGTATTGGGTGCTTTTTTTGTGGTGTGATACAGCCTGCCAGACTGAGGAGTGGGGGTAAGCTATGCCTGTGCCCATGTATATACCCATTTGAAATATTCCTGTATTTTCTACATAGGATACTAACAACCCTGATCACAAGACCTGGCCTCTGCCCAGACTCATCACCCAAAATCCTAATCCAGGACCTCTCCCAGGGTTTTCAAGAATGTTAGACAATAGGATGTAATCTGGTTTCATCCACCCTTCACCCTCAATATTGAAAGTAGACTATCAAAATTGTTTTTTACTACTTTAGCAAGGCACCTTCTCGTGTATAGAAAGATTTGAACCCCTATTCCATTACATTATCATATTCCTCTAACATAACTGATGTTATACGTAAGATTAATAAATGAAGGAGACGACGTTGGCACGGGTGCCAGTCGTCGAATTTAACTCGATTTCGATTTCACTTGCCTCAACAGGTCTTCGCAAGTGGAGTTTAGTGTCCAATGAAGGAAGGAAAGTACGCATAAGTGGACTGGCTGAGGCCTAATGTACATATAAATATATATATATATATATATATATATA
>NC_068993.1:28289059-28289853 GCF_001194135.2 Octopus bimaculoides
CTGTGCGTGCGCGAGAGTCTGCGAGTGTGTGTGTGATAACAGAACATGCGTGTGCGTATGTATGTGTGTGTGTGTGTGTGTGTGCATGGTTTGGTGGTTTATCTGTTAGTGTGTATGTGTGTTTGTGTGTGTGTGTGTGTGTGTGACGTAGTGGAAGGAATTAGTAGCAGGAATAGTTAGTGGGTGCTTATGGACAATGGTGAGTGGAGATATATATATAATGTATATATATACACATTGTATATATATACAATGTATATATATATATACATATATATATATATACACACATTGTATATATATATACAGTGTATATATATATTTATACAATGTATGTATATATATAAAATGTATATATATATATAATGTATATATTTATATATAATGTGTATATATATATATATAAAATATATAATACAGTTCTATATTTAAGAGATGAGGAATTATTTACATTATTTACATTATTTACATTTGACGGATATTTGTCCTCATCTTGTTTGTTGTTAACACAACGTTTCGGCTGATATACCTTCCAGCCTTCGTCAGGTGTCTTGGGGAAAATTCGAACCTGGGTTCTCATTCCTAACGATGTTACTATTATTATATTACTATTATTATTATTATTATTATTATTACTATTATTAATCAGGTCGCTGCCGTGAATCGAACTCGGAATCTTGGGGTTAGTAGCCCACACTCTTAACCACTATGCCATATGCCCGTGGGCAATTATGGAGTGAATTATTTTTTTTAGGGCTTATAAATCTATTATTTTTCTATCCTTCCTCAATACC
>NC_068993.1:28289953-28290949 GCF_001194135.2 Octopus bimaculoides
GTTCCAATTCTGTCTGTTTTTTTGTGTTTTATTTATATTCTTATAAAATTAATGTAAGATATAAAATATGGAATATATTTAATTCTCTATATTTAATACTCAATATTTCATATATTCAATAAGACATTCAATACTTCATTTCATTTTACTATTTATATTATATTATATATTCCATATTCTATATCACACATTAATTTTATAAGAATATAAATAAAACATAAAAAACAGACAGAGTTGGAACCCTTTTAAATAATATATATATATATATATACATATATATAGCAATTAGAAAATGGAGGAGAATATGCGGTACCCATCAACTGTGGTTTTTGTCATTTTAGTTACAAAATAAATTAATTAATTCAACGGAATAAACTGTCTGCATATTCTCCTCCATTTTCTAATTGCTATATAAATTTAGGGTAAAATAATACCCCCTTTTACCTGCACTCACTTATTACACTTGGTATAACACTAGTGTAACAATAATTGGGTACCCTCCCAGTAATATATTGGATAGATACTATCCCTTAGTGGGTTGAATCCTCAACCCCTAACTCTCTTGCATTATACACACACACACACACATATATATATTTATATATATACACATATATATACATACATATATATATATATGTATATACCTCAATTTAATTTTGATTTTTATAAATTGATTTTAATTGAGTTTTTACCTGTAATTTTGGTTTTTGTCCCTAATATTATTATGTATATACGTATATAAATATATATATATATATACGTATATATATATGTATATATATATGTATATGTATATATCGTTGACTGAACACTATTCAATTTTTTTTTCTCCGTGTTTTTCTCCTTGTCTCCGTATTCTTTCTGTTGAAGAGCGTAGCTCAAAACGTTAAAGACTTTCCGTATTCCCGAGCGTCATACTAATACATCCTTTTGTTATTTACACCACCTGTCCTCATCTGTTGTTTTTTTCGTACATTCTCCCATATATATATA
>NC_068993.1:28291665-28292660 GCF_001194135.2 Octopus bimaculoides
CACATTCTGTAATTATAAACATAATTATAATTAGGTGTCAGCTAATTGCTTCACCACATACCGAATTTAGAAATCAGCGTTAAAAAATTCCCTTTCTACTACTGTAAGAATCTCCCAGACACACTTCTTTTAAGTAGGGAAAGAGAAAAATGAATCAACACGACTCCAATTAGCCACAGAAGCGTTTTTAGATTAAAGTGTTTAATTACTTACTTCCCGTCATCAGTGTAGCATTTCCAGTATAAAATTTGAAAGTGCTAGGGTTAAATATGCATACGATTGAACGATATTGTGCAACAGATATCCAACCAACACTTCCAAAATTTACACACCCGAATGTACATACATAGTTATCCCTTGTACTCACGTGTATGTTATGAGCAGTACTGCCGAAAACTGCAGTATTCGATCAGGGAGTAAATTATAATTTCAAATTAATAATAAAAGGGTAAAATTCATTAATCAATCAATTAATTAATACTTTTACCAAGTAGATCGGTAAAATTATTTGTGTCTTTCATTGTTCGAAAGAATAGTTCATTTTCCATGTATTCATAAAATTATTATTAATGTGAAATTTTAAATATATATAAATATATATATTTCAAGCAACAGCTAACAGACAGC
Organism: Octopus bimaculoides; assembly: GCF_001194135.2. Classification (NCBI taxonomy): domain Eukaryota; kingdom Metazoa; phylum Mollusca; class Cephalopoda; order Octopoda; family Octopodidae; genus Octopus; species Octopus bimaculoides. The sequence continues at coordinate 28,292,293 of NC_068993.1, forward strand.
TGCTGCGATGATTATCAGACGCTGCATCACGCCAATCCGGAGGAACCTCTTCACTTTGCCAAACCCTCTGAATCACATCCATCAAAATGTGTAAAATGTGGAAGGGTGTGCCTCTCAGTTGGAGGTCTAAAAAGACAAAAGACATGTTAAGAGAGTGCATATGATGGCACCTGTTTCTCCTGCCAGCCAGCACAATTGTCTAGTATATAAGAAAATGTGTAAAAGCTTGGCTGGGCTTAAAAGTCATATAAGGGCATCATGTGGCAACAATAATGAATCATTTCAGTAAGTCTTCATGGAAGGCTGACGTTAAACGACGACGACGACGATGATGATGATATATATATATATATATATATATATATATA
>NC_068993.1:28292773-28321709 GCF_001194135.2 Octopus bimaculoides
TAGGTTTCAACTGCTAGTAGCTGAAATGCCAACTTTCTACATTAATAAATCTGCAGTCCATGCCAGTATGGAACATAGACTTGTGAAATTTTGAAAGAAAATTTTCAACTCATATATGTATATAAAGTAAATATATGTATTTAAAAATCACATTTTGTGTAGCTTATTTTGTAACCAAAAAACAGGTACAGATTATAAACAATGAAAGGCTGAGTTTGGTGATTCATTTGACAGAGGTAGTAGTGATGAAAGTTACAGAGAAGGTCATAGCCTAACTACTTAGGGAGAGAGTTAGCCTAGATGAGATGCAGTTTGGTTTTGTGCCAGGCAGAAGCACCACTGATGCTATATTTCTGGTAAAGCAACTGCAGGAGAAATATCTAGCCAAAGATAAACCTCTGTACCTGGCGTTTGTTGACTTGGAGAAAGCCTTTGACAGAGTCCCCCAATCCCATATCTGGTGGTCAATGTGGAAACTGGGGATAGACTAGTGGTTGGTAAGAGCTGTACAAGGATGGTGTCATTAAGGTGAGGGTTGGCAACGAGTATAGTGAAGAATTCCAAGTAGAAGTAGGGGTTCACCAAGGATCAGTCCTCAGTCTCCTCTTATTTATTATAGTCCTCCAGGCAATAACAGAGGAATTCAAGACAGGTTTCCCCTGAGCGCTCCTCTATCCTGATGACCTTGTCCTAATAGCCGAGTCACTGCCAGAACTAGAGATGAAATTTAGGGTGCAGAAGCAAGGTGTAGAATCGAAGGGCCTTAGTATCAACCTAGCAAAAACCAAAGTCTTAGTAAGTAGGAAGGCTGTCAAACCACAATCCCCTTCAGGTAGATGGACCTGCTTGATCTGTAGGAAAGGCGTGGGTAGAAACTCCATATGATGTACCCGGTGTAAGCTATGGACACTTAATAGGTGCAGCAATATCACAGGAAGGTTAACTGGGAAAATAGTTTTTATGTGTGGCAGATGCACAGGGACAATAAACACTGAAGATGTACAGAAAACAGATTCCATCACATGCCAGGGGGAGAAACTAGTAGTTAATTGCTTCCGCTACCTACACGACCAAGTCTGTAGTGGGGTGGATGCTCTGAGAGTGTAGCAGCTAGAATAAGAGCAGACTGGGAAGAGTTTGGGGAGCTCCTCCCTCTGCTGGCAACTAAGCGCCTCTTGCTCAGGATGAAAGGTAGACTGTATGATGCATGTGTGTGAACTGCCATGCTACAAGGTGATGAAACATGGACCATGACTGTTGAGGACATGCATAGGCTTGAAAGAAATAAAGCTAGTATGATCGGCTGGATGCGTAATGCCAGTGTGCACACACAACAGAGTGTAAGCACCCTGAGAGAAATGCTGGACATCAAATGTGGTGCGCATGAGAAACAACTGCACAGGTATGGTCATGTGTTACATATGGATGAAGACAACTGCATGACAAAGTGCCACTCCCTAACTGTGGAAGGAACCTGTAGAAGTGGTAGACCAAGGAAGACATGGGATGAGGTGGTGAAGCATGACCTTTGAACATTGGGTCTCACAGAGGCAATGACAGGAGACTGAGACCTTTGGAGATATGCTGTGATTGAAAAAACCCAGCAACTAAAGTGAGATCGCAGCCACGTATGTCCAGCCCATCCCTGATGCTCTGTGCAACATAATATGCTTGAGAAGACCTGTTGAATCAAGCAAAACCAATATCGGCCAGTGCCCACTGACTGTGCTAGTGGCATATAAAAAGCACCAACCAAATGTAGCAGATGACAATACCTGCTGACAGGCCCCTGTGCTGGTGGGATGTAAAAAGCACTATCCAAACGTGATCAATGCCAGGCCCACCTAACTGGCTTCTGTGCTGGTGGCACATAGAAAGTACCCACTATACTCTCAGAGTGGTTGGCTTTAGGAAGGGCATCCAGAAACATTGCCAGATCAGATTGGAGCCTGGTGCAGCCGCTGGCTCTCCAGACCTCAGTCAAACCATCCAACCCATGCCAGCATGGAAAACGGACATTAAATGATAATGATGATATATGTATATATATATACATATATATATATATATATATATATATATATATATATATATATATGTTGTTGTTAGCACTCTGTCGCTTAAGACGTCGAAGGTTCCAGTTGATCCGATCAATGGAACAGCCTGCTCGTGAAACTAACATGCAAGTCGCTGAGCACTCCACATACACGTGTACCCTTAACGTAGTTCTCGGGGATATTCAGCGTGACACAGTGTGACAAGGCTGACCCTTTGAAATACATGTACAACAGAAACAGGAAGTTGTGGTGTACTCTTGTACAGCAGGGTTCGCCACCATCCCCTGCCGGAGCCTCGTGGAGCTTTAGGTGTTTTTGCTCAATAAACACTCACAACGCCCGATCTGGGAATCGAAACCGCGCTCCTATGACCGCGAGTCTGCTGCCCTAACCACTGAGCCATTGCACCTCCACTATATATATATATATATATATATATACATACATACATACACACATATATATATATAAACATATAAGACTGATACCATGCTGTGTAGTTACCCTACATTCATGTTCCGTCTCCCTACCTCTCTTCCTGGTCAACCTACGTGCCCTACCTTTATGTCCTCTTTCCTTGTTATCCCTTAACTTGGATGTTGTATGGGATTGGGGAAATTGTAATTCAAATGAATTGAATAATGTATAAAAGCTTTATCCCACCTGGCAAGTGTTTGCACAGATCTTTTCAGGTCTCGACAAAATACTCACAATTACTGCCTCTTCCAAGTATAGAATTTCAGGGCTGCTACCATCAACATTGGCACAATGAAAGGTAGATCTGAGATTATTGAAGTGATGGAGTTTCACCATGTTGATGTGTACAAGAAGTGAGATGGAAAGAGGCCTCTGCTAGATTGCTCATGGGTAAGAAACAGATTCTACTGGGTAGGCAGGAGTGATGGAGTGGGCATACTGTTAGCAGAAAAGCAGGTGGATAAGGTAATAGAGGTAATCAGAGTATGTGATAGGGTTATTAATCTAAGACTTATAGATAAATTATGTTTATCTCTGTCTATGCTCCACAGGTTGGGCTGGCTGATGACCTGAAGAACCAATTCTACAAGGTCCTTCAACAAACTACTTCAATGACAAGTAACAGAGACTTGGTTATTGTGGCTGGTGACTTTAATGGACATGTCTGGTAGCATTCCCATGGATTCAAGAATGAGTGAGGAACAAGGCTACTGTAGTTCTGTGATGCAAATGATTTCATGGTCTGCAACACTAACTTCAGAAAACCAGCCAGCTACGTAATCACTTATCAGTTTCGTTGGCACATAAGTCAGATTGATTACCTCCTGACCAGGCAAAATAATAGGCAGATGCTCACAAATGAAAAGTCTTTCTCAGGTGAAGCATGTACACCCCAACATAGGCTAGTTAGTGACTTCAGAATTAGGGCTAGAAAGACTTGGAAAAATAAACCATACTGAAAAAGATCATGGAAGCTCAAAGACCCAGCAAATGGACAGAAATCCAAAGACATTCTAATGGAAGCCTGACAACAGAGAGGACGAAGTAGGGACATATAAATTAGAGGACAATTGGAAGTTCTTGCAGGACATTCGACTGAAGGCTCCAAACCAAATCTGTGGCTGATGCAAAGTCCCAGCTAGACTGCAGATGACATGGTGATGGACAGCACTATAAAAGCAGAGAAACAGGCCTGGAAAAATGATGGGAGCAGAGAATTATATCAGGTAGCCTGAAGGGAAGCTAGGTGACAGGTTTACATAGCAAAAGGAATAGCTGAAGGTAAGAGGCTTGCCAATGTTCTACAGTATGAGGTGTTCAGGATTGCAAAGCAGTGTATCAGAGAGAATAGAGATGTGGTGGGGGAGAAATGTGTGCAAATGGATAATGGTATGCTTGCACTTAGTGACTCAGAGAAGAAAGATGTGAGGAAGTGCCACTATGAAGAGTTACTAAATGTGGAAAATGAATTGAGGGACCAGCCATCAGAGTTGATAGCAGCATAATACTTAAGGCAATTAAGGATATGAAGTCAGGAAAAGCCCCTGAGCCATCAGGAATCACTGCCAAGATGATAAAAATATTCAGTGGTGTAGGATACAGCCTAGTCACCTGTATAGTTAATCAGGTTATTCAGGAAGGCACCATCTCCACTGACTGGTGTATAGTATTACAGTTAACTGCTACAATGGGGAAGGTGATGCCTTAGATAGAAACAACTACAGAGGTATCAAACTATTAGATCAGGTCATGAAAATTACAAGAGGGTAATAGCTCAAATGATTAGGAATAAAATTAAACTAGATGAGTTGCAGTTTGGTTTTGTACCTGGGAAGAGTACCACAGATGCCACCTTCCTAATGAGACAGCTACAGGAAAAGTATTTGGCCAAAAGTAAGCCACTGTACTTAACTTTTGTCAACCTGGAGAAAGCTTTTGACAGAAAATTCCCACTCTGTTATCTGGTGGTTTCCAAGGAAGTTAGGAGTAGAAGAGTAGCATGTTACAGCTGTACAAGCCATGTACAGTAGTGTTGCCAGTAAAGTGGTGAATTTAGCGTACAAGTAGAGGTTCACTAAGTTTCAGTTCTTAGCCCACTCTTATTCATTATATTAATAGTCCTTCAGGTCATAACAGCAGAATTCAAAACTGGATGTCTATCGGAACTACTTTATGCTGATGCCTTCACTCTTATTGCAGAAACTGTAACAGAATTGGAGAAGAGATTCCATGTATGGAAGCAAAACTTGGTATCAAAGGGCCTTAAAGTTAACCTAACAAAGACCAAAGTTGTTGTTTGCAAGAAAGAAGATAAAATTCTCTTTCCATCAAGTAAACGGCTCTGCTCAATATGTAGGAAAGGAGTTGGAAGTAATTCTATTTGCTGCACCTAGTGTAAGCTATGGACACATAAGAGGTGCAGTGGAATCACAGATAGATTAACAGATAAAACTGTCTTCATATGTGGCAGATGTGCATGAACAATAAGCACTAAGAGCACTCGGGACTTAGATTCTAAAATGCCAAGGAGGCTCTCTTGAGAATGTAAATAGTTTCTGAACCCAGGTAACCAAATTAACAATGGTGGAGGATGCTCTGAAAGTATTGATTCTAGAATAAGAATAGGATGAAGTTCAGAGAGCTATTACCTCTGTTGGTAACAAAAGGACTTTCTCTCAGAGTGAAAGGTAGACTGTATGATGCTTGCGTGCAAACGGCTATACTCCATGGTAGTGAGACACGGGCTCCGGATGTGGAAGACATGTAGAGACTGGAGAGAAATGAAGGCAGTATTCTCCGATGGATATGCAACATCAGTGTGCATGTATGGCAGTGCTAATGTATTGAGAGAAAAGTTGGACATAAGAGGAATCAAATGCAGCATGCAAGAGAAAAGACTATGCTGGTTTGGATGTGATGCATATGAATAAAGGCAGCTGTATAAGTAAGTGGAGGGTACTCGTGGAAGGGGGAGACCCAGGAAGACAAGGGATGAAGTGATAAAGACCAATCTCAGAAAGTTGGGCTTCACGGAGGAAATGTCAATAGACTGAGATGTCTGGCAATGTGAAATTCTGAAGACCCACATATGTCAGGGGAACTGAGTTCTAGAAGAGCTGAGTGCCCCACCCACACGTAACAAGATAACTTTTCACATAACCTACCCCAGCAAACCAAACTACATCTCTTTCATGCACTATGCTTATCTCTCACCCTCCAGTCCTGTCTTCGTGGCCCTGTTCACCATATTATTGCTATCCAGTAGCCCCCCGCCCCTCTGTATACCCAGGTTTTCACCCCTCACTGCATTCTTCTCCCCACGCTTCCTTGGCAATGCCTTGCTACTTATGACCTCTGTACCTCAAAGGTATGCCCTGGCATTTGCCACCATCTATCTCTCTCTTCTTTTACTTGACCATCCCATTTATATTCTGATCCCTGTCCCTTGTGAGAATGTCTGGCATTTTGCAACCATCTCTCTCCATTACAGCAGTACAAGTTTCTGTCCTCATTCTTATTTCTCTCTGGCTAGGTAACCACGTACTTCCCCACAGCAAGACACCTGTTTCTGTCTCTCTGTTCCACTATAACCTTTCATCATCTGACACAAGATCACCTCCTCCAATGACCCTGACCCTCTCAAAGGATCTTTGTCTTGCAAGTTACTTGGTGACCCTGTCAGTGCCAAAGCATCCAGTCCACACTGTAAAGTGGTTGGCATCCAGCTGTAAAAACTGACCCTGCCAGTGCTTGTGTCACATAAAAAGCACTCAGTCCACTCTGCTGGGTGGTTGGCGTTAGGAAGGGCATCCAGCTGTAAAAACCCAGCCAAAACAGTTACAGAAGTCTGATGCAGGCTCTTGCCTAGCCAGCTCCTGTCAAACCGTCCAACCCATGCCAGCATGGAAGGTGGATGTTAAACAATGATGATGATGATGTGCGTTTTATTGTCTCATTACCTTGACATCAAGCAATAACTGTAAGCGTGTGTCAGTCATGCAAGAGGTGTTCTTTGTTTTCAATCTTTCACATAATCATGTTTGGACATAGTGAAACATTATCTTTTTGGAAAGAGGTAAGGGTTAGGTGATGGGAAGGGCATCCGGCTGTACAAAATGTCTGATCCATGTGAACATGCAAAAGTATGTATATATATATTCATTATATTAACAGAGACTTTCTCAGTCATAATGTCTGTGTATTCCGAAAATCTAATTTTCTCAGATAAGGTGCATTTCATATTCAAGATGAAACTTTAGGATGTTATCTGGGTAATCAGCTAAGAATCCACTGCATCTTATAGCAGAAACAGCTGTAAGCTAAATGAAGTTCATTACATAACCTTTGCTTTTTTACCAGTGTCATCTCTTTGTTTTTATTACCACTCTACATTCATCTAGCTTTGTGTTCTGAAGCATACACATTGCCAAAGTGAAATATTAAAATAATATATATCACTTGGATGATATTTCCAAGTAAGACATTACAACTGTATCTCTTCAAGCACTTCAATTCAGTATACGTACATATATTTACTTGATTGTCAACCTTTATCAATGGTTTCTCCGACTGTTTTAAACAGAACTGTCAACATTTTTGATGACATGGGCATGTTAGTCTACATTATCATTCTGCTTGTTTGTTCACACATTACACTTTAGCTAGTTAGAGAGAGAAGTGGAGTGGAGTGAGTGAAAAATGGAATAAAAATGTGAGAGATGGAGGGAGAGCAAGAGAGAAAGGGGAAGGTGGAGTGAGTGAGATGGCACGAGAGAGAGAGAGGAAGAAGAGAAAGAAGTAGAGAAAGCTGTATACATACATATCAATATGCTAAGGCCATATGTGTTACACTATCATGTGGATATTAGTTGGAGAGAGAATGAGAGAAGTGTTAAAGATGTGAGGTTGTAGGAGAAAGGAGTAGTTATCATATAGATAACAAATTAAAGGGAGAGGTATAGAGAGTTAGAAATACAATGTTTAGCAGAGAGGTGATGTTCTAGTGGTGCATTTAAAGAAATGCAAGTAGAGAGAGAGGGGAAGGCAGTTATTTTAAGAGTGAGAGGCAGAGAGAGAGAGAGAGAGAGAGAGTAGTGATGCTATGCCAACCAATGCATTACGCTGTCACATAGTGGAAGTGAGAGGTGAAGAGGAGAATTACATGGTTAAAAAGTTTGTTGAAGTAGAGAGAAAGAGAGAGAGAGAAATGTAAAGTGTTTAACAGAGGAAAATTTTAAACATTATTATTATGACTGACAAAAACAAAATTTTAATAGCCAATCATTTTAAAAATCAAACTATTTATTTTTCTATCCACATTGATGGATATATGGAAAAAAGAAAGCTTACATTAGACATACTAATAAACTTATCATAAATAGAAAGATAGATTTTTCAATGAAAGTGAAATAACCAAGCAAAATAGCTGTGGATGTTTCTGTTTTTTCATCTTATTTTGTTATTTGAACTTTGTATTGTCAAAGTACAAAGTACAGTGCAGTAGGAAAAGTAGATATAAACAAACAGCTGAACTGAACTGAAATGAAACAATTTAGACTGAGTTTTGTTGCTGAAAACTATAATGGTGGTGGGTGAGTGGATAATAAAAAGTGTTTTTTTTAATTGAACTAAATTTATATTGCCTATCACAATACAGGAGTATAAGTGCAATTACTTATTTGCTCACTTGAAAATTGATATTCATTTATAAAATATGAATGAGAGATGACTTAAGCTAACAAGAAACAGAATGAGACAGCATAGGCAACAACGTAAAGAGAAGCAGAGGGTTGGATCACTAGTGTAATCACAGAAACAATAGCGTAGAAGGGAAAATATGAATCAAAGAGAAAGTGAGTGTTTGCAATAGATAAGACAGAATAGAAAATGACAATGAGAGAACATCAAAAAAGAAATGAATTTAAAAAATGGTTGAAAATTACATTGATGACATGAATATTCTATGTAATCATTGTGAAACTCTTAAATTTATAAATGAACTTCTGAGAGACTGGGTAAGTCATACTCCCTCAACCACAGCCTTTTCCAGGAAGGAAAGACTTTTTTTTTAATGAAAATAAGACAGAATATACAATATCATAAGAAACACTAATTTTAATGTTCTATATATAAACTTCCAACCATCTAAAAAATTCTGTATTTATTGTGGAATTTCCATGGGTACTGCTGGTATTCTTTATTTTGTAACCTGTTCTGTTGTTCTTAGCAAAGAAATTACTCATCTGTTTTCATTCTAATTGTTTATTTCTCACTGAATGTTATTTTGATTTTGGTTCGTTGACTTAAATATCAAATGTTAGGAGGTTTGTTGATGAAGTATTATATACATTTGGTCTATTTGCATAGAGTTGACATGCAGGTTTATTTCTTAGGTTGTCTTTCAAATTTGAATTAACAATATTACTGCATAAGTTCCATATAATGTATGTATTACATAACTTATATAATGCCCATTGGATCAAACCATGTTCACCTTTGTAATTGATTGAAGTATAATCAACCTTCCTTCAGTTATCAGAATACTACACTAACCAGGTTCATACATGATGTGCTGATAAAGTGATTGCCTGGATCATAACCATCCCTTGAATTATAACATATATATAATTTTGTGCATTTCAGCCCAAAGGCTGTGCCCATGTTGGGGCACAGCCAGCAGATTTATTCAGTTTGACATTGTCTATTTCTAGCATGTAATGTTGAAATCCTTTCTTCTGAAGGATTTAGGTATGAGCAGGCAATTCACCAACATCAGTGACCTTGATGTCAGAATCATCACAAATGCTAGAAAGTGTCTTGATTCATGACCATTCTTACAGAGTTAAGAAAGGTGACTCACAGTTCAATGTACCTATGGAAGCTATGAAGGCACCAAATTCACTGATCTCATTGAGTTATCTTGGATAACTTTTGGAAGCACATGCACCAGCCTGGAAATCTCAAACTATATGAATAGTCATGTTATGGACAAGTTCAGGAAGGACTTCGTAACAATCTTCAAAGAATTCAGTCTAACCATAACAGTTTCTACCAACTTGACAAAGGCTGACTTCCTGGCCATAACCCTAGACCTGGTAACTGATAAGTACTACCCATAAAGGAAACTGTAAAAGCTCTCCCTGTAATCAGAAACTTATCTGGAATTAGCAAAACAATCTCTAAATTTCCTGCAGACTGGGATCTTCAACAAGGCTCCACTTAATTACAACAAAGAATTAGTGAGGAGTGGACTCACCAAGACGTTAACATATAGAGAAGTCTCACCCACCTCTGCCTCCAAAGATAACCAGAGAAAGAAATAAAATATGGCTAAAACCTACTTTTAACCTTGAAATTTCCACCAACATAGCTTGGAGTTTCCTGTTGTTGACCAAGAAGCATTTCCCATGCTCTTCAACTTTTACAATGCTGAGGTTAGCTACTCTGTTTCGACAACATTGCATGGCACAAAAGATGCAAACACACCCATATACTCCCCTAACCTATAACTACCAGAACCCTAATAATTACCCTCTGGGTGGATCCTGTCCTTCAAGAGCTGTGGTCTACAGTAACACAAGATACGGATATGACAGACGACTTCAAGGGAAGGTACACACAGCATATGCACTCCCTCAGTTGTAGGGATAGGGAAAATTCTAACTTCCTGTTATGCTTTATCCGGAGACTTTGCAACCATTGGAACAACCACCTCAACATTGAATGGAACATTACTGATAGGCCTCCGCCCTATTCACCCAGAACTCACAATTGCCAGCTGTGCCTCCATGAAAGACTGCATATTTTCTATCAACAGGAAGAATGAGCTATCATATTGTTGCCACCATATGTACATTATACAGGTAAACTTCGAGCAGCTAATAATCCGGATAGACCATCATAAATCTGACTACCTCATACACAGGAGTAAGATACTCACCCACCTGTATAAACAAGCTTACCCAAGTAGATCATTCAGTTGCAATGTAACTACATGTACTGTTGGCAATTTCTTCTCCTTCTTTGGATTTTCCCATCTCCTTTCTGATGAAGAGCTATGCTCGAAACGTTAAATTCTCTCCTTTCACCAAACTAATATACTTTTTCACATCTGTCATTTTTCTTTTTTATCCGCTTATTTGAACTCTCTCTCTATATATCTATATATTTAGGTAGGTACAGGCGTGACTACATGGTAAGAAGCATGCTTCCCAACCACATGGTTCCAGGTTCAGCCCCACCTCGTGGCTCCTTGGGCAAGTGTCTTCTACTATAGCCTCAGACTGACCATAGGCTTGTGAATGGATTTGGTAGATGGAAACTGAAAGAAGTCTCTTGTATATGTATACGTGTGTGTGTGTGTGAATTTGTCCCCCACCCACCATCACTTGACAACCAACATTGATGTGCTTGCATCCCCATAACTTAACAGTTCAGCAAAAGAGACCATTAGAATAAGTATTAGGCTTACAAAGAATAAGTACTAGGGTCGATTTGTTCCACTAAAGGTGGTGCTCCAGCATGGCCGCAGTCAAATGACTAAAACAAATAAAAGAATATATAGGGCATCCAGCTGTAGAAACTGCCAAATCAGATTGGAGCAATCTGGTTCACCAGTCCTCAGTGAAATCGTCCAACCCATGCTAGCATGGGAAGCAGACGTTAAACGACGATGATGATGATACACACACACCTCTGTCAAGCACCATCATAATTCTGGTTACGCTCTTCAAAATGCTCTCACCAATGTTTGGCAATAAATATAACACATCAGTACATGCAGTCTCATGTGTACACTCCAGACGTATCACACACCACAAACGCATACATACAAGAGGGTACCCAAAAGAAATCGGAATTTTGCAATATTTTATTCACTTTGTTTTACATGTTTGTACTTCTACTGCCTTCAAAGTATTCTCCATCTGAAGCAATGCATTGGTCCAGATGTGTTTTCCATTGTTCAAAGTAGTCCTGGAACTCTTGTGAAGTGATACTTTTAACACCTTTGTCATTTTTTTTCTTTAACTCTTCCACATCTGCAAAACATTTTCCTTTAAGGACTTTCTTTCATTTGGGGAAACAAAAAAATCACAAGGAGCAAGATCAGGTGAATAGAGAAGGGTCGTGTAATTTTTGGTCAAAAACTGTCTCACACTCAAGGTGGTGTGCACAGGCACGTTGTCATGATGAAACCACTGCTCTCCACTTTGCCACAGGTCGGAGTGTTTTTGTATCACTACGTCTTGCAAATGCTTCAGAACTGCTAAGTAAAATGTCTAATTAACAGTTTGACCAGGAGGAATAAATTCTGTGTGGACAATTCCTTTCGCATCGATGAAACAAGTCAGCATCATCTTGACATTGGACTTCACTTGATGTGCTTTTTTGGGGCATGGGGACATCAAATGCTTCCATTGACTTCATTGCTGCTTTGTTTCCGGATTGTAGCCATAATACCAGCTTTCATCACCAGTGATGACCTTTGAAAAAGGGTCCGGATCAACTCCTAACTGTTCTTTCAGTTCACGACACACAGTCAGTCATGACTGTTTTGATCTTCTGTGAATAAGCAAAGCACAAATTTTGCTGCACCTTTTTTGATTTGCAATTCTTGACTCAAAATTTGTTGGCAGGAGCTCCAGGATACACCAGTCATATCAACAAATTCATTAATTGTTCAGCAACGGTCCTCCAAGATCAGTTCATGAATTTTCGTGATGTTTTCATTCGTTCAGGAGCTCAACAGTCGCTCTGAATGAGGTTGGTCATCAAGCAACACGTGACCGTTCCTAAAGCATGAAAATCACTCGTAAACTTGCGTTTTGCTCATGGTAGCATCTTTGTAAGCTGTTTGAGGCATGACAACTGTTTCGGCCACCGTTTTCCCTAGCAGAAAACAGAATTTCATGAAAGCACGCTGTTCCTTCGTTTCAACGATCGCATAAATTGATGAACAGGGGAGAAGTACTGCAAAACAAAGATACACCACATGGCAGTTGGACTCTAATCAATGATGCCAGTCAGCAGACTGATGCTGAGGGTTGCATCTGGCTTCTAGCGGCAGAAGTCTGAACTACAATGGGCTTTGTCCCACAGAGAATGTTTCCAGTTACTTATGGGGACCTCCTCGTACATACATGTGTCAGATGCTCATACCAATGATTTGCAGACGCTTCCACTTCCTAGACAGGCAATCACCATCAACATCCCGCCTAACCATATGGGCCAGGAACTCAGTTTCTAATTGTTGCATGTGTCAATAACACTACGTTAGTAACACCATATGACTCATTTTGACCAATAGCAGTACAACATACAGAAGTCACCTAGAATCTTCTGCGTTCAGACCACCATGCCCGACAAGTTAGGGTCAATGAATGAACCTATAAAACTTTACATTGCATACAGCTGAATCAAACTGTTATTAAATATATATATATATATATATATAAAAAGTCCAACAAACCTTCATACATAGGGCAGTAGTGAAACAACAGCCTGTCCTTTCAGCAGCTGCACTAGAGCCTTAGTTAATGGCTATTACCACTGGCAAAATGACCAGGTGCTCAAAGCTGATTTGGAGGTGATGTCAATAACCAAGTAAATACCATCCTAGGAAAGAGGCCATCACTTTACTCAGAGGTAAAAAGTATTCCAATTCACTGAAACATCAACAACCATCATACTTACTTTCAACAGCCCCAGACTGGCAGCTGAGAGTGGATCATGTGGAACAGTTATAGCTCCCAGACCACATCATACCAACACTCTGCCCAGAAACAATTGTGTTCTCAAATTCCCTCAAACATGAGATGGTGTGGGAACTGTGTTTTGAGAGGAACACAAGGATGAAGCATGCCAAATATCGGGAGCTGGTAGTGCAGGGCTTGAAAGCATATTGCAAGGCAACAGAAGTGGGCCAATAGCGGGTGGTCATTCTACAAAGCTCTGAGAGGGCTTGGAGAGAAGAACATCTGGATAAAAGGGGCAGACCAGTGGTTTGCTACTATTGGATGCAAAGTAGAAGTTCATCAACCCCAGATGGTTCAAACTGGTGGTGGTGGTGGTGGTGGTAGGGGTTGTATATAGTTTGATTATTAAATAGAATTTATAAAAGTGGCATAGAGGCAGAATCGTTTTGAGAAAATAATATCTTGCACTGTTCTGGTTCTTTACTTTCTTAGCTCAGACGCTACAAAGGCCAACTCTGTCTTTCATCCCTCAGAGGTGGAGTACTAGAAGTGATGTTATTGATTAAACACCTCCCCTGAGAATTACTGGCTCTGTGCCTAAATCAGAAACAATAAATACATTGTTTAGAGCAGATGAAAGAATTTTAATACATTTCATAGAAAGAATGAATGTGTGTACGTGTATGTGTGTATATATATATTAATATATATATATATACATACATACACACACACGCACACACGCACACACACACGTATATACACACACAAAAAAAATGAAATTCTGGACAGTCTTTCTGCATCTATTATTAACAACAATATCAATAACAAATTAACAACTATAACCATTAAATTTTCTCATACATTATATAAAGAAAATATAAATAATAAAATTAAAAAACAGCTTGTTTGCATTAGGTTTTCTTGCTGAAGTTGATTTTTTTTAAAGATCCTTTTTAGATGTCTTTGCATGATTGCCAACCATGAATGTATGGTGTAATGGAACCTGTTTATAATAAAGTGGAGAGCAAGCACGAAAAGTCTTTCAAAAGTTGAATGCACACAGGCTTTATCTTTTAAACAAACAGTGTCAAGTTTATGTTGGTTTATTTGGAAAATAATCACAAATAACAAAACTAGTGCCAACAAATTAAAAATATTCACAACTCAATAATGCTAACTATTATTCAGAGAAGGTTTTACTATGACTCTAAAAAAACTTTTCAATGGCTATAATGAAGATTTTGCATTTTTCCATTAAATCTTGCAAAACAATGTTATATTCATTTTTGAAAATATATTTAAGTTGAATATCTATTGTGCCATTATTTAAAGTTTTGTATCAACAGGACTTCCTTGACATTTCAATGAAGAGCACTTTCTTCATTAACATGCCATCTGAAAAATTCATAGATGACAGTGAACTTAAAAATATGTGTCTAGTTCTTATTTCAACAATATAGAGTACCCTTCACTTTGTACGCCAAAAATACAAACAATATATAATGCATACACACACACATTTCTAAATAAACATGTACTCAAACATTTATGAACACATGCAAATGGGAATGGGAGGAAAAAACTTGAAAATCACCAAGATTTTATGGTTAATGGAGTATTTATACATGTTAATGTGTCTACAAGTGTCTTCTCTCTCTCTCAATTTTTATTTAACACACACCCATTATTAAAATAGAAAAGGAAAATTAATAAAAATAAAACATGAAAATACAGAAAAATGTTGCAGTTCAGCCAGGATTGAAATCTAGACAGCCTTAATAGTTTTGGCTTGTATCTAAAACAATGAAAGTAAGTTTTATTTCACTAGTTCTAAGTAAAAAAAAAAAAAAATTAATACAATGAGCCTCCTTCCATTTTTTCTAAATAATAAACACATTTTTTTTCAAAATAAACTCATAAGTTTGTGAAAAAGATTCACACATGTGTGTGTTCATATATGTGTGGGTGTCTTTGTATGTATATATGTATTTGTATGTGTGTGTATATGCGCATGTATGTATGTAATATAAGCCATTGGTATATATGTTTTAAATTAAATGGCTAGTAGAAATAGTAAAGAACTTAGAATTTTTGCTATTATGACGAAATCCCGCCAAACCTGCCTAACAGAAGGCTTCAACAGAAAACCCATCCTGGTTTTCCCATACAATAATCTGTTGATTAACTGTAATTTGTAATTTAATTTTTTTTTGTTTTTATATACTTGAAATATTGGGTTGACCATCTAGAAAAAGACTTGTTCTTGTTGAATTTTATATATATACACACACACACACACACACGCACACACACACACACACATACATGCACACATACAATCAATTTTATTTTAACTCACACCACGAATGAATTGCTCTTTTAACTGAAAGTGGCTACAATTTTTGAAGTACCATTTCAGTTCCATTTAAGTTGATGGCTGGATGGAAATGAAAATACTTTTGCTACATGTTAATCTTTTCTTGAACGCCGTCTTCTACAAAAGAAAATAAAAGAAAAACAAAAACAATTGGAGAATACTGAAATTTTGTTAAGAAAATTGTCATTTCATTAAAATTGGTATGTTAATAGAGTCCAAATGTCCATTAACATAAAGTTTCACAAGTAGTCATGGTAACGATTAAAACACACTGACAGATACTACTGAACAATTACATTGTAGCCATTCATTCAGAATGAGAACTGATTCTTCATTTAGATAAAAAATTATCATTATAATATATTTCATCATTATTTACAAAATTTATCCACTCCCATATCTCATTATGATTGATATTTTCTAAGGCTTCAAACATCAATGATGACCATAACTGGTCAATATATCATCTCTCCAATTTCCCACCACTGAACTTGAACAAACTGGGCTCAGCTGCCATTTGACAATAAGTTCCTTTGACAGATATCAACTTTTTCACCTTGCACGATGGAGAGCTTTACTCTCAACCACTTCAAACCACCAATGTAACTTCCCTAGCTCTACCATGCACTCCCACCAGAAGAGACACTAACTGCAAGCTACATACAGGCAAGTTGTCAAAGAAAGCAGTAACTCGATACAAGGTAGAGGTGACTTGTTAAACCTACTACAAACTATCTAACTAGTGTTAGTGGCATAAAATGTACCCAGTCCAGGCTATCAAGTAGTTTGAGATCATCCAGCATCAGAGGTGACTCATCTCATCTACACTAGCATGGAAAAGGCAAACTTAAAATGCTTATAGTATATAATACTATTAAGAAATAAAACAAAGCTGAATGTAATAATATATGTATGCATGTTTTACATGCCTGTGGTGACCATGGAATCATTCCTTTTCAATACACATTTAGAGACAAAAAAAAATCTCTTAAAAATTTCTATTCTATTAAAAAAATAGATGTTAATATAATCCAAATATATAGAAGACTATTTTTGTATCTGGTCTGCACAATTCTTTATGTGAATTCATAGGTTGAAACAAATTTTGTTGTCTGGTCAACAAAAAAAAATTTTTTGAAATGGTGTTGAGACACCAAACATCTTTTTTTAGCTAATTTGAGGGTGCTGAATCTGAAAATGACCTTACTTTTTCTTGGTTAGCTAGTTTTTGCTGTACAGAAATGCCTCATTTTTGGAGAAAAAAGCATTTTTTGCATTTGTTTTCTGTATATTTGATATTGATCAATGGCAATATTTTTTAAAGTAAAATTGTAGAAACCTCTCAATTCATATTTAAACCAACAAATATTGGTCTGCTTATTGAGAAATACTACTTTTGCAATAACAATCAGACCCTAAGTCTTTAAAAATAACACAATTGAATATACCAAGACCAACAAGTATTTTCATCAAATCGTTAAATAAACTAACAGCAGAAATAAAACCTTCGTGAACATAAGAACTATGGTAAAAATTTTCTCTTTCTTGATTGCCATATTCAATGTTATTTAAGTCCCTTTTGATACTCCAGCAGTAGTCAGCTATCATTTGATTGTCTCACCGTCTCTGGTAGCGCTCTTCCATTTTGGTATCCTGATGGATATCTTTCTCCTTGCTCATCACTCACATCGCCACAATTATCCAGAAATTTATCTAGATGGCTATGTAAAAAAATGAACCTTAATACTCATATTAGCGCCTATGTCCTGAAGACTTTTCAACAGCTTTTCATCACGTCAACAAATGATGTCCAAACACGTAATTCCAAGTCATTCATTGAATTAAATTCATCATCCTTAGTAAGTTTCCTGATATCAGGACCACCAAACACTCCTGCTTTGAGTTTTTCAGTGCTAAGTCCTGGAAACGATTTACATATAGACTCAAAACATTTACTTTCTTTGTTGAGTGATTTTACATACTGTTTCATTAATCCCAATTTGATATGCAAAGGAGGGAACTAGCGCTGCACTAATAACACTCTTTTCACTGGCCTTCAACTCTCTTTCCTTTTCCAATGCCCCTCTTTTGCTCTACTCTCCCACATACACAAAAAATATGGGAAGTTCGTGTAGCCACTTTGTTGACCAAGCAGGAAATTTACCATTTTCAAATCAACACACAACACCCATTTATGTTTGGTATAGTCAATCTGTTCCAGAACCTGCTTGATGGCATCATGTTTTTTTTTCAGTGTTGTTGTATGACCTGTAGGTATTGGCGCATACATGTTGGTATTATGGAGCAAAACACATTTTGAACTATCAATGAACAATCTCCATTTATTAGGATCATATTTGTGGACGCTTAGTCAAAGAACGCTCTCAATGTCATTGCAATGAACAAGATCCATGTTCTCATTAAAGATTGGTACAAATTCGGCATCCCTATTTTGATAGAATGTTACCTTTGTGCCTTTTGCTAACATGTATTTTTCATTGAGCCTAGAGGCCAAAAGTTCTGCTGATTCTTTGCTTAGATTTAAGTCTCGAACCAAATCATTCAGCTCATTTTGGTTAAACGGCTCTGGCACGGTTTCGGGAACATAGTCAGGATCCTTTTCTCTGTATCGCTCATTTACATCAGTATCAGACATGTCACTTTCAACAAGTTTCAACAAATTTTTATGAAAAACTGGGATTGGCAAATCATCTGAATGCAGTACTGGCTGAATAGCGGAATGAAGACTGGGATAGTCGATAGAACTGCGTTTCTTTTGGTTCAGTCCCACAACACTGACTGAGCAGAAGTAACATTTGTCAGAGTGGTTCTTTGGCTCACGTCAGATCATAGGAACAGCGAATCTCAGCGATTTTCGGGTACCTGGAGTCCACTGTCTCATGTGTTCCAAACATGTCTGGCAAACAATGTGAAGGGCCCATGATTTGTCCTGACCACCAAGCTCGATGTAAAAGTAAGCACGATAGGCTTTCTTGTAAAAGTTAGATATCGGGTTTACTGTTGGCTTTTGGTGTGAACTCGCCGCATATATAGCAAAATAAGTTGGGATCATTTTTGCATTTTCTCGTTGAAGCCATGTTATTTGATGTCTACCTCTATGATTAAAAAATAACACAAGTTGGTTGAGCATTTACATTACACTTTGCATGTTCACATTTAGCTAATTTGATCTTTCCTAATGTCCCATTGAAAGACTCATAAAACTGCCAATAGCAAGAGATGGAAAGAGTCTTTACGCTGATTCTACTTTGTATCTTTGTAATCCCGCATGGAGGGCAGATGTTATGGTGAAACCATTTTCAAGATGTTCAAATGTCTTTAGTTGGAGTTTTTTTTTTCCAACTGTGAAAACAAAAGCTCTTAATGTGCTTGGTTTTCTTCCATATTGAAAGGAAGATGGGATAAATTTATGAATATCAAACAAAAGATTTTAGGGTTTCATTTTTTTGATGTCACCTTAATTATCAGGTTTACTAGTCTATTACTGAAAAAGTTTATCAGTTAATTAAAATTTTGGCAATAAATTGGAAAAATTCTGTACTTCTATTTTAAAAGTTTCGACTCAAAAACACTTTTTTCTTAAAAAATTATTTCAGGTGGCTGATGTAAATTGCTCAGCCTACTTGAAAATTCATGGGTTTCTACTACCTTTTTGAACTAAATTTTGCGATCAGCCAAGATCGTAAATTGATCTTTATTCCAAAAATGAACAATTTCAGTACAGCAAAAACAGTAGCTAACCATGAAAAACTAAGGTCATTTTCAGAATCAGGACCATCAAATTAACTAAAAAATGTGTTTTGTTTCTTGGCACCAAAAATTATGTTGACCAGTGTTATTAACACATGCACTGATTCAGTTCCACTCCTTTATTATCAGGTCATCCCATAAGTTCTGTCTGAATTTTGAATAAAGAAAACAAGCGATCAAATGTTATATTTAATTGAAATTTAATCATCAATGTACTTTCCCTGATTATCTATGACTTCCTTCCATCTATTTACGAGCTTTTTAATCCCATCAATGTAAAATTCTTTTGGTTTCAAAGCGAAGAACTCTGAAATGTCAGTTTCGACCTCCTCCTGGCTTGTGAAAATTATGTCCCCCAAATGATTCTGTAAACTATGAAACAAATGGTAACTTTGTTTCATAAACATTCTAAAATACTATTAAATTTCATTCAATTTTAAAAAAGGTAAAATCGGACAGAACTTATGGGATGACCTGATATTAGTCAAATGGTTAAATATCCAGCTAACTCGATTGATTGTTTAATTTTGTTAAACAATAAGTGATTTGTTTTGTTTGTCAAAGCTCTTTCGTTGCTACTTGCAACTTTGTTGTGTGCGCGTGTGTATGCATACTTCTGCTTCCTTGTGTGTGCATGCTTAAGTGTATCTACGCATGAGTTTGTGTATATGCATGAGTGCCTATATATGTTTTTGTGTGTGTGCATGTCTGTACTACCTATATACCTACCTTCCTTCATACATACATACCTTATTTATCTACCTATTAACTTGCCTATCTTCCTACCTATCTAGCTACCTACATAACTGACTAAGTAACTAACAATCTATATAACTGACCTAACCATGTAAAACCCATCTACTTACCTATCTACCTACCTATTTACCTACTTCACAAATGTACCTATGTGCACGTACTGTGTGGATGATATGTGACATTGGTGTATTCCTACCTTCTATGTATATTTCCTATTTAGTATGGGTAATGTTTCATTTACAAGGATGTACTCTTTTATTTGTCATCAATGGTGTTATGTAAATTGGCACCTGGGACTCATGGTCATTGGCAGTGCCATGTAAATGGCACCTGTGCATCTAGCCACCGTCATTGCCGGTCCCATGTAAATGGCACCCACCTATGAATCATAATCATGATTGTTGCCAGTGACACATAAAAGCACCCATTACACTCCTGGAGTGGTTGGTGTTATGGTGTTAGGAAGGACATCCAGCTGTAGAAACCATGTCAAATCGGACTGGAACCTGGTGCAGCTCTCTGGCTCATCAGCTCCAGTCAAACAACCCATGTTGTTAAATACAGATGTTAAATGATGATGATGATAACCCCATGACTACCAAGGAAACCAAGAGGAGCATGATGGCAAGCATCCAGCATATAGCTAATTCCATCCGGCAAAGTATCAAGGTAACTATAGATTACCCAACTAGGCACCCTAACAATAGACATTCGATCCTTGATACTGAACTTTGGTTAGAGATAAACAACAGAGTACAGCTCCTCCACTATTACATGAAATCCATAGCTTCTAAATATGTTGTTCACAAGAACTCAGCTTTGTCACACGATATGAAAATTAGCATACTAATTTAGACTTAGAGTAATGAATAATGTATCCCCCCTATGTGAACCCAGTGAAACAAGGAGACATGTACAGAACTTCATGCACAACATGCAATTATCTGGATATGACCAGAAAGATAGGATTCGAGTAAGAAATTAGACGACATCATACGTAATGATGCCTGTGTAAAGATTGGAATACACAGAGGATTTGTGACAAAGCAAAGAGAGTGAACACATGGTACAGGGCTGATAAATATCAAGGAGTGATGTTTGTGGAGGCCACACCTCATGAAGAATTAGCCCGCAGACTTAGGAAAGCTCTGAAGGACACCAAACTCAACATTAAGGTCATTGAGAAGCCAAGGAGCTCCATCAGATCACAATTATGTAGGATGTACAGCTTCGAAAATATCACATGCACTAATGAGAACTGTGTAGTATGAAAGTTTAACTCCAATATTACTTGTAAAACTAAGAATGTAGTCTACAGAATAAGGTGCATGGAAGAAGTTTGTAAGGACAGAAACACAGCGGAGCACCAGAGAGAGTATAATGACAAGAAACAGTTGTCCATGCTCTATCAACATGCCAAAGACCAACATGGCAGCACACTGGGCCAAAATGACATCCACATTTTGTCCAAACACCCGAAGGCCCTATCACTAAGACAAATACAAGAGTACACCCTCATAAATGAAACATTACTCATACGAAATAAGAAATACACAAAGGTAGGGATACCCCCAATGCCACAGATACCACCCACACAGTATACATACATAGGTACACTCATAAGTAGGCAGTCAAGCAGGTAGGCAGATACGTTTTAGGTGGTTAGATCAGTTATATAGATTGTTAGTTAGTTAGTTAATTACATAGATAGGTAGGTACATAGGTAGTATGGACACACACACATACAGAAGAAAGAAACACATGACCATACATACAGACATATGCAGGCACACATACATACACAAACTCATATGAATAGACACACTCAGGCACACACGCACAAAGAAGCAGAAGTATGCAGATACATAATACATACGAATACACAGAAAAATACATTCAATCACATATACATATGCTAGCACATGTGCACACTTGCACGAAACAAGGTCTCAGGTAGACAAACACAGCCTCTGAATAAACTAAGTCAAAAGTCACTGAAAAAGTTTCAAATAGCAATGAAAGAGCTTTGACAAATAAAAACAAAACAAATGACTTACTGTTTAACCAAAGTAAACAAACAATCAATTAGTTGGATATTTAACCAATTGACTAATAATAAAGGAGTGAAATTGAACCAGTGAGTGTTAATAATATTGGCATAATGACTCTCCCTAGACACTATAGAAAACATATTAAGATGAAGAGAAAATGATATGAAATATAGGATATGAGGGCTATTCAAGGACATTTAATTATCAGTATATTATTCTATTCAAACTAATTAAAAGATTTTATTTCTTTCAGACCTCCTTGACAGATAAAGGCCAATGAAATGAAACAAGAAATGAAAACACACGCAGTCATCGGTGCTATGTATGGAATGCAGTAGTTTAGAAATTGCCAACTTTCTGAATGTTGCAAGATCTTTTCCAAACAAAGATCAGATGGAATTGGAAGCTTCTGGTGAGAATGTTTCAACTGTATCAAAGGGGAATGTTTAAAAAAAAAGCCCATAACATTCAGACACAAAATAAAAACACAACAATTCATCCAATGGGTTAAAAACATTACTGATGATCATTCCAGAAAATCAATGAGGACAATTGCTGAAGAACTTAAGATGCTACAGTGGACTACCAGAACTCCTGTGCATGAGAACGTTCTATACAAGTCAAATGTACTAAGAGGCCAATTCATTTTAGCAAAGATAAAGGAAAACTATTTGATCTCTGCTAAGTGGTTATAATCTCAAAAGCATGGCATGCTTTGATTCTTCTCCGATCAGAAAAACTTTGATTAACACCAACAGTCTAACAAGAAAAATAACACAGTAATATGCAGATCATTCTAACGTCTCCAGAGTGATGCACAATGTTTTCAATAACTGTGAATTGTTTTTTAGGAGTGATAATAAAGGTCATACCTCACCACCTCACATCTTTCCACAGGGTCTACAACTAACCCTTTTGTCACTATATTGCTAACCAAAATACACCCTTATGTGTTTCAATAAAATTCTAAAATAATCATGAATTTAGTATAACATTTGTTAATTCAAACTAAGAAGCGGTTAAAAAAAACCCATCGGTTTTGTTTCTGTGGAAAGACTGTGACTAGGTCCAACCTCTTCTGAAAATCATTAAGAGAAGCAGTTTTCAAAGTTTCATTTCATTCAAGTACAAATTCTTCTTTTTTTAAAATCATTATCAGAGCTGACGAAATGGCTGGTTTCACTTTTAAAAATCAAAATACTAGATTCATCACACACCACATGGTTTTTATGTTCACTTTATATTTTGCTGGATTTCTCCATGTCTTCTAAAATCTTTCAAATTCTGATTTGCTACTTGAGAACATGAAACTGGTATCTAGTTTTTATCAGTAGTAAAAACTTTCAGAAAATAGATGTAGAAAAAAACCTCCAAAAATTCACAGAACTCAGCATGTCAAATAATGTCAGACACTATAACTCAGTGAGATCATGTGCTTACATGTACTAACAAGATCCATTCTAAAATTTTCATTTAAATATGAATAGGTTATCTTGAGCAGTTCTAGGCAGGTTGGTAACAAAAAGCTTATGTTATTAAGCCCTGGATGAGTGATGTACACGGTTGAAGGCTATGCATGTCTCACAAAGCTTACATAATCCATCAATGGACAAATGCTTTACATTCATTTAACACCAAACTTGTAGCCTCCAAACTCACCAGATTTAAATTACATGGACTACTATGTGTGGAGCATTGTTGAAAAAGGCAGACTAATGGACCTCCTTCCAATACCATAGCTTCACTGAAACTCATCATTGTCTAGGTAATGTCCAAAATGAATAAAGAACATTTAGTATATCATCGTATAATTCAATATCTTTTGTTTGTTAGTTAAGTCTGAATAAATGAGCAATGTCCAATGCTTTTGAGATCAGTAAGATTGAGGTTAATATCCCACATATATTCTAGTCACAAGAAATGCAACAATCATTTAATTACAATTATTCAATCCCTTAATTACTGTTATTAAAGAAATCTTCCATTTACCTGGGTGTTTCATCATCATCTGCACTTTCAGCAGCATCTGTTTTCTGTGAAAAGATATTTCAATATTCTTTGTCTTATCAAGGATTACAGTTATTGAAGAGAAACAATCACAAGGAGATATAAATAACATACAAACAACAAGTGAATCATTTCTTAGCAAGGTGCTATGATCAATTATTCACTTACAAATAATAATATCTAGTTTTTGTATGGATGAGGATAGCTGTGTGAAAAAGTACCACACCCTAGCGGTTGAGGGAACCTGTGGAAGAGGCAGGCCCAGGAAGACCTGGGATGAGGTGGTGAAGCACAACCTCCGAACATTTGGCCTCACCGAGGCAATGACTTCTGACCGAGACCTTTGGAAATATGCTGTGCATGAGACGACCCGGCAAGACAAGTGAGACCAAAATCCAAGGCCTCTGCCAGGGATGTAGCCAGCCCACTTATGCATAACATTCCTTCTTTGGACACTAAACTCCGCTTGCAAAGACAGAATCGTTGAGGCAAGTGAAATCAAAATCGAACTAAATTTGTAGATTGGCACCCATGCCAACGTCTCTTCATTGAACACTAAACTCAGCTTGTGAAGACCTGTTGGGGCAAGCGAAAGCGAAATCGTGATGGTACCTGTACCAGTAGATCACTAAGAGCACCGTCCAAGCGGGATCGTTGCCAGAGCACCAGCTGTCTGGCTTCCGTTCCGGTGGCACGTAAATAGCACCATTTAAGCATGATCGTTACCAACGTCGCCTTCCTGGCACTTGTGCCAGTGGCACATAAATAGCACCATTTAAGCGTGATCGTTACCAACGTCGCCTTCCTGGCACGTGAAAAGACATTCAAGCAAGATCGTTGCCACTGCCGCTGGACTGGCTCCTGTGCAGGTGGCACGTAAAATACACAATTTCGAGCATGGCCATTGCCAGTACCGCTTGACTGGCCTTTATGCCGGTGGCACGTAATAACACCCACTACACTCTCGGAGTGGTTGGCGTTAGGAAGAGCATCCAGCTGTAGAAACTCTGCCAAATCAGATTGGAGCCTGGTGTAGCCATCTGGTTCACCAGTCCTCAGTCAAATCGTCCAACCCATGCTAGCATGGAAAGCAGACGTTAAACTACGTTGATGACACAAACTGAGCTGACACAAGTTTTAGTACATTGGCAGCAATTAGACTTATAACTGAAGTCACAGTTTTTTTTGTATGTGAAGGTGTGTAAAATAGACTGCCACAGCAACATGTGTTCTTGTTGGTTACTAAAATGTGAAAAATACCATGAAGTCATGAATTTTAAAAAGCAAATTTGAAAATACAGGTGAGAGCATTAGGGCTGTCATACATAAATTACAAGTTTTTATGGAGCTGGTGCTGAACTCTAGTTCCTAAAGCATTAAAAGGTTAACGAGACAAAAAAAAAATGTTATTTCTATCAGTTGAGAATTTAAGTTGAACTATCTAAAACATCAGTTAAAGTAATGTAAAACCAAGTGTTTTCTCCAAACAGCCTAATCATTCACTTATCTAAAAAATGAAAATAGCTAAATCATTAAGAGAAACCATGAAGTTTACTTAATTATCACTTAAAAATAGGTAAACATTATTTGAATAAGTGCTGAGAGAATTCTGTAACAGCATTTTCAACTTACTTTTTCAACTTCAAGATCCCCCTTCAAAGGTTTTTTAGGTCTACCATCAACCGGCTCCACTTTTTCTTCAGAACCTGAAGCATTATCACCTTCTTCTTCTTCTTCTTCTTCTTCTTGACCACCTTCATCTGCAAGTTTATCAGAATTGTCTTTCTTCTTGTCAGAATCATCTTTCATCTCCTCAGAATCACCTTTCACCTTGCCAGAATCATCACTAATTTTGTCATCAGGTGATGGTGCATCGGTTTTCTTCCTCTCTGCAGTTTCATCCTTGAAGCAATGTGAGAATAAATATTAGAAGCAAACTTCTATATATAAACAGTTAAACATTTAATATCAAAAGCTAGAGATGCCCTGCAAAGTAAATAGAAGAGAAGCAAGTGGCAACTTAGTCACACCCACATACATATTCAATTATGTCCTTCATACCCATACACAGGTTTTCTTTTTTCTAATACCTATCAACAATATTGAACAGAATTTTCTTCTTTGAGATTATAATGTATATGCATATCAAACATCATTTGTTTTAACTGTTCTAATTTATATTTCTTTCAACTCCATTTAACATCGAAGAAAGTCTTTAAATGTTTAACTTATTTAAACAACAAAACTGAAACCAACTTAATAAATATGACATAACAGAAGCTGATTTTATAGTCTATTGAATTGGATTAGTTCAGAAATTCTTTCAGGAAATTAATTCTTTATTTATACATTAGACTATTTTGGGTTATTTTTATTAATAGATAAAAATCATTTAACATCAAAATTCATGAAAATGATTGTGTTCATTATTTATAAGGATCCTCAACAAAACATTTACAACTCACAGAATTTATGACAGTACCCTAATAATGTTTACATACATCTGATATACATTGAAAATAGTCAATATTAGGGAAGTATTTAGTGCAAAGTTTTGTTATAGCATTTCTCTTTCACACAACACTCGCACATATATGTACAATATCATTGCTGGTAAAGAGAAACATGAACAGATTACAATGTGCCAGTGATGTGTACATGAAATGTGCTGGGGGAGGGCAAGATTTGAGGATGTAAACTATTTTGAAAACTGGGAAAATTTAGTGTTATAGTTTTTCAATGTAACAACCATATTCAGTCAATAACTCAAGCCAATTTATTTTTTGAGACCATAGCTGATTTTAATGTGAAATGTCACATTTTACAACAGAATGCTAAGAAACCAAAATAGATACATAACTATGTGCATATCTAATCTGTTTAGTTAATATCAAATCACTATAGAGACAGGATTTAAAAAGAAAAAAAATCATGCAGTGCCCACAAGTATAAAGGCAAGTCTCAGATGTGGACTTAGAAAGGTAAAAATTTTATTCTTATTTCAGACAACTTGGATTACTAAGAAGTTTTTATAAGAATAGGATGCTATATCTGCATAAAATGAACTTTAAATAAACATGCAAAATTTTGCCTGAAGTTGCTGTATGTAACACCATGGCTGAAAAGTTCATAAGCTGACTATGAAGGAGTGATGCTAGAGTTGTGAAATCTTGCATGCATTAATTTCAACTTTCCTTATTAGTAACTTCATTGTTTCTTTCTTTCCAGGTAAACTGACATCTGATTGTTCAAAGAACACTTCAAAAGTAACTTGTAGCAACTTCTCTTGAAAATGGACAAAAATTGGCATCGTGGTGTTGTCAAGTACCTGCAGAAAAAGGCTTTAACTCCCAAGGATTTTCATGTTGACATGGTTGCTACATTAGGGGATGATACTCCACCTATATCAACAGTGGAAAAGTGGACAGCAGAATTTAGGAGGGGAATGGAGTCTTGATGATGACTCAACATTTGGACATCCTGCAACTGCCACTATCAAGGAAAACATTGATTGTGTTCACCACATACTGATGAATGACAGGTGACTGACTATAAATCAAATAGCCAATGCTATTAGCATATCACGTGAGAGAGTTGAGAATATTCTGCACAATGAAATTGGAAGGATGAAAGTTTCTGCTTGGTGGGTACCATGGCTTCAGATACTTGATCAAAAGTGACCAAGCTGATCTTGTTATGGGAAAATCTGACATTGTTTCAGGCAGAGCCAGATGATTTCCTTAAATGTTTCCCAACCCAGGATGAGAGTTGGGCTCATCACTTTGAGCTAGAGACAAAGAGACAATCCATAGTGTGGAAATACTCTTCTTCACCTGTTCTAAAGACAGTCAAATTAATTTCATCTGCAGATAGTATGAAGGCCTCAGTCAATAAACACAATGCCTTTTGCAGCCCCAAAAATTATCTTCAAAAGGATCATGCCAACTTGCTGAGGCAGTTACAAAAGGTATCAAGACCAAATGCCCAGGAAAACCAACAAAAGCTGACTTGTTTCCTCAGGACAATGCTCCAGTACACAAGTTCTTGGTTTCAATGGCTGCTGTACATAATTGTTGCTTAGAACTGGTTGATTTGGCCTCATCTGACTATCATATCTTCCCAAACATAAGAAAACATTTGGCTGGGAACCAGTATTCCAGCAATGATGATATCATATCTGCTGTTGATGACTTTTTTAACCAACAGGATGAAAGTTTCTTTACCAATGGGATCCAAGCACTAATGGAAGAAGTGTGTGGACTGCAAAGGGGACTATATTGAAAAATAAACTTCACTTGGTCACATTTCATGAGTATTTTGGTCAGCTAATCCTCAAATAACTATCTGATCAGATACATTTTGGCAACCTGAAACTTTGAAGATAAAAGCCATGACAACAAGGACTGGTACCATTTCTGTAACTGGCATTATCTCCTTAACTGTACGACTTGACTAGCCAAAAGTTGGTACTACTTCTATATTGCAGATTCCGAATATACAAAAAGTTATAACTTTTCTATACACATGTAATTTAAGTACAACTAATAATGTTGTCTGTTGTTTACTGTCTGTTGTGAATTAATGTAACTTGGCCCTGAAGAGGTGCAAGACTTCATGTTTTTATCTCAGACAAGAGTGAGTCGGGATCTTGCATTGAAATGTGCATAGGTTATTAAACAAGCTTTATTAAGGATTGCGTTATGGCTCTTAGTTAAATTGATATATATATATATATATATGTAT
>NC_068993.1:28321758-28322224 GCF_001194135.2 Octopus bimaculoides
ATATATATATATATATATATATATATATAGGGAGAATTTAAAAAAAAGCTAAAGACGAAGACAGGTGCTGGAGACAACAAACAGATGTACTAGTATAACGCTTGGGAAGTGAAAAAGTCTTTCAATGTTTTGAGCCTACGTTCTTCCACAGAAAGAAACTAGTAGAGAAAAAAAAGAATGTGTAGTGGCTAGCGATCTATCATGGTGATACACATATATATACGTATATACACATACATAACTACATATATGCATACATATATATATACATGCATACATATATATATACATGCATACATACATATATACATACATACATATATATATATACATACATATATATATACATACATACATATATATATACATACATACATATATATATACATACATACATATATATATATATATATACATACATACATACATACATATACATACACATACATACATACATATACATACA
>NC_068993.1:28322495-28329023 GCF_001194135.2 Octopus bimaculoides
TATATATGTATATACATATATGTACATACATATATATACATACATATATATATACATACATATATATATATATGTATATACATATATGTACATACATATATATACATATATATACATACATATATATATACATACATATATATATACATACATATATATATACATACATATATATATACATACATATATATATATATGTATATATATATAGACATATAAATATATGTATATACATATATATACATACACATACATACATATATATCCATATCTATATAGCTGAGTTTGTGAGTGTGTTGCATCTATAGAAATCCACGCCTTACAAGATAGCAATCTGGGAGTCGCACCGATGGATTCCTCATGGTTGAAAATGCCCGGAATCGGCTATTTGTCTTTTTTTTTCGTTGCTTCCTAACACGTGAAATTTTGCATTAAAAATAATTTTAAACCATAAATTCTAACAAGTTTCAAGTCGCCATTATTTGCAAACATGAGTTCAGTCCCCTTCTAGCGACGGTGCAAAGACAGAGAGCAACAGAGATAACAGATATGTTAACTTTAACTTTATTTCTATTTTAATATAAACCTTTAAATGAGTTGGGTGTTTTTTCTCAAGTATCTAATGAATTATTTGATATAGTGGTGTTGTTTTCATCTACCTACTTTACATCATAATAGTTACTTAATTTTTAATTTATATGTATATGTGAGATAGTAACGATTACATCGTAATATTTGTTTACTTTTCACTTTATTGATTAAATCCGTTCTTTCTTTTGATATTATTTTTAATATTGTATCTGAACCCCATTACTAAGTTAATTTATTATAATTTTTCTTAAACTTTGATAGCTGCAATCTGAATGTAACCTAATTTATTTCACTTATTATCTATAGTTTATATTCTCTAATTTATCTTGTATATAATAAACGTGAAGTTGTGGATCTGTGTGAAGTCTTTTTAAAAGTTTATAGAAATCCACATTTTCCACTTTTTCGTAAATTTTTTTACATCAATGAAATTTTCTCGATGTGGACTTTCCAATGCAGTAATTAGATTTTTTAAAATTCCGTTTACTTTGTGATTTAAGGGAGGTTTGGCTGTTATTTCTAGCAACTTTTATATTTCTTCCCTTCTACCTGTAACAGCGTTCTTATACACATATATCACGCGCTCAACATAAAATATAGAATAAGAGTGAGAGAGAGAGAGAGAGAGAGAAAGAGAAAGTGATACATACAAAGTCTTCTTTCTTTTTCCTCTCTCCCATTTAATAGTTTTCTTGTATCCCTCTACCTCTAACATATTTTTCATAACATAGAAGCGTAAAAACACACACACAACCACACATACGTGATCTGTGACAACAACATACACATAAACATTATAGATATAAGATTTCTGCCCAATCTGATAGAATTCTGGCAAAACTGTGTAGCAACAGATCGCCAGCAATTGCTTCATCACAAATTGCCATCCTAGTTCCTGCTAAAAGGGATTACCCTGCTATGTATAATCAGGGCAGCGCAAAAAGTTGTTTTGCACAAGCATTTCTATAGCCAATTAGACGGATGAAATTTACGTATGCTTAATAATGTTACGCAAAACAGCCTTCAGACTTTCCCTATTAATTTCACTGTCTTTTGAATTATGAACATATTTACATCATAAGGGTTTATTCGTTGTAAGGCTTCCTTTTTTAGTTGATTTTCACCTAGCAAGACTTATCGTAGATGGCGTAATAAGTCACACCCGGACAACGTCAGGTTATGCTGCTAGTATATATATAAAGGTTGGCATCAGATCTGCTGTATTGTTTATGCCATTGAATGCATTCTTGTTTACTCCTATCTGTCTCAAACATTATTCCCTATCTCTATCACTGTGAATGTCATACAACACCTGCATTAATGTCTCCCTATCACTTTCCCCTACCACCCTGCTTGCACCATGATACTTATAATCTTGCTTCTTTCACCCTCTTGATTTTCATGCTTTTCCTATTCACATTCTTGGTCAATGTTTGCATTGAATTTTAAGTCAAGAGTACTTTTTAGTCTTGCAGGGAACAAAGTAACCTCTGTAGTATTAGTATCATAATAAGTATACTCTGAATTGTATAGAAAGGGCATCCAATAACAGAAACTATGCCATAATGGAATATACAAACCAAGACAAATTCTTCACACTTATCTAAGGAGGACTGGCTTGATAAGCACTGAAAATAGCATGTACATGGTGTTATATGTCAGCTGGTAATTTAAGTTTAACCACAAACTCAGCTCAAGATAGAGTTCACTACCAGTTTGTAGTACTTGTATACAATGTGTTATATATCACAACTAGAGCATTAGTAGTCACAAGCTTCTGACAGGCCAACCACTGCTCACTCTATTTCTGAAAGAATAAGTAGTTAAGGAGTATCTATAAACTTGATGTTGAACAAATATTTGAAAGGGCTTCATTTGTAAAGCACCAGTTTCTCCAACCAGTATAGAAAGACACACATAATGATAGTTTCTCAGCACTGACAAGATATTAATCAACCTGCAGCTATAGTAGAAGACATCTGCCCTAAGTTGCCATGAAGTTGGA
Organism: Octopus bimaculoides; assembly: GCF_001194135.2. Taxonomy (NCBI): domain Eukaryota; kingdom Metazoa; phylum Mollusca; class Cephalopoda; order Octopoda; family Octopodidae; genus Octopus; species Octopus bimaculoides. Next base: position 28,325,092 of record NC_068993.1, read on the forward strand.
TCAGTTGCAAAATTCTTAACATTGCAGCCATACCTGTGCACAAAAACAATATAATCACTACATCTAAAAGTGGGGTACTTAAACTGCAGGTTTTGAATGAACAAATATATCAAAGAGAGGCAAGTGGGAGAAAAAGCAATGTGAAAGCTATACTTGAGCAACTACTGCAACTAGTATAGAAAATACTGGACAATGCAGCCACAACACATAAACTACCTCTTGATTCCCTCCTTTAGAGATAATGTAGAGAGACAGTAGTATGATAGGAATGATAATAATCATTCCATATGTAACAATTAACCAGGGATTGTCTTCAGCAGCAAATGAAAGTTTATTCATCAACATCATGAAATAGCTACTTTCCTGTATACAGAAAACAAAACCAAATCTTTTTTTTAAAATGCGACAAAACATGAATCATTGAAACAATGATAAGTAGAATGCTGAAAGGGAAATATCTTGCCATTGGGAAGGGGAGGAGTTAGTCACAAATATTTAAGCAATGTCCAGAAATGGGTTCAGTATCCAGACATATTCTCCAAGAGCAGTTAGTTACATTGCACAGAAAAACGGGGGCTTTAAACAGAGCCACACTTTTTTCATGTACACACAAAGGCTTTAGTATTTTAGAAGATAAAGAAAAAACTGGATATGCAGCTGCATGCAATGCAAACCAGCTATTTTCAAAGGGAAAGCTTACCTTTGCTGAGCTGCCTACACAGCAATAGGCAATAACAAGTACAATAGGAAGCAAAACAACAACAATGAATACGGCCCATAGCCAAGGCCGTTCATTAGTCACATCAAGAACAGCTTGCACTACACTTTTCTGAAACAGAGAAGCATTTAATTGAAGAAAGTTGACATAAATTAGAGAATTAAAAAGTAATACTCCATAACCCATTGAGTTCTTGGGGAACCACTGAATATAATTTTTCATTATTTGGACAGTGATTCAAGGTTGTGGTTTTAACAGGGTCACAAGGAAGGTTTGATTATTTTAACCTTCTCAAAATCCATGGAAAAATATTAGCTTAATACTTCAAGCTAACCAAACACATCTGATACACACAGCTCACATGATTTAAAGCAGTAAATTAAACCTGCACATGATACCTATATACAATTGAATGGTCTTGACATTTTATAATTGTATAAACACTGCACATCATTGTCAGGGTATGAGCTGATGAACCTTCTGCTGGCAGGTCAAAGCCCAACTAACATGCCATTCAATTGCAATATTAAAATCAAAAACAATACAGTAATATTTTTCGTCTTATTTTATAGCTAAATGTAATAAATTACAGCTACTGATTAGCCATAAAAAACCTTGAGAATATTGTTACTGCATCAATATATATATATATAGAATGCTGAAAGGGAAATATCTTGACATTGGGAAGGGGAGGAGTTAGTCACAAATATTTAAGCAATGTCCAGAAATGGGTTCAGTATCCAGACATATTCTCCAAGAGCAGTTAGTTATATTGCACAGAAAAGGGGGGGGGGCTTTAAACAGAGCCACACTTTTATTCACTGCACTATATATATATATATAGTGCAGTTAAGTAAACTGTCGTCTAAATTACATGAAAATGAAAACAACAATGACATCACATTTTAACAGATATATTTACCAAAGTTGCATAAAAATATATTCAAATACTAAAGAGTAAATTTATTCAATAAAATCCTCATTGGTTTCAATCATGGCCTCCAGACGACTTCGGAATCTCCCGCAACTCTTCTGGATGGTCTCCTTGTTTAAGTTGATGAATGCTGCCATAATCCTTGCTTTCAGTTCATCTTTGGTGTTACAAAGAGTTTTGTTGGTCTCTTGCTCAACTGCGCCTCACACATAAAAATCAAGGGAGTTGCAGTGTGGGGAGTTAGGTGGTCAGATGTTAAGGGTGATATGGTCACAGAAATTATCTGAAAACCATGACTGGGTTCTCCTGCTTATGTGACATGATGCAGAGTCCTGCTGCCAAACAGAGGGTCTTCCAGCAGCCACCCTCTTGACCCAGGGTAGCACTACTTCTTCCAGGCACTTGATGTAAGCCTCCATGTTGAGACTGAGGCCGTGTGGGAAGACGAATGGAGGCATAACGTCACCATCACTAGAGACCACCCCAAACACCATGATGTTGACTGGATGTTTGATTTTCATCACACTTGGTCCTCAGATTGACTCCCAAATACTTTGAAATGTTTGTATTGGACCTTCTGGCACAAATGCCAAGCAGTACAGTATGTCGTTACCAAATTTTGGGCAGAATGAATTGTGTCATGGTGCTATTTTTCTCACAGATGGTGTCCAACTGACCCTACTATACTGTGTAGTCAACAAAATCAAAAACAAACAATGCACATGCGTGAAATTAAAAATATAAAATGGCGATGATTTACCCAGTGCACCCTTATATATCATAGCTTTGTATCACTTGTCATTATTTACAGGAACATAAGCAATTGATAATCATAAATATTGATAAGAGCTGATAAATAAATAGATGTTAAAACTATTCTTTTATTTGTTTCAGTCATTTGACTGTGACCATGCTGGAGCACCACCTTTAGTCAAACAAATTGCCCCCAGGACTTATTCTTTGTAAGCCTAGTACTTATTCTATTAATCTCTTTTGCTGAACTGCTAAGTTATGAGGATGTAAACACATCAACATTGGTTGTCAAGCAATGGTGGTGGGGGGACAAACACATGACGGGCTTCTTTCAGTTTCCATCTACCAAATCTACTCACAAGCTTTGGTCAGCCTGAGGCTATAGTATAAGACACTAGCCCAAGGTACCATGCAGTGGGACTAAGGTGATGATGAAATCACAAAAATGCCTGATCCTTAGAGCACAGGATTAATAGGTTCCATTTTTAAGCTAAAAAGAGAAACTTTCATTTTGAGCTATATTGCCTCACTTATTCCTTGAAGACAAACTCATTTAATTAAGTTTTTCAGGTATTTAACTCAAAGGATGAGCTCAAAACAAAGCTAGCAATTGCCATATGTGCCAGACTCTTCAGTAGCATTGTCCTACTTGTGCTCTAATATGATATTGAGACAACGAAGACAATAGAACATCAATTGGCAATGATGCAAAGGGCCATGGAAAGATCTATGTTAGGAATATCATTAAGAGAGCACATTCAAAATGAGATACTTCAAGAATGGAGTGAGTGAATCATGTGATCACAGAGTACCAAAAGCACAAGTTCTGCTGGGCCATACATGTCACAAGGTTGAGAGACTACAGGTGGACCTGTGCAGTTGCTGAGTAATAGCCGAAAGATCACAAAAGGTCACTTGGAAGGTCTTCACAACAATAGGAAGACGATTTGGTTAAGCAATTGGGGTTTGGAAGTGCACTGTGACCAGTGGAGTATAACAACATCTGAAGGCCTGGTCGATACTGTGATACTATGAGTCAGAAAAAACTATAAAACATCATTAAACACATTTCATTAAGAATACTTTTTGATAATGGCACAAGGCCACAACAGTGCTGAGGAAGAAATTGTCCCCAGATATATAAATGAAGTCAAGCCAAGTAATTTCAAAAGAGAAAACTACACTCTCTGAGTGGTTGGCGTTAGGAAGGGCATCCAGCTGTAGAAACTCTGCCAAATCAGACTGGAGCCTGGTGTTGCCATCCGGTTTCACCAGTCCTCAGTCAAATCGTCCAACCCATGCTAGCATGGAAAGCGGACGTTAAACGATGATGATGATGATGATGATGATGAAAACGAAAGACTAACGACAAAATATATACTTTTAGACATTCAGTCTATTTCTGCCATTCCACTGTGCTTAATTACTATTACTACTTGTAGTAAGTTCTAACTTTGGAACAAACCCACAAATTTAGAGGTAAGAGCATGTCAACTTAAATCTACTCAATGTCAACACAGACACTAT
>NC_068993.1:28329542-28351015 GCF_001194135.2 Octopus bimaculoides
ATCTACTTTTAAAAACTATCTCTCTCTTGTCTTCTTTTATTGATTTATATTCTTTTCAAAAGTTTTCTGATTTAATATTTGTATTGCTTCAACTATAGTTGGCATCAGCAATATGTGAGGATGATTTTAAATATTGTAAACAATTTCAAAATAAAATCATTCAGTCTTGTATTTTTTTTGTTTGTTTCAGTCATTTGACTGCGGCCATACTGGAGCACCACCTTTAGTTGAACAAATCGACCTCTGGACTTAGCCTAGTACTTATTTTATCGGTCTCTTTTGCCAAACCACTAAGTTACAGGGACATAAACACACCAACATTGGTTGTCAAGTGAAGACAGTGGGACAAACAAACACAAATATATATATATATATATTAAAAGCGATGGGCTTCCTTCAGTTTCCATCTACCAAATTCACTCACAAGGCTTTGGTCAGCCTGAGGCTATAGTAGAATAGTAGAAAACATTTGTACAAGGTGCCACACAGTAGGACTGAACCCAGAACCACGTAGTTGGGAAGCAAGCTTCTTACCACACAGCCACTCCCTAAGCCTAATAATAATTATTGATGTAGTGTGCAAGAGAGACGTCTGTGTTGGTATGGTCATGTGATGTGTATGGATGAGGACAGCTGTGTAAAGAGGAGTCGATCTCTAACTGTAGAGGGAACCTGTGGAAGGGGTAGACCCAAGAAGTAATGGGATGAGGTGATGAAGCATGATCTTCGAACATTGGGTCTCACAGAAGCAATGACAAGTGACTGAGACCTTTGTGATTGGCCATGCTTGAGAAGCACCAACAAGCCAAGTGAATTCATAGTCATGGCCAATGCCAGTGGCACATAAAAAGCACCCTTTGAACATTGGACCCCATGGAGACAATGATAAGTGCTGACACTTTTGGCGATATGCCATGCATGAGATGACTCGGCAAGCCAAGTGAAATCATAGTCAAAGCTGTTTATTTGGAGGCTTTGTTTTAAACTAATTTAAAACAAGTTCTCTCATTGGTTGAAAAAATTTCAACCGAAATCATCCTAGGTTTTAGCCAGAATTATTCTAAAAGATATTTCAGAACGCTTCTAGAAACTTCCATGGAAAGTTATAAAAGCCTGAATTTTTTCCGATTTTAGTTAGTGGATAGTGTGGCTTCTGGAAGCTGTTACTCGCTCTCACATACACTTCTTGTAGTTTAACATTCCTGCTATGATACAAGACGTTGCTTTCCTCCATAATGACCTTTGCTTTCTTTAGTTTAGTTTCAATGAAATAGATAGGTAATTTAATTCTTGTTATGTCTTTGTGGTAGATAAACTCTTAGAGAAAAATTTTAAATTTCCTACTATACGTATGTTTTCTCACGTCTTTCTTTATTGACGAAGGGAGAGATTACTCTCATGTATTTATATTTAATTGTAATTAAACTTAGTAAAATAAACGAGAACCAAATGAAAATATCTTTGAAATTGAGCTTTCACAGAAATTTATTTGATGATTCTTGTCATTTTACCAACAGGAAGTGATAAAAGAAATTAGGTCAACTTCAATATATTATATCTGGGGAGGAGTGGCTGTGTGGTAAGTAGCTTGCTTACCAACCACATGGTTCCGGATTCAGTCGCACTGCGTGGCATCTTGGGCAAGTGTATTCTACTATAGCCTCGGGCTGACCAAAGCCTTGTGAGTGGATTTGGTACACGGAAACTGAAAGAAGCTCGTTGTATATATGTGTATATAATATATATATATATATATATGTGTATGTGTGTGTGTGTGTGTGTGTGTGTGTTTGTCCCCCCAACATCGCTTGACAACCGATGGCGTGTTTACATCCCCGTAATTTAGCAGTTCGGCAAAAGAGACCGATAGAATAAGTACTAGGCTTCCAAAGAATAAGTCCTGGGGTCGATTTGCTCAACTAAAGGCGGTGCTCCAGCATGGCCACAGTCAAAAAGACTGAAACAAGTAAAAGAGTAAAGAGTAAATACATCATCAACCACAGAATATATATGAAGACAACAAAATAAGAACCCGAAAATACAACAGCACATAAAAAGCAAGCACCCATTACATTCTTGGAGTGGTTGGCATTAGGAAGGGCGTCCAGCTGTAGAAACTATGCCTAATCAGATTGGAACCTGGTGTAGCTCTACAGCTTACCAGTTTCAATCAAACTGTCTCTAACCCATGCCAGTATGGAAAGCAGATACTAAATGATGATGTAAAACGTTGCCTTAATATAACATTGGAATGACACATATTAAAGAGGAAAGTAGAGTCAATTAAAATAATCTCAGTACTTGTCTGGAATGTAATTTTATCTAGTCCAGAAGGATGAGAGGCAAAGTTGATTTCAGTGTAGGATTTGAGAACCACTGCCTTGTCACAAATTTAGTTTTGGATGAAATAACAGAAACATTTAAAGTAGCTGTAGATGAAAACAGATTTTTATCAGTAAGAAGGCTTATTCAACTTACACCAGAAATGGAAGATTTTTCCTGAGCTTGTTTTAGTGCAAACGTATCTTCAGTCCATTTCGTAGTTGTTGCAAGGTTGTCTGTTATAAGAATGTTATCAAACATGATAGATTCAGTCATAGACCATAACTCTAATCCAACAGCACCCTGGAAAAGAAATTTTCAAATTTAAGTAAAAGCATAATGAATCTCCATCAAATTTTTCTTCATTTTCATTTTTTTTTTTTTGGTAAATAGGATATCAATTTTTGAAGTAAATTTTGCATTTCCAGTGAGTACATAGAGCAGTGGTTTTCTATCATTCAACTCTGTGCATTAAAAACTTTGTTCATTTCTCTTGCATTTATTTTTCCATGCTTGCATGGGTTTGATCAGTATATACTACTAAAGTATTGTTTTATAATTAGATCCCCTTCCTGGCATTAAACTGGCCTGTTTTTCAAGAGATTTTTAAAAAATTTCTTATGTCTTCTAGTTTGTTGACAGAGAACTGTCAACAAAGTTCCCCATTTGTGCTCAGCACTATTTATATGCGAATGCAGAATGTAATCATTCGCACACATGGAAATCACTGTCTACCTAATTTACTCACAAAACATTGTTAGGCTAGGACCTAGAGTAGAAGAAATTTCCCCACAAAACTATGTTGCTGAGGAAGCAAGCTTCCTAACTGCTATATAAGCATCTTGTGTTTTCAAAGACATTAATATGAATTTTCTAAATTCCTAGATTATATATTATTTTTAATCCAGGCATACTTACAGTACTTTGCAGCATACCATTTAAGAACCACTGATGCAGAAAGAAGGGGTGGGTTAATTTTTATTTTTTTAACTTTTGAACAAAATTAAATAATCCACTTACAATTGGTATCATTTGATAAGGATTCAAGTCTTCAAAATAATCAGGATTAGGAATCATTCTTGGTTTCCATATACCCTAGAGAGAGAGAAAGGTATATATATATATATAAAACACATATTTATGCCCATATATACATTTATGTATGTGTGATGATGATATATCAACAGAGGTACTCAGTGATGCTCAAGTATCAAATGAACATGAGGGTGTGATTTGAGGAAGAATTAACTACTAAAGATCTTGCTTGTTGGTTTATGCATACATAAGATAGTAGAGTGTGATTTGAGGAAAATTTGGATAACATCTATTAACTGCCCAAAGACTAAAAGTTTTAATTAGCAGGAATGAAAACAGGATTCTTTTGCCAATGGAAAAGTGACTATGTTCAATATGCAGAGATAAAGTAGAAATTCTTTACGGTGTACACAGTGTAAATTAAGTGCACACAAGAGCTGTAGTAGAAGCACAAGCAGGCTGACAGAAAAGGTAGATTTTGTATAAGGCAGATGTATAAGAGTTAGTAATAAACTACAAGTCAAATAGATTCTTTCAAATGCTTAGAAAACTACCTAGAAGTAGTTGATAACATTTGTTATGCGTGTGAATAAATCAGTAGTGAAAAGGGAAGTAGGGTTGAGAAAGCACAGAAGCCAGTATCAGAACAAGGTAGAAAAAATTCATTAAAATCTATTGCTTCTGTTCTCAACAAAAGCTTTTTCAGAGTAAAGTGCAAATTATATGATACTTGTGTATGAACTGGGATGCTGCATGGTAACAAGATGTGAGCCTTGAATGAAGAAGATATGGAAAGGCAAGAAAGTGATGATGTAAGAATGCTAAGGTGGATCTGTAACGCTAGTAAACATACAGTAGAGCACAAATGAACAGAGAGAAAAATTGGATACAAGAGGGATCAAGATAGTGCTGATAAGGTTATGTGACATGTAGGGAGAACACAGGCTATATACAGGAGCAAGTGATCCAAGTAAATGGAATTTGTAGAAAGGAAACCTGCAGAAAACCTAATATGTAGCAAAAACTGATCTCAAGAAGCAGAATTCATGAAGAGATAAATGCTGTACTAGAGAAGTCTTGCCCACTAGTATGACCATCTAAAATAACAACAGTGATGAAGGCTGGGATATTCAATATATTTATAATTGTTTCTTTCTCTGTCCATTGGCTCCTAGCACTATCTCTTTCTCTCATCCTGCCACTTGTGAAATGACAATTGCAACATACTGGATTTCTCTCAATTCAATATCGCTTCCAATACCCCAGTCACTATTGCATAATTATTTTCTTTTTTCTCTTTACACTTTCTTCTCATTGTTACCTAATCCATCATGAAGCAGTCTATCACTATTTTCCATTAATTTCCCTTCTATCCTCTCTTGCACTGGCTCTCTCCTACCACTCTCTTTGCCATGTTCCTATTTAATCTCCTTACTAACAACCTTTATACTATCATCTCTCTCCCACACTCTCCCTATCACCTAATAGCGCTTTCTGACCACTTCTGCCCTCTTAGTTGAGTGAAAAGAAAAGAATAAACAGAGAACATAAGGAAGAGGGGACAAGGTCTCTACTGATAATGAATAGAGACAATAAAGGATGGAAAACATTCTTTAGACTTGCTAGGAACAAAAGTCATTCTCAGATCAGAACATAAAAAAAAAAAAAAAAAAGGCAGAATTAGTATAGTTTATTAATTTTAGTATTAGTTTCTATTACTTCAGCTATATTACTTTCTGTTTACTAATTCATCTGAAGATCAATTTTTATAGAAGAGAATATTTACATGGTCAACTAAATTTAACCCTAGTATATAACAAGTAATTATTTGACCAACAAAGTAGTATGGAAGACAAAAATTAACCCTAATACCAAAATAGCTATCTCATCCAGTTACGTTTTCTTTTGTTTTTGCCCAAATTTGGCTCTTAATTGCCTTTAGTGGAATCCATTGTTACAAGTATGCACAGAAATCTCTGGACAGACAGAAACTGGAGAATTGCTTTGCCCACTACCCAACTCCCACCATCTGAAAAGCCTTAAAAGGGTGAATACTCGAGTTGTCTCCCCCACCCATAAGCTCCCAAAGGTCTCAGAAATCCTACAAAGGAAATTCCTAAATAATTCACCCACCATCACATACCAAAATTTTCAAAGATACTTAAAAAAATCATGGATACAGCATCCCTTTCTTATCAAGACGAAAAAACTGACCTGGTAATTTGGGTTGTCAATCATTGGAGGTCTCCATTTGCCCTTGTATTTAGGATTATCAATCATACCTGGTTTCCATTCACCACAACCAGGTGCATCTGCACATTTTGGGTTAGCTAAATTTACAAAAATGAAAATAAATTCAAAAAGTTATAGCATATATCATGAAAAATGTGTTCTTTGTGTAGGTCAACAAAATTATGTTATTTAGTTGTGAAATTTATTTTCTTAAAAATTTACTACAACTTAACACATTTCAAACAAAAGAGTAAGTAATATCTTGTAAATATAATTACAGAAGTGAGAAATTACTTACAGATCAAGGGAGCCTCCCATTCTCCATCCATATCATCATCCCTATATGAATAAGAGAAAGACAAGTAAAAATAACCTGGCCAGAAGTTAAATTCGTACAAAAGAAGTAGAAATACAAACATCTGCAAATTCAAAGAGAAAACTTCAGTTAATTGATTTTAGGTAATTTTTAAATTATTAAAATATGTTTGACATCTTGTCATTTGAAAAAACCTTGAAATATAAATAAATTTTTTTTTTTTACCAAATTACTGTAACTATGAAGTATATATCAATAGTGCTTGTATGAGCAACCATTTGTTTTCAAAAAACAACTGAACAATAGCATTTGTAAACGGTTTCCAATGGATTAGCCATTGGTTCATGGCATGTTTAATTTAGTGAAGTACAAATACCACAATGTAACAAACATCCATCATGTTATCAAGGTAATCATTTTCCATCTGCACAATATCACTTTCAGTTAGATAATAACTGAATAGTTATTTCTTTCTCATGCTGTCCAAACAGCACTGATTCACATACTTAGATTATTCTCACTCTTCTTCAACCCTTGTCTGTAACATCACTCCAAGTACACATTGCATCACCCACAACCTGTCTTATTCCTTTACAATTTACTACGCCCCTACCTCACTTCTATTGTTCAAGTCATATACTGAATGCCAGTAATGGCAGGTCTATATAAACAAGCCCAGATTTTTCCAACAACAAATGTTACACCTCACACATACTTCTAAATCTCAAAGTTAACATACCAGTCAGCTGGTTTTTCAGCATCAGGGTCTGGAATATCTTCTGGTTCATCATCAAGCCAACCAGAAGGCTTCACAGCATCCTCATCAATAATTTTTTCTGGTTGTTCTTCATCCCTGAAGTTAGATACACAAATTATATATAAAATTGTTCTGGTGTCCACTTTATGTTTGCTTGAGCTGGACAGAATTATTTTTTGAGGCAAATTTTCTACAATTAAATGCTCTTTCTCCTGTTTTTACATGAGGAAATATTTCCTCATGGCCAGACATGTTTTCACAAAGGATTGAAAAGGACACTAATTTATGATGGTAACACATGCTTACAACTGTCATGCAGTGTCAAGACAAGGAAACACAAATACTCATGTACAAGTGTGTGTATACACATGTACACAAAACATATGTTCACTTGGACATATCACCATATCTCTTTCAAATTACAATAGGGAGCAACTTTATAGTAAGAGAATAAGAAGTGAAGGGGGATAAAGCAGGAAAGAAAAGGGTTAGAGCACAGCATGTTTCTTGCTGTGAAGCTACATGATTACTCACATTTTAGGAGAGAAGCTGGGAGTGGTTAGGTGTGTGTGTGTGTAGGTATATATATATATATATATATATATATATATATATATTAGTTGTCAACTAGTCCTTGAATATGATATCTTGGAACTTCTTGAGCTTCTTTTTTTACTTGGTAAATAATTCTTCATGCCAGCCTTTGATTTCATCACTTTGCTACACATACTGCATTAAAACCAAGTTGCTGGGAAGACTGCAGCTGCTCCATATTATCATGCTCTCTGATGTGGTTGTGAGGCTTTCCTCTTACCTTGGAATTCTCACATTACACCGCTGACTCCTTCGTGTATTACCTGGTTAACAATACGGGTGACTAGGCTATATAGCCTACACTGCCAGATATTTTTAGCATCTCTGTAGTGATTCCTGATGGGCTGGGGGGGCTTTCCTTGTTTTCATACTCTTAACAGCTTTATCTACCATGGTACTGTCAACTCGAATCGCTGGTCCCTCTGTTGGGTTGACATTCAGCAGACTCTCTTCCTCCCATTCATTCTCTTTATTGAGCAACCTTTTGTAGTGGTGTCTCCAAACCTCTTTCTTTGCAGCTTCGTTTAGTGCAAGCGTGCCATCATCCATGCGAACACATTTCTCTCCCACGACATCCGATTCTCTCTCTCACACTGTCTTGCAACCCCAAATACCTCAAGTCTTTCGGCCTCATGGTGCAGAACATTGGCAAATTTTTTCTTATCTGCTTCCCCTCTGGCTTAATAAACCTGTCGCTTAGCTTCCCTTCTGGCAGTCTGATACAATTCCCTGCTACCACCGTTTTTCCAGTCCTTCCAAGCCTGTTTCTTTTGTCTCTCTCTCTCTCTCTCTCTCTCTCTCTCTCTCTCTCTCTCTCTCTCTCTCTCTCTCTCTCTATATATATATATATATATATATATATATATTCAACTTACGTTGAATGTCAAGTGTTTGAGATGTATTGAAAGATACAGATAAGGAAGTAGCATGAACAGGACAAACTATCAATATTTTGCAGAAAAATCTGTCGGCAGCCAGCCATGAGACTCAAACTCACATCCCCGTTATTACGCGTCAAGTGCTTTACCATTAAACTAAACTGCCCAGACGATAAATTCTTCTGTAAATTTAGGATATATAAATCTAGCTTTTATAATATGCTATCGCATGTTAAATTAAACTTATGCTGAAAGTCAACAAACGAAGTTTGCTTTAGAAGCGTTGATACAGATAAGGAAATAATTTAATTCTCAAACGCATGTGTGTATTCAGTTATACATATATTCGGCTCAGAGGACTACAAATCTTGAAGGAGGTGGGAGGGTAGGTTGAGCTTCATGCTTAGGGATGAAAGAATTACTGAGGAGGGGGTGGGGCAGAGAGAGAAAGAAAAAATGATCAATAGGAGCTGCTAGGGATAGATAATGGCAATGAGGTGCCTAGATGGCCCTACAAGGCACAAGGTGAGTAGAAGTGAGTAGGTGATTTGCAAGATTGTATAGGAAGAAGAATGAAGGGATGGAAGGTAGACTGTCAAAATGGGTAGGATTGAAAGGTGGATGTAAACGACAGGAGTAGTAAAGGTGACACAGTTGCCAGAGGGAAATGACATGTTAAGCAGGCATAGTATATGTAAAGGTGAGGATGAATCACAGTAATGTGTGGAGGGCACAAAACGTACCACATCCAGAGCCGAGTTTCACTGAAGAGGGTGGGTCTTTTCAAGAACCTCAAATCACCAGAGATCCTAGTCCTTTGTCATCTCCTCCACTATGCTCAGGGTACTGGGGTCAGCCTTCACCACTTCATCCCATGTCTTCCAGCATCTCCTTCTTCCATAAGTTCCATCTACATTTAGTGATCAACACATTTTTATACAGCTGTCCTCATCCATATGCATCATGCATCACATGACTTCTTTCTTGCACAGTAGATCTGATTCCTTCAATACCCAGTTTTTCACTCAGCACCTTCATACTAATTATTTCATGCACACTCACATTGCACATCCAATAGAGTATACTCACTTCATTTCTCTGTAGTCTTCTCAAGTGCTCTACATCCAAGGCCCATGTTTCACTACCATGCAGCTTTGTAGTTCTAACACAAGCATCATAAAATCTACTCTTCACTCTTAGGGAAAAGATCTTTGTTGTCAGCAGTGGTAGCAGCTCCCTGAACTTTTTCTGAGATTTTACTCTAGCTACTATATAGGGATAAGGCCAGCAGGGAGGACTCAGTATGAGGGGAAGTAGTGTCATCATACAATATATATGGGTGAGTGAATAGAGTGGTGCCTGGAGGAGAGATAAAATGATGATGAGGGACGAATGCATGTCCTCAAGATAATGTCCGAGAGAACATGGTGACAGGAGAATGAGGGATGGATGGGTGGGTGGGTAAAGGTTGCCAGAGCGCAATCCTTGCCTAATTGAGCATCATGATTTAGGAAGAAAAAGGAAGGAGAGATACCAAGACATAAGCGATTCAAGTATGGAGATACTTACCTCCTTTCTCCATACTTGATAAAAGAACAGATAAGGGGGTAGAGTAATATGAGGTCATGAAATGGACCATAGACTGATCAAAGGGAGAGCATGCACAAAACAAAAAACAAAGGAAGGTGGGGTACTATGCCATCATTTCAACAAATATTTCACCACATTTACTCATTTTAAATGCTAAAAATTTAATACATTAGGATTGAAATTACTGATTAATATACTTCAGAGTAAAAGAAGATAATACACAACTGATTTTTAGGTAGAAAATGTTTGGGTGGGTGGGGTTAGTATTACATTAAAGATCACATTGAGTAGATATGGATAAAGAACAAATGAGTTTAGAGGTAAGAGGGAAAATTTTTACATAACTGATTTTGTTAAATCAAGACAAGATTGTAAGAAAATGTAATAAAATTTTACCAATCATCAGGTTTCACTGCATCAGGATCAGCTATTCTGAAAATAAAGTAAATATTTCATTGAACATGAATGTAATGATTCAGGTTATGAAAACATTCAAGAAACAAACTACACAAGAAAAAGTTACACTTTTTATTTAAAGTGAAACCTTTCATAATTTCATGTTAATTTATGTTCCAAACATCATGATTATTTTCTAAATTAATTCAAAGAAAGGTTGTGTATTTCAATAGAAGCAGGGTTTCAAAAAAGTTCAGTTACTTACTTCTCTCTATCATCCCAGTCAGCAGGTTTCTGATCTTTATTATCTTCAATTTCTTTAGCTGGATTAACTGGAGGTCTATAATGAAACAAATATCACTAAGCAAAGAGACTTTGAATGTCACATCTAATACTTATCACTACATTTAGAGAGAAACAAGCCGATGAGGAATGGAGGGATTGTGTTGCCTATCTTTTTACTCAATGATACAGTTCAGAATTTGATGTATTTCAACCTTGTACAAAGACCTTGCTCACCAAAATGGAATAATAAAATAAAATACCAGTCAAATACTATGGTTGATGTAATCAAATAAGCCACTTCCCTCAAAAGTGTATCTAAATTATAAACACATTTATTAGAGTAGTGGAATACCAGAAATTTCAGTGCAACAGACAAAATGGTTTGTGGTGTTTCCTCTGGCTCTTTATGTTGAATATAAGTTTGTTATCATTTCAGGGGTTTATAAGATAAAGTACTGTATATTTCCATGTATAAGACGACCTTTCGATCAGATGAGGTTAAAATTTGTGAAAAAAATTTCATGAATTTATCTCATGTCTGTAGTATAAGACAACTGCTAAATTACAAAACCATCTATGTACAGACTAGCTTTTGCAACAAGTATCTTTAGAAATATTGGTCATGTAAAGATGATGTTATTACAAATGTTTTTTTTACTTACTATATCCTTAGAAATTAAAATAAATGAAATAGTAAATCCCTTTCTATATCATATTTTTTTCATACATACATCACCAAAAAGGGAACCTGATTCTTCTTTATCAAAACATTATTGCTATCATAACTGCTAAAAATGGTGATTCATATGACTGAAATGTTCTAAACTGTTACAGTCAGCCTGGACTATTAATAACCAGTTATCTATACTTCATATAAAATCACGAACTGTCTAGTCAAGTGAAATTTATAATTATTCTATACCTATACCAATATGCAACCACCAGCAATATATGGTGGCTAGTTTCAAACTGAAAGTTACAGAAGTAGTCAAGAGTTCGAAACACTATGCTACTGCTAGAACATTCGGCATTACTGAGAAGATGATACAAGAGTGGAGAAAGAATGAAGTAAAATTAAGACAAATGCTCAAACAAAAATGTGCAATAAAAGGAAGCACTCGATGGCTGAAGCTGGAAAATGATGTAGCAGAATGGGTACTCTAGAGACAAGATAGCTACATTGTAACACGAAATAATTCATCGTCCAGCTGAGAAAAAGAATCAGTTTCCATTGTCTCATATTGGAAATATGGATGAAACTCCATTAAAATCTGACATGCTGAGTAACAAACCAGTAGATTTGAAATGAGTAAAAACAGTGCATGTTAAAAGCACAGGATATGAGAAAACGAGGTGTGTGTGCATGTCCCACCGAGGAGATGACTGAACCAATATGAGATTCTTAAGACTCATACACCTCAGCAAAACTGAGTTTTGGAAGAGCTGTGTATTCCACCCACATGTAACATTAAATTTTTCACACACTACTCCAATGAATCAAACTACACTGCATCTTCTTCATGCACTATGCTTATCTCTCCCTCCCTATTCCTGCAGCCCAATCTTATCCTCTCTGCCCAGCCAACTGTATCATTGCTATTTAATTGTCTCCTCTCTCTATACACCCAGGTTCTACCAGTCACAACAACATCCCTTGCATTCACATGAACTTCCTACTCATATACCCTGGGCAATACTTTACCATCCCTTTTATAGTCATATCCTCATACCTTGAGTATGCCCTAGCATACTGCCATAATTTCTCCCCCTCTCTCTCTCCCTCTGACAGGAGTAACTATGTATCCCCTCTATGCAAGACACCTGTTTCTGTCTCTTGGTCATATTCTAAGCTCTCATCACCCAGCACAAAGCCACTTTCTTCAATACCATACCCCACTCAAACAATCTTTGTCTTGCAAGTTACTTGGTGATCTCACTGGGGTTGGTGCCATGTAAAAAGCATCCAGTTCACTCTGTAAAGTGGTTGGTGTTAGGAAGGGAATCCAGCAATAAAATCTATGCCAAAACAGAGAGTAGAGCTTGGTGCAATCCACTGGCTTGCCAGCTCCTGTTAAACTGTCCAACCCATGCTAGCATGGAAGATGTTAAACAATATTATATATATATATATACATACACACACACATCTATATACATATATATGTATTAGGTTGTCAAGAAAGTTCTTGCAGTTTTTAACCTTTAAATTCAGATGCACATATCTTTGGCTCAAACAAAACTTTATTAATCGAAATAAACACCATCAGAATCAACGCACTTTTGCCAACGCGAAACAAGTTTATTTATGCCAGTAGCGTAAAAATCATGCGCTCTGGTGGCGATGAAGTCGCTGAAGGTGTGTTTGGCATTGTCTTTGTTTCTGAAGCATTTCTCACGCAGGAAGTTGTCAAGATGCTTGAAAAAGTGGTAATCGGTAGGCAAGAGGTCTGGTGAGTATGGCAGATGAGGCAGTTTCATAGCCCAATTCTTTCAACCTCTGCAGAGTCAGTTGTGTGACGTGCGGCCGAGTGTTGACGTGGAGAAGAATTGGTCCTTTTCTATTGACCAATGCTGGCTGTTCTTGTCGGAGTTTCTTATGCATTTCACCCATTTGCTGACAGTACTTCTCCACTGTAATGGTTTCGCCTGGATTCAAAAAGCTGTGATGGATGAGACTGGCCACAGACCACCAAACAGTCACCATGACCTTCTTTTGGTGCAACTTTGGCTTCGGGAAGTGCCGTGGAGCTTCGTCGGTGTCCAACCACTGAGCTGAGCGTTGCCAGTTGTCATAAAGAATCCACTTTTCATCGCAAGTCACAATCTGGTCGAGAAACAGGTTGTTCTTGTTGCGTAAAAGAGAAGACAACACTTTTTGTTGTTCAATTCATGTGGCACCCATTTCTCAAGTATTTTTGTTTTTCCAATCTCTTTCAAGTGGTTGGAAATTGTCGTATATGTTAAGTCTAATACAGAAGCAAGCTCCTGAACAGTTGTGCGTGGATTGGCTTTGACTAAGGCTCTTAGTTTATTGTTGTCAACATCCGATGGCTGACCACTATGCTTATCATCTTCATGACTCTCATCACCGCTATGAAATTTCTTGAACCACTATTGTGCTGTACATTCATTAGTGGTTCCTGGGCCAAACACATCGTTGATATCGTGAGCTGTTTCAGTAGCTTTTCAGCCTAGCTTGAACGGAAATAAGAAAATTGTGCGAATTTGCTTTTTGTCCATGTTGTATTCAACATTCCGGAAAAAATGGCCTAATTATTCAAAAAGGAAATGAATAACACGATTAGATAGAGTGAAAAATGAGCTTTAAAATTATATATGAAGTCAAAGTGATTTAATGAAAATTAATTTGAAAACTCATCATTTAAAACCAAAATTAAAAATTCCTTAAGAACTTTCTTGACAACCTAATATATATGTATAAAAGACACCAACCAAACCCTAAACCTCTTCAACTCATTCTCTTTTCCATCTGGAGAATCCAAAGCCTTTTTCACCAAGGCCACCAAATCACTGTACACTGTCATCCTCCATAACAACAGTCTACTAGCCTTAAAACATTTCTTCGTCTGTCTCCTCTACCTAGCTGAACTCATCGAAACACTTAATTGCTTTTTTCTGGAGAATTTTATGAATAGGTTAGCAGTGCTGTTATAGGAACTAGGACGGACCCCAATTATACCAACCTCTTTGTAAGCCACCACACTTACCAGATAACAATTTTATCTCTTTTGTTAACAACTTTCGACCCTGTCTTAGAATTTACTTCCACTGTATCCCATACTTTTGTTAGTTTTCTCAATATCTCCAAACAATATCCACCTATCTACCCATGTCCAATCCAACCTACTGACTCCCACTCCTACCTCCACTACTCTTCTTCTGACACCAAACACACTAAATCTGCCATACCCCTCGCAATTCTTTCACTTATGCTGGCTCTGCAGTGGATTCATATTCTAAACCCCAATGCCAAACAATGCAACAATTCTTCCTGAATCAAGAGCACCCTCGATCAGTTGACACTCTGCTAGGTCCATGTCACTGACCATGCTGCTGTTCTCCTATTGCCTTTACACACATCTACAGACTGTATTCTACTTTCCGACCTCACAACTGCTCCAAACTTTCCTGGACCATTTCTGTTCGCCTTTAAAAAAGATAAGAATCTTTGAAATTTCCTAATAAGAAGCACTATAAAACTCAGTTCCACACAACCAAGCACTTTTGAATGCACTTGCTTATGATACAACACTTTCCCCTATGTTAATGATATTACTATCACCACTAGGCCCAAGACACAATATGATATTAATCAGAACTTCTCTTGCACATTGCCTAACCTTATACATTGCATCATCTACAAACTTTGCAGTGCAATTTACATTAGGGAAACAGGCAAATGCCTTGTTGATCTGTTTCAGGAGTATATTCAAAGCATACTACTACATATGTCAGGCCAGTTTATTGCCACCCACTTCAACATAACAGGCCACTCCACCACTTACTTATCAGTGTGGGTCATCACTGCACACTACAAAACCACAATCTCAAAGGAACAGAGGGGAACAACATTTCGTATTCAAAGTTTAAATGAACGTTTTTTTTTTTTAACTCTCTACTCCTATATCTACTCTTAGTTTATTCAACACTTTCTTATCTTTCACCTCCCCTTTATTCTCATCTTTTCCCTTCATCTTAGCCTATTTCTCCTCATTCCAATCCTCTTTCCTTCTCACACTATTTCTCCTACCATTTATTGTTTACATACAAAGCTCAGGAGGTCCTGCATTTCTTATCAGTTGCTGCCAGTTTTTCTAACTTGGGAAGATGTACAACTCTGCTGTCACAATTTCTCTCATTCCAATTTTTCTTGGAGAAGGGCACATTGGATTTTTCACTTCTCACAGCAAGTTTACTTACTCTTTTTATTGACTTTACTATATATTATACACACACACACATGGCTAGGACAAAGTTCTGTGGCTGAGAAGTTCACTTCCTAACCATGTGGTTTTAGGTTCAGTGACATAACCTTACTAGTGCTTGTGGAAAAAAAAAGGGACTTGTAAAGTGCTTGGCATTAGGCAGAGCTTCTAGTCAAACTGTCCAACCCATGGAAGATGATGCTGATGTGTGTGTGATTATATTTGCAATCACATGTACATATGTAGCAGTGGGTGGAGTTGTTATCACTTGTCCTGTCAACAAATCATCCAGTTATTTTGTATCTTTGAAGTTATGTGGAATAAAAGATTCCTTAAATGCAAAGCAGACAAGGGTTAGCATGAAGAAGGCTATCCAGTTGTAAAACAATGTATCTGCTCCAAGAGAGCATACATATATAACTGATGTAAAATGAAATGCGAGGGGTTGGCAACAGAAAGGACATCTGGTTATAGATGTGGTTCATTGAATTTCATCTGACACACGCAAGCATGGGAAAATGGACATTGTATAGCAAAGTCAACCTTGGTGAGATTTGAATTTAGAACATGTCAAACAGACACCTGTATTTTGTCCAACACTAACAATTCAACCAATCCACTAATGAATTCTTAAATCAGCATATAATCACAATAGATCGTGAGGGAATATTTTATTAGTCAGCAAACTAACAAAATACACCCTAATTATGTGGCCTCACACGATATTCATCTATAACTAGAACTTGAAAAAATTAAATATCTGGACCATATAGAAAGGCTTCTATATAGTACCGCACCAGTTGTAGGATACTTAGACAATCTGGTACCCAACAGGTGGTAGAATACAAGAGCCAAAACAATTTCTTTAAGTTGAAGGTATGGGTTTGAACCCAGAAGGCAAATTCTATGCACTTAACTTGCTGTAATTGCATTCCATGACATACATACTTGAATAACAGAGAAACAAAGGTACAAAAATTTGATTGATACTTACGTCATGTCTTCTAACAAATTTCCTTCATTAACAACTGTTCCATCAACAGAGATTTTGAAAGTGTTATCAGGATTCACAACTGTGAAGAAACATTTTATACATTAAGTTTTCAGTTATCATGTAATAAATTCAGATTACTTTTTAAAATATATTTCAGTTCATATTTATAAGTACAAAAGAAAAAGAAAATGGTATTTGTTAATGTAATGTTATCTTCTCAGCTAAGATAACATTACATTAACAAATGCCAACATGTCCACAAAAATGCACACACACAACTTAAAGTAAAGAGCCTTGTTCAGATCAAGACATCTCAATTGTGCAAAGTTTAAATGTCCAGAAACATTCAAACACTCACTCATAATAGAATGCTTTATACAAGTCAATAAAACAAGTCTACCCCAACTGTGCAAGTTTAAAAACATAGATAATTGTAAACATTCTTATTGAGATAGCTAGTGTTGTGGAAGATTCGCAATGCCTTTGTATACAATGGATCTAGAAGACTTTTGTTACATTAGTCAGTCATTGAAGGAGGAAGTTCAGGACTGCTGATCTATACAGGATCTCCCTGACCAGTGAAATTGATACCCTACAGGTGTTGAAACAATAGTAGATTAACAGGCCAGTGAGAAGATTCCATGCTGTTTTTTTGATTTGCTAGAAATAACAGCTCAAGTCCCTTAAAATTGCACCCAATTGTTTTGAAAGTGATATTGCCTTTTGGAAAGTTGAGATTCAGTTTGAAATTCAGAAGATTGCTGTCTGCAAGCAAAATGTGTGGAAAGAGAGAATTCAAAAAGTTGTAATTCTGGGTAAGAATGATAGTGCAAAATGTTTAGTGTACAATCTGGGAAGTGAGAAAAGGGATAGGCACACACAATAAGTTTGGGTAGAGGTGGGTGCAGCTAGCTCAATCAGACGAGCACATTTAATGGCTTAAAGTCATGTAAGCCAGTGGTTCTAACATATTAGAGAATCTTTTCCAAAGCAGCTGAATAGTAATGGGTGGAAGAGCTGCCTAGAATTAGAGTTTGTGTGTGTAACAGCAAACACAGTTCCAGATACATATATACAAAGTTTGTGCAAGATTATACACATGAAATTGTCCTGAGGGATCAGAGATTTTGATGCCTAGTATTAATAAGGATTGAGAACTTTGTGCTGCACATAGGCAAGGAGTTCTATCCATAAAGAATTTCAACAAAATATAAAACAGCTATTATACTGTACAGCAATGCATGCAATAAGCAACAAGGTTCTCAGTTGTATACCCATGCAATTTAGAAAGCAACAGAGATCATGAAAGTTTAATTTTCTCCAGTAATTTGAGCAGACATGTAACATATCTACTTGATCATGTTTGGACACAATGCTGCACTAGACTGAAATAAGTCTTGATCATCCAATTCTCTTAAAGATAGTACTCAATTCAGATTGTCATCTAATATCAGCTTTCCAAAAGGCAATATCACTTTCAAAACAATTGGGTGCATTTTTAAGAGACTTTGGCTGCTATTTCTAGCAAGTCAAAAAATAGCATGGAATCTTCTCACTGGCCTGTTTAGATACTATTGTTTCAACATTACCATTATACTTCACAGTTGCTTGGCTAAATATTGAAATCTGATGCAGTTTTACTTCCAGAAATATCTACATATTAAATACTTGCTAGAAATCTTTCTAAAATGAAAATTTATAAAGATGTTAACTTCCACAGGACCTAGAATGAGATGCAGTTTGGTTTTGTATCAGGAAGAAGTGCCGTAGATGCCATCCTCCAAGTGATGGCAACTGTAAGAGAAATAATTAACTAGCAGTAAGCCGCTATATGCAACATTCATAGACCTGGAGAAAGCCTTCAACTGGGTTCTTTTCTCAGTCATCTGGTGGGTACTAAAGAAGTTTGGAGTAAATGAGTGGCTAGAAAGGCCATTCAAGCTATGTACAAAGGGACAATCAGCAAGGTTGGAGTTAATGATTACAGGTGAATTTAACATGCACACAGGGATCAGTCTTCAACCCTCTACTGTTTATAACAGACCTCCAAGCCATGACAGGAGTTTAAGATTGGTTGGCCACATGAACTCCAGCATGTTGATGATCATGATCTTATAGTAGAATCTGTGGAAGATTTGGAGAAGAAATATCAGACATGGAAGCAAAAACTGGAATTGAAGAGCCTTGAAATAAATTTAGCCAAGCCAGGTATGCATAAAAGGAATAGTATTGTCTTCACTTCTACTTTAATATTTTATAATAATAATATACATTATTAGCTGTCAAAGCTACTTACCACTATTTATTATTCCTAAAACAAGATATCAAAGCTATTTTATTATAACACAGAATACTATATGAATAATGAAAGATTAAATAAACTTACTAAGTTGATATAAATGTGTCTTTTTATCTGTAAAGTAACTTTCAATGCTTCCTGTAGGTTTTTTGGCATGCTTTTCCTAGAAATAAAAAGTAGGTATTTACAAAACCATAATACTAATTTTGGCACAAGACCAACAATTTTGATAGGAGGAAGCAAGTCAATTACATCAACCCTAGTACTTGACTGGTACTTTATTGACCTCAAAAGGATGCAAGGCAAAAATCAATCTTGAAGACATGCCACTAAGCGTTTTGTTTGACATGCTAAGAATTCTGCTACCTTGCCACTTTAATATTTTTTTCTTTTTGTCCTTCTGACCTCTGCAAGGTGGCTGGAGATTAATCTGCTTAAGTGGTCAAATGAAGCAGGAGGTAAAAAGACAAAAGAGTGAAAACATTTTTGTCTTTAATTAAAAATTCAATAATTTAGTTGTGAATCACCAAGAACATGGTGGGCCTGCAATGGAATAGAATCTGAAGGTGCTATGTTTGGAAGTAAGTTCAGTACATTACAGATTGGAAAAGATGTCAGCTCAAACACCTAATGATGAAGCCTAATATGGTCCTTAAGATGCATGCCTGCTTTGTATCAAAATTATAAGCAGATGATCAAACCTTTTCCAAGCAAGAAACTACATCATCATTGTGAAATGAATGCAACTGAGCATTTCTGTCATGAAGAAACTTTTGATTCTCCTGATTGTGGATGAAATGGGATGCTTCATGCTGGTGATCAACAAATAATACCCCTAAAAATGCTCAGTGGGGAAAGACATGTGGAACTGAAACATTGAGTTTGTGTAGACTATGCAGATTATGATGGTGAATACCTGTTCATTATTATAGATGCACATTCAAAGTGGATTGACATTTGCACAACATGGATCAGCCACATGAACCCAATGCAGCAATTCAATTAACCATTACCACTTGTGTAGAGAAGCCTTTGCCAGTGAACTCCTGGTACAGTGACAAAGGTATCATTTGTTCAATTTTCAATATTAAACTCAATGTCAGTTCACCACACATAATTTCAGGTGACAGCTTTCATTTTGATTATTCCAGAGTGACACTAGTGAAGCTTGTCTAAAACTCATCTGAAATACTGTGTGAATCAAATCCTGTATTCTAATGTAAAACTGCATGTGGTTATTAATAGCAACTATCATATAGTCCTAGCTATGTAATAAGAAGTTTATTCACAACCACCTGGTTTTGAGTTTAGCCCCACTGCATGGCATCTTAGGCAAGTGACTTCCACTATAGCACCAAGCCAACCAAAACCTGGGACCTGGATTTGAAAGACAGAAATTGAAAGAAGCCCATCATGTAAGTGCACACCTGTGTGTGTATTTGTGAGAGTAGGTGCGTGGATGTGTTTGTGATTCTTTGCCATCACATTGTCAGCAAGTGTCAACATTATGCAAGGTGTTTCCAATCTTCTGTGAAAATATGTGTCAGTCATGGGGAAATATTTCCTTATTTGGAAACAGTCAGGGTTGACAACGGAAAGAACATCCAGCAATAGATAATATGCTTCAACAAATTACATCCCATGGGCATCGGAAAATGGATGTTAAAACAATGATGATTAACATTATATGATTCTTGGTAGCAGGTGTCCAAGAGATTTATGGTCCATAATAATGCAGAACAGGTATTCAAGAAAATACAAATGGATTGTATGTGTATATGTGTTGTTACGAACGCCTGCACACGAAGCACCTCCTTAACCGAAGAGAGAACTCGCGTGCGCGCGAATGTCGAACGCTCAGTGAGTTAGCAGCTCGCCTCGGTCACTTGGCCAATAATAAGCCCCAGCTGGAGCACGCAACGAAGAACAACACAGGCAAAAGGAGGGGTGGAAGAAACAACACGAAAACCATGCGTTGGGTAACCTTTTCTTTTTACATAACATCAAAAACATGAGAATAAAGCATTACATAAACATGAGAATACATTTCAAAACATTACATGACAGTTCAATAACATATAATGGTGTTACATTGTGTGAACATAATCAAGGGTTTGCAATCATTAAGTCCATCAAAAGTTCTTTCTGTTCTTTCTTTTCTTCGTTTTCTCTTTTCAGTTACACATCACAGTTGTCTTTTTCTTTAAACATCAAACAAATACATTTCTTGGAAGAATATTTGTAATAAACCTTTGCTGTACTCAATTCCTTTCTTTCACAAAACTCACTATATCCAAGTAACCAAGTACTTCCCTTTTTGCCTGCTTCAACAGTTCCCTCTCTCTGAGACTCTATGCATTTCTGCTGACTATAGCTTTCTCTCTGTCAGACTTATCATTCTTCATCTTCACTTCATCCAACTCGACTGGCTTCATCTCCTTGGGCAAACTGCTGTCCCCAACTGCTTCGGCTGACTGCTACCACTCGACTGCACCAAATCCTCCCGGCCAACTGCTTCCCACCAATTCCTGTTCTCCTATTCATCCCAAATACCATAGCTCATAGTGTTACTTTACCCCCTCCTAGAACTGGGTCGGTTCGGTACAATTCCTGTCCTGCCTGCTGAACTTTCGGTGACCGGAAAGGGGGCAGCTACGCTAAAAATAGCATTGGTTGCCGACAAGACAAAGGAAATACCATTGTCCTCAACTGACCAGAGTATGGGTTCAAAACCCAGCCCGGGAGATAGGAATATAACGCTAATTGTATATATATATATATACACACACACACATATATATATGTATTTATATATATATATATATATAT